>NC_134487.1:122117819-122427819 GCF_040206685.1 Ascaphus truei
GGAGCAATGCATGGGAATCTACTATAGTGTTACGCCAACAAATACTAATTACACATTGCTGCAGAAATCCCAATTCACACTACAGATTAGCAATATGTTTATTTCTGATACACATAGTTGTAAACGGATATTAAAAGTTTCGTCAAGTTTCAAAAGCTTGCCAAAATACATTTAACTAAAATAAAAGCTGTAGAGGTACATTCAGGGGCAAAACCGTCATATGGAGGATTTAATGGTGCATTTACCACTAGGACAAAAACAAACCAATGGCATTAGCAACTTTTAAGGGTTTTAATCTCAGTAAATGGCATTTATTTTATTTTCTCCTACAAAAAAAATATTATTTTATTGTTTGTTTATGAACATGGTAAGCTGTAATTCGAGAGTGAAACCGTTTCCATTTTGCCTGATTTTACTGTGCATTGTGCATTGTTTTCTTTCCCTTCTCACATGAATGGGAGATGGGTCTTGTAACTCCTGTATACAGCCATAATACATATGTCTGAGCCAGTCCTGGATGTTCAGCATACCTGGGCCTCCAGACTGATTGTCGAGAATCAAGTAAGCTGATTTCTTTGACTATGAGCAGGGTCTGGAGCTCTGCATTAACCAGGGCTCATACATTCTCCAGGAAACTGAAGGGCTATGAAGCAACACTCTCATAAAACTGATGTTATAGTTTTTCTTGCTGAATTAAAGCATGTATGGAAAACACTTCTTTATACATTTCAAATACTGTAAAACCAAAAGTGTCAAATGTTTGCCTAAACTATAATCACCTTTGTTGTAAGAAGCCAATTACATTGTTATGATTACTTATTTATTGAGCTGATTCATACTGCCCTTTAAGTGACTAATAAACATAGCATTTATTTTAAATGAATTAGATTTATTAATTAACATAGATTCTACTCAAGCTGGGGCAATCCATATCGAAGTACCACATGTAGGTAGTTCCTGTGCACTCTATATCATTACCCAATTCCCACTGTTGGCTACTGGTGCTTCAACTCCTGTGGGGTTTCTACTAGAACCCATAAAATACAATGTATGTATAAGAATGGAATGCTGGGCACTGCATTACAAAAATCCCTATTAAGCATAGGAATGGATGGCAGGGATGGCTAGCCATCACTGATAAATGCTGATATTTCAGCCGAAACGTTGGAAACCACAGAGCCCAGCCATCACTCCTGCATGCAATCCATATGTCATACTGAAATACAAATTTACATGCTACTGTAAATCTCTGTCTATATGTTTGATTCCTAATTACTTAGGAAACAAAGTAAAGGTATACATAAATCTAGCAGTGTGAAAAATATATACATGCTACCCAAGAGAATTGCTTAGAGAAATTATTTGTGCAGGAATCAATCTGACTTTGAAGTACATATCTGCACCTGGATACACATTACATTTGAGAAGCAAGAGGTGATGAACAAAAGGTTTATTTACTTCACACCCTGACAATAAACATTCTCTTGTTGATTATCAGGGACTTCAAAATAAAACTTGTGTTTCCTGAATTAACATTTAGACCCCAGAGGGAAGCAGCTGGTATTTTCCCAATCAGTATTGTTGACCTGTCCAAACATTTATTGCAATCATCTAGGTTTTCCCATCAACTTCAAAGAAACACAAACATCATTTAGTTTGAGCATACTTCCCATCAAAACCTGTTCAGCTATAGGTTTAGAAACACATTTAAACCAGACAGTGTTAGTTAGTTAGTTAGTTAGTTAGTTAGTTAGTTAGTTAGAGAGGAGAGAGAGAGAAGAGTTTGGAGGGAGAGCTCAGAGAAGGTAATTATGATCATAATTCTTGTGCACTTGTAAATCTGTATATATATATATATATATATATATCTGTGTTTTATATCAATGTATGTTTAGATAGGATGAACTGTATTGTATTGTTTTGTTAGGCCTATAATAAGTACAAACCTTATAAGGAAGTATAATTAATAAAACCGTGTAAATTGTTATATTTTGTTGCTGTTCTAATAAATTACTGTTTATCTGATTGAGGCCTCTCTATCATGTCAGTAAACTCTCATATACCAGGGTGTGAATGTGTTTACTATTGGAAACCATATCTACACGTCCATTTCCTTAAATAATAGTTTTGCCCATATTATTATATTAATTCTTATAAGCCAGCAAGACCTTTATAGATGAATACGTTATAAATCCATCTATACAGTATTTCTATTGTCTAGATAAGGTTAGACATATAGTCTCCCTAGTTAATTCTTATAAGCCAGCAATACTCATATAGATTAATATAAATACATCTATATTTCTATTTCTGGATAAGGCTAAACATTATCGGTAAGAATACAGTACATGCAACAAATTAGAAACTTACATATATTAATCAAATTTGTTGTGTGTTAAAGAAAACAATATGATGTTTACTCCAAACTTAAATAGTATTGCTTTATATCTTTAATTTAAATAACAAATGATAGATTTACTATAAATTAAGAAAATTACAGAAAGGAAATCTGATGCAGTACATCCCATGATTATGTGCATCAATTAGCTTCTTACTAAATTACAAATAAGTGTCTTGATACATTGATGTAAAGAGACACGTCTCAAATGATTCTATTATCATCACTTGATGTGAAAAGTAGGCTTCATATTTTTTAGTAGTTGGTACTTCACTAGATGAATATATTACAAATAAATTCAGGTGTGTAAGAGACATGTGCAGAGGTACACTCAGGGAGACAGTTTTGAGGAAATTAAAACATTTCTTTATTCAGCCTGTCATTTTAAACAAGGCAAAACATACAAAAATAAACAAACAAACAGCCAATCCCTGTGTAAGGGCTATCTCACTTCCCCATTCCCTATCTGCAAGGCTGGGAGGAAAAGCCCCTTACCAACATATCACCCCAAAGTCTAAAGAGGTACCTCAAAGCATTTGGACCTTCATGTCAGTCTATGGGTCCAGATAGTTGTCTGCTTGAGGGGCCAAGGGTAGCCTCTGGAAGGTTCCTGGGTCCTCTGTGTCCAGAAATAGAGGTCTAGTCCACTGGTGTCTTGCTTTCAGCACACAGCCCTCCTGTGTGTTCAAGACTCTCTGGGTCTGTTCCCAGCAGAAGGTTTTTACCCTTGTCTGATTAACCAGGTGGAGCTGGTTAATTGTCTAGCTGTAATTAACCAGCTCCCTGCAAGATTCCTCAGACACCTAGAGGCTTATTTTGCAGCCTTATTTAAACAGGGATAAGTCTCTGTTACAAATATTATTGGGTTTGCACTGTCTACTTACATTTCGAACACAATAAATTAATTATTATATACAATACTGCAATTACTCACAATAATACATTTCTATAGGATATGAACAGTGAATTTAACTATTCTTACCAATTCTTAGTTTGACTTTGGCCAGTAAATTGATGGGAGGCAAGTAAATGTTTCTCAAAGGCTGCAGTGGTGATGTAATCATAGGATCTGTACCATGATGCTCAATAGCTTCACCAAGTGATGCGAGCTAAAAGAATAACATTTGACAATATTCATTATTTGTTAATTAACCACAGAAAATTAGTGCACACTCTAGGGAGATTTACATTCAAGTTAATGGGGGTTTTGGCCAAATGTAGTGGGACAATATAGAATTACCCCTTAGGTCAGTTTATCCTAACCTGGGGGACTGTCCCTCAGCGTAGACCAATAGATTTAAAAGGGTGTCAGAAGGATAATATATGAATACATTAATAATATATTCCATGAAGCAAAATATTTGTATTCTTTCAAATGTGTTGGGGTTATTTTTTTTTAAAGGAAAACTCCACCCAAACATTGGTCATCTTGTTGTATGCACACAATACAGAAGGGGGTCACAAAGGCAGATTAATTACTTTTGGGCAGCCCAATTTAAAGAGTTTGGGACCACTGTATTAAGTGTTAATATTCCCTCTGCTCTGTATTTTGGCATCCATATTTATCTCATGCTTAAGTTATGTGGTGTGGGCTATTTTATAATAAACTGTGAAATGCCCCCTATATGTAAAGGTGGTATATAGTGACAATTTTAGCTGTGATATCATTTATGATAATAGGGGTCAAAAATGAATTAATATTTATTACTAATTTCTCTTATTCCTGTTGCTTCAGGAACAGCAGAAAGTAGCCTATTCCCTCAGTTCTGTCATATGACACATCAGGTGAAAATGATGGGTGTGTAATGTGAGCACGTTTGTGCTGTCCTTGGAGAAGCAGAAACCAGAGCGATATACACTGATACTCAATGTACTGCAGCGCATAAATTACATAAATCTCATAAACTACATAAAATAAACAAAGATTGCTAAAAATAAGGATCTCAAAATTGTTGTATATTTAATTTTGGATTGTTCCAACAACATTTTGAATCTGTGAAGGTTGCCTTTGTAGGCTGCCCATTGGTTCCACATCAGACACAAAATAGAAGCAGGTAATATGCATAATAACTCTATTAATTGAAGATGTATTTATTAAAATGAACAGCTTTCAAACTAAAATCAATTTCTATTTTAATGTGTGATGGTATGTTAAGCATTTCTAAAACAAGTAATCTTACTTGCATGTACTTACTTGCTTAATGAGAAGGTTGTGAGCTAATGTGAAAGTGTTTAACTGCGTTGTCCAAAACAGTTGTTGATCCTTGTTCTTCTCCATTTCCATTATGTCAGCCAAAAGAATATAGCTCTGAGCAAGTGTTACGCATGATGCAAGAGAATGAAAATGCCTTTCTTCAAGTAAATGGACAATATCCTGTTTAAGTAAACAAAAATGTGCTTTTAGATTTGAACAGATATACAATAACATGTAGAGTTATCAAAATATTCCATTACTCATTAACTCTCCATTGCTCTACTTTCAGAACTTTACAAAAGATCAATATTCGGTTCCATTCACATAATTAGTTAAGGGCTTACAAATAATTTTATACGGGTTGTTTGATGGGCCCTGTGTCATTAATATTTTACCCTTTGATTTTCCTGTTCCTCCTTGTGTTGATGCATAAAAAGTTAAATATCAATATGTATACAGTATTATAGGCTAAAGCTGTAAAATTCCGAGCATTATTGAAATCCCTGCTCTCTGATTGGTTAAAATTCTGGGCATTATTCATACAGTAATGCCCGGAATTTTTGGCAACTTGCCAATTCAGCTTTGAGATGCAGGGGAAGAGCGCAGAGAATGTAAAATTAAAAACTGCCAAATTTAAAACGGTTACTGCTCCTCTCCTCACACAGCTCGGCAGCATATGCAGGCTCTCTCTCACAGCTGCATCTCCGCTCCTCTCTTCTCCTCACACACAGCTCGGCAGCCTAGTGTATGTAGTCTCTCTCACACAGCTGCTAGTGCTGTCAGAAGCTGGCGGGTCCCAACTAGTAACTTTGTTAATTGCAACAAAGTAATATTTCTTCCACCAGTTGTATACTGTAGCTTGGTCTGAGGTAATTATTATTTGCTTATTATTTAGTTTGTAGTTAAAATCACTGTCCCCCCACTTCTTTCCCCCACCAATCTATCCCTCTCCCCCCCTCCACTCCTCGCATCCCCTCTCTTCCCCCCCCCTTTTCCCATGTATTTCTGTCCCTTCCGTCTCACCCCCTCTCACTCGCATGCCTCGCATTTATTTGGAATTTCTCTCCCCTGCGTCTCACTCTTACTCACTCTTTTCCACACTCACCCCACGCTCACTCATTCCCTCCCCCTCACACAATTCCCCCCACAAGATGTATACCAAAATACTTCCCACCCCCCCATGCAAAAAACTTCCCACCACCAAATACATAAAAAAAATCCCCACTCCCCAAATATATACAACCTCCCCTACCCCCCCAAATGCATACAAAAAACCCACCTACCCAATAAATATAAAAAAAACAATCAATATAACACCCCCATACATACATTTTTTTTTTATATATATAGCACCCTGGCTGTGCTCAAAGCTGTGACCATGCAGCAAGCTTAAGCCTATAGGGAACCATGTTAAAAATGGTTTTTGAAGCAAAAAGTGTGCTCATTTGCATGTCATTTTCCAGAATCCCTTGCTGCAGTGAAAGTGCTGTGTGCTGGGTGATAATGGTGAAAGGCGGGGTTGCAGACCTGCCTAAGACATGCAGATGAGCATACAGTTGTATTTCCATTTGTGTATATATCCATTTGTGTATCAGTACCGTGTTAGCCGAGCTTCAATAATCAAAAAAATAAATAGATGATACCGTTCTGTGGCTAACGAAATGCTTTTATTTGTGCGAGCTTTCGAGATACACTGATCTCTTCTTCCGGCGATGTTACAATGAATGAAGCAAAAGGTAAACTTAAAAACAGTGTCTCTTGGAATGTTATCTGTGCTGTTCCTTCCCCTGGTGTGGATGTGTTTTATGGCTAGAGGTGTCAAAAGGTTACTGTGAAAGCAAGTTAAGAAAGAGTGTGTATGTGTATCAGTGTGAATAAAAATGAATGGAGAGACCACAGTATATACAGTGCTTTACACAAGGTGTGTGTGGAGTGGGACTGGATATAAATGGTGTGGGTGGGTGTATATATATATATGTAGAGGAATCAGTACCGTGTTAGCCGAGCTTCAATAATAAAAAAATAAATAGACTATACCGTTCTGTGGCTAACAAAATGCTTTTATTTGTGCGAGCTTTCGAGATACACTGATCTCTTCTTCCGGCCGTGTTACAATGAATAAAGCAAGCAAAGGATTTACTTAAAAACAGTGTCTCATTGGAATGTTGTCTGTGCTTGTCCCTCCCCCGTGTGTAGATGTGATTAATGGCTAAAGGTGTTAAATTGTTCCTGAATGTTAGTGATGTGAGTGTGTGTGTGTGTGTGTATCTATGTGAATATAAATGAATGAAGAGCCCACAGTGTATACAGTATTTACAAAAGGTGTGTGTGGAGTGGGAGTATATATTAATGGTGTGGGTAGGTGTGGAAATGTGGGAGATTGTTGCATTACTAAAAGTGTGTGTAGATACTGTGTGGTATATCAAAATCCACAGCCGGCATTCAAATTAACAATATGAAGTAGAGGTGCTTGTCCTATAAAAATAGTATAAAAATTATTACCATACTTGCAGAAGGTAAATGAATACAGCACTCAGTTCAGTAATCCATAAGTAATGTATTCAACATGTAGAAAAAACAATGCCCATTCCGACGTTTTGATCCCGGAACGAGATCTTTCTCAAGGGGGGGTGCAAAGACAGACTAACAAACACAGACTTATATACCTTCACCAATATGTGTGAAAACACCTGTACCTGATTGCCCAGTGTGGAGAAGCCTGCGAAAATCAATTGTAATCTGCTCCGGTGCAGCGTCGCCATCTTGTGGGAGATCTGTCTGCTCTGTCAGCTGTCTAATACTAACATAACGTACAAGCATCCTGGTCACCAAGGTAACTGTACCGCGCATGCGCTACATAGTCAGACACACTCGTAACTCCCTGTTATAAGCGATCCAGTACTGTGCAATACTCTACAGCGCGACTCCTTAATGAGATAAAGTAACCATAAGTAGCTAAACCCTAATGCTGTCTGAAGTGCCATAGTGAACCTATTAAGAGTCTCATTGTTAAAATCTTAACATACACACATATCTATACTATAAGAACCCATAGCAATAGTAACTTTTCTTCATAGCCAGGGCGTCCCTGTCACCAAGGTCACATAATGGTTATATACCTATCTCAAACATAGCCTAATACCATAAAAACCAGCAATCAAAATATGTGAAGATAGGGAGTGAAGAAACAAAAGGAGACAAATCTAGCATGAAGAGGAATATAAAAACAAATAGCCCACCAAAGAAATCATGTCATGCAATATCCACACAGTGTAAAAGCTAATAAACCTCAGAATAGTGTATGTTAAAAATAAATAAACAGACTGTAAGAACAGATAAATGTGTCATGCATAATGCGTCATGCAATATAGAGGTCAGAGAATAGAAAGAGCAATTATATTCTGCTCTATGATCTACAGGAAGCTACCCAAATGAAGTTCTTCATTAAGACCCTTTGTGGTAATTGTATTTAATCTACTGTATCATTTTTGCTTCCATCTGTAGTAAAATGTTGTTACAATTGCCACCTCTAATAGGAGCCTGTGCAATCGGCATATGCTTCTTAAAGAAGACCTTAATTTGGATTGCTTCCTGTAGATCATAGAGCGGAATGTAATTGCTCTTTCTATTCTCTGACCTCTATATTGCATGACGCATTATGCATATGAGAATGTATATACTCCTCTAAATAATCACAGATCATTAGGCAGCAGACCCGATCCGGAGGTGACGTCAGACGCTATATTCACTGGGACGTACCAGAGCTGCGGCATCTGATCGCCACACACTGTGAGCTGCGGTCAGACCCAGGACTAACAGACGTTGGCGGGGGCAGGACGGTGAGCCAGTGCGGCAGACGATTTCTCCCATACACTATATAAGTGTGAACAGCCCATTTTAATTGCATTATTGTAAGTGCACACTTTATATTTTAAACATAAAGCATTTTTGTACCTAGCTGATCTGTGTTATGGAGTTTCTCTCTCTCTTTTTCATGGGAGTTTTATCCTGTTGAACACTGTGAACCCTGCTGAGTTCTACCCCACCTGTCTTTGGAGTGACAGCCACTGACTACCTTCTACCTCATACCACACCTGTCGTGGAGACATGTTAATCCCCCTACACACTGCTTGATTATATCTTACTTTTTTTAAATAGGCCTTCTAAAAGAGCCAAGACTTCATCATCACATTTACTGATTATAAGAACCTCTACACTTGGAGTATCTATGTGTTTTTTGTTTCCCCTTTATGCTCCTCCTGGAATCTGAGAATCAATTGACGCATTATGCATGACACATGAATCTGTTCTTACAGTCTGTTTATTTTTAACATACACTATTCTAAGGTTTATTAGCTTTTACACTGTGTGGATATTGCATGACATGATTTATCTGGTGGGCTATTTGTTTTTATATTCCTCTTCATGCTAGATTTATGTCTCCTTTTGTACCTAAATGGTTAAAGATTAATACTTTATATGTCAATGTGCAATGTAAAACATAAAAAAAAAATATCCAATCGAAAAACCTGAAAAAAATATGTATTTACAAACATTCAATATTTAACTTACCTTTAGAAGCGTTGGCCCTCCGAATCCAGGGTTATCATGAAGCTCTCGTACGGCCACATCATCCAACTCAATCCGATGCCATCCACCATGAAGATCCGGACCAGGTAACCAAATTCTTATTTCTTTGATCTTCTAACACCTTTTTCTTTCTTCATCTGTAATTATTTCTTGCTTCTCTTCATCTGTTAATCCAAAACGCCATGGTAGATCCACAACACGATGTTGTTACGTTGGCTTCTTGAGCTCAAATGAGGCATCAAGGCCTTAAATATGGCCTATAATGTCACATTTTTGGGTCAAATGGTACAGCTCCAATTTGATTGGATGCTGTATCATGTGCCCGCCTCTTTTTTTTGTTGAAGGATGTGACGTTATCTCCAAGGGAGGTACGTCACATCCTTCAACCCACATGGCTGTATCACATGGTATTACAGCAAATGGGATTGCAGACAATCCCATTGGTTGCTGTACCATGTGATAGGTTATCTTAGTTCACAAGGATGTGACGTTACTTTAAGGGATGATGTCACATCCTTTTGAACTGTTGTTGAATTTTGGCCTTCATGCTTTTGGATTAGGGTTACCACTGAGTGCTACAGTGGCTTATGCCCATATTATATGGGTATGATGTACCACTAAACCAATCAATGGGTAGAGGGTGGGTATAGTGGCTCCGGTGTGGGTGGTTAGGCCTCCATGGTGGGTAGCGGTGGACAGGGTTTAACCTCTTAATTACTATAGCGGTTATTAACCGCTATGGTGATTAAGGGGTTAGGGGCCATTAGATTGTATTTATTTATTGTTACTGGCATCGTTGGACATGGCCCTGCAGTATTCTGATGAGGATGCCCTTCGCGGGGCCTACAATGTGGTAAGGATTTGCCAGGGCGACGAATGGAAAACGGCGTTCAATACCCGCGATGGCCACTATGAATACCTTGTCATGCCATTCGGTCTCTGTAATGCTCCTGCTGTTTTTCAAGATTTTGTTAACGAAATTTTCAGAGACCTGCTCAATCAGTTTGTGGTCATCTATCTGGACGACATTTTGATCTTTTCCAAATCTTCTCAGGAACATGTCAGCCATGTTAAACAGGTACTTCTACGTCTACGGGAAAACCTTTTGTTCGCCAAGTTGGAAAAGTGTAACTTTCACAAAACATCCACAGCCTTCCTGTGATATATAATTTCTCACTATGAATCCAGCCAAGGTAAAGGCGGTTCTAGAGTGGCCTCGCCCTACAACCCTCAAAGCCGTTCAGTGCTTCCTGGATTTTGCGAACTATTACCACAGGTTTATTAAAAAATGTCCCTCTGCAGTAGCGCCCATCACTGCTTTAACCAAGAAAGGTGCGGATCCCGCCTCATGGTCGCCAGCAGCTATTCAAGCTTTTGAACACCTGAAGACCGCCTTTGTTTCTGCCCCCATTCTTATCCATCCAGACCACAAGCTACCATTCACCTGGAGGTAGATGCATTGGACGTCGGAGTTGGTGCTATTCTCTCTTAGAGGAAGAACCCTCAAGCCAGACTACATCCTTGTGCATTTTTTTTTAAAATTCTTCTGCCGAACAGAATTATGACATTGGTAACCGGGAACTTCTAGCAATCAAATTAGCTCTGGAAGAGTGGAGACATTTGTTGGAAGTTACGGAGAACCCCATCACTATTATCACCGACCACAAGAATTTGCTTTATATCAAGGGCGCTCATCGCTTAGGATCTCGTCCAGCCAGGTGGTCACTTTCTTCTCACGATTCAATTTCATTATTTCTTTTCTTCCAGGTTCTAAAAATACCAAAGCCGATGCTCTATCCCACTAGTTCCTGGTAGACGACAAAACCGAGGACCAGCAGAAACCTATTCTTCCTTACAAATACATTCTTTCTGCCAATACATTTGATGCTTTAAAAGACATTGTACAAAAGCAATCTCATATTCCTGAGGATCTCATAGTACCTGATGGTCGATTGTTTACCCCACCACCTCATTGGAAGAAGGTTCTGGAATGGGGTCACTCTTCTAAATCTTCTGGACATCCAGGTACAAGAAGGACCACGGACCTCGTAGACCGGTATGCAAAAGGACATCAAGGAATTTGTTGCTGCGTGCCGACGTGCTCGGAATAAGACTCCCTGGAATAACCCACCAGGACTCCTTCGACCACTTCCCATTCCGGACCGTCAATAGACACACTTGTCCATGGGCTTTATAGTCGAACTGCCAGTATCTAAAGGGATGAACACCATCTTAGTTGTGGTAGATCGTGTCTCAAAAGTCTCACTTTATTCCTTTTAAAGGTCTTCCCAGCTCTCCGAAACTGGCAGACATCTTTTCAAAGAAATATTCCGCCTCCACGGGGTACCATTAGTCGTAGTATCCGACAGAAGTTCGCAATTTATTTCGACGTTCTGGTGCTCCTTCTGCCAGCTACTGGGAATCACACTACATTTCTCTTCTGGGTATCATCCCCAAACCAATAGCCAGACCAAATGTACCAATCAGTCCCTGGAACAGTATATCCGATGCTTCGTGTCTGATACTCAGGACGACTGGTCTGAGCTTCTTCCTTCGGCCGAATTCGCGCACAATAATTTGCGCAATGAATCCACCTCAGAGTCGCCCTTCTTCATTAATTATGGTTTCATCCTCTTCTTCTTCCCATCTCCACTTCCGGGGTACCAGCCGTTTCCGACAGAGTTATTAGTTTTCAAAGGCTGTGGAGAAGGATTCAGGACAACCTCAAGACAGCAACTACCAGGCAAAAGGCACCAGTGGATCGCCACCAAGGAAGATCCAAGAGTTTAAACCGGGAGATAAGGTCTGGTTGTCTGATGGAGAAAGGATCTGATGATGTTTGTCCCCGTTGGTGCTCCTTACCAAGACCAGAGCCAAGCGTGATGTCACCGCAGCTGCAAAGAGCAAGTCCCTCCAAACGGAATCATGGAGCAGCAGGGTCTTCTACTATACATAGATAAGATCTCAATACTTATGCTCATCAGGAGTTTACTCTATTTTCTTTCTTACTTGAAATAAATGTTTTTCATTGTCTGCAGCACATGGGTTGTGTTTGTTCGTCTGAGCTTCTGTATTCTAGATATTGCCTGTTACACTTGGGGATCGGAGGACTCCCCTGTTCAGAGGCTGAATCAACACAACCCACTAAAGACTAATATTTTAATAATCTGTGGAACAGTGGGACTTCCCTTTCCTATCATCTTGAGGACTTTAACAATCCAAGGGAAGATAAGACAGTTCAGTTTTGGTTAAGATACATTTGCTCCACTTTCTTTTCCAGGACTATTTGTTAACTACACACTTTGTGTTCATTCACCACCCGATCTTTAAACCTCGGCCCTATTTTTAGTTGCCTATTGCTATACGCAGTGTTCGACAAACCTATACATTTGCTCGCCCCGGGCGAGTGGATTTAACCCCCGGGCGAGTAAATATTGGCCCAAGCAGCACACGTTTGGTACTAGGTAGCGAGTAGATTTTTTTGTGTGGCGAGTAGATTTTTTGGTGATTTGTCAACCACTGTTATACGGATCATCTTTATCTTTCTGATCCATGGTTATTTGATTTCCTCCTTTTTTTATTTTGAGCGCCTAACCTTACCATTATACATATACAACATGTAATACTATGATATCAACATATTGGGTTACAGGAAATACAAATGTTTGTTTAAAGATCAGCCCCTACCAGAAAAAAAGTAATCTACAGTAGTACTGAATCAACATTTTTATTCTAGTCTCTCTGCTTCCTAGAGGGAGGTGATAGAGCTACAATAAGTTATCACAGAAAAATAATTTCAATAAAAATGCTTAAGTGAATTAAATATATATTTTCATTTATGCTAACTATTGATACATAGGAGCCTAAACAACAAGTTACATGTCCAAAAGAAGCCTTATTCCATTAATTCCCAAAAGCTGGTTCACAAACCCTTTGTCTCCAGGGGATTTACCCAAAAAAATGTAACGGCAGCTTATAGAAAAATCCACACATGCACCGACAGCATGGATAGTTTAGCTGACATTCACCATGGGAACTTCCAAAGGGCGACCTAATATGCTTTGCAGCTTCCCATTTGAATGCTCCCCCTTTGGAAACAGCTATACTAACCACACTCATGGTGCAGTTCGAAACCTCAGTAAGCGCGTCGCTCCTAGACGAGCTCAGGAACCCACTGTAATGCACGTGATCAAAGCCTATTTTAAAACTAGTGGAGTGTTACATCCCCGGGAAGGATGAGGGTCTTCATATTTTGGGGTGCTGGGTATGTCTTTATTGGCATGAGGAAGTGTCTGTGTGGTCAAGAGGGAGGTTCTTGAAATAAATATTTTTAGCAGGGGGTTCACACACAAAAAAAGGTTGGGAACTACTGCTCTACAGACAGTCAAGTAAGCCAAAGCTTTTCATTTGAACTCTCTGGCTTTGCATTCCCCAAAAAGATAAATCTTATATTTGTATATTTTTTGTTTTAAAAAGAATACTTAAACTCTTGCTCCTACTCTAATCCCCACGCTCACACAGATTTTTTTTAACTCCATCTACTCTGGTATCTTTCCCTCCTCCTTAAAACTTGCAACAGTTATACTGCTGCGGCCGAGTTTATTCGAGCATTTGCCCGTTCTCGGCCGCAGCAGTAACCTGGCGCGCGCCAGAGGGTGCTGGGCGCGCGCCGAAGACACGGAGGAGCGCCCTCCGATCGGGGCTTTCTCCCTCCCGCTGCCGGGTCCGCCGGGTCCCCCGGAACCCCCTGCCGCCGTCCCCCACATCGCGGGACACCAGGGCTCCCTCGGGAAGCCCTGGACGCGCGTGCAGGGGGCGCAGGCACCCGATGACGCGTGACCGCGCGGAGTGCGGCTAGCATGCCGGGGCATCCCCAGGCTTGCGGAGCTAGCCGCACTCAAATAAAATGTGCCGCCTCTGTACCATTACTCAAAACCCGCAAGCTTTACCCTACCTGTCTCTCTAACCATCGTCCTGTCTCCCTTCTGCCTTTTGCCTCAAAACTCATTGAACGCCTTGTATTGTCTTGCTTGCTGCATTTTCTCACCTCCTATTCTCACCTAGGTCCTCTACAATCTGGCTTTCTCACTGCTCAATCCACTTAAACAGCCCTAACTAAAATAACTAATGACCTTCATGCTGCCATAGACATTCTGCTCATACTGCTCGACCTCTCTGCAGTCTTTGATACTGTGGACCACCCTCCTTTCCTTCACTTTCTCCATACTCTTGGTATCCGTAACAAAGCTCTATCCTGGATTTCCTCTTACCTCTCCCATCGTACTTTCAGTGTCTCGTTTGCTAACACCTTATCCTCCTCTATCGATCTCTCTGTGGGGGTACTCCAGGGCTCTGTCCTGGGACCTCTTATCTTTTATCTTTAATTATTATTATAAGATTTACCTCCAGTAAAAGCTTTATTCCCTTCTTAGGCTGACCCTCTTGAATATCAAGAAAAGCAGCTTGCAGCATCAAGTGAGCTTGAGTCTCAACATCACTGAATGTTTCAGCCTCTATGATACCTTCAGTTATCATAGCGGAGCAGTCTAACATGTTCTCTTCTAGAATAGAAAAACAATTCAATAATTAATAATAAATGCATCTCTCTGATGCAATTGACCTTCTAAGTAAGCTGACAAGTGTCTGATAAAGCATAGTCTTTAATCTACTTTTGAATATACAAAATCAATGTTTATTAATAATGCATTTGAACAGAAACTATTACATAACAACAGTTAGGAATAGCCATAATTTAGATTAATAAAACTATATAAAAAACAATTCTATGTGATTTTAGTTTAAATGTCCATGTTAAACCGGGTCAGTTTTGGTGACATTTGTTGAATGTTTCATAAAAGTAATTTTAATGTTGATACAATACTGTATATGCATTTTCAGTGCTGTAGTTTAAACTTTCTCAAAATAATTTTTGTTATACTTGTTATTACCCTGACTGTTGTACTATTTCTGGATATATAGGCCTCTGAATTGCTGATACAGTACTTCTTCAAAGTAAAATGGGCATCAGCAACAATACAGAATGAATAAAAGGAATGATGGGTGTCACACTGAAGATCTCTTTGTTCATTTGTTCAATAGCAAACATGCTGTCAGAAACCAGTTTTATTCTAAAAGTGCTGGCACCTCAGGAGCATATATTTGCTGAATCTGGAGACCAAAGCAAAATGAAAGTACAATATTCTCTCTAAATACATACAAATTACAATGGCTAACTTAAAACTAAGGAGAGCCAAGCAGATATATGTATAATAAAAGTATAGGCATACATACCGTACTTGGATATACATACAAATAGCATGGTAGGCCTATACATTTATTATGATGGTACAGAACAAAATAAGATTGACAACCTCTATGAAAAAAACCTCTATGAAAACTCCAATTTGGAATCCAAGCCTTTGTATGGAGATTAAGTTCAGCATCTGGTTCTAGTATAAAAAAGTAGCCATACCTTGAATTGCTATGCCCCGCATCTGTGCCGCAAGAGCAGTCACTAATGCAAGACGACATCTGAACCAAATTCGTATGTTCAAACGTTCTCTGGCTTCGGTATCACAGGACAGGCTTGTATCCAAAATTTTAGGAGCTTCTTCAGCTTTCTAAAAATATTTTTAAAAGATATACTTGAACTTACAGAAGGCAATATGGAAAAACTTTTAAGAAAGAAGCATATGAAATGGCCCTATTTTAAAAATAATTGGTCTTACAAAATATAAAATGACAGGAAAACAGCACTTATATTTCTTCACTTGATCACTGCATATTTGCTATAACATTTTCCATCCGTTCTTAATTGTATTTAGGTTCATAATTTATTTATTGGCAGCAACAAGAAGTGAATATGCAGCAACTGTAAACTCTGAATTATTCAAATTCTAAGGAAACATGAACTTTAGTGAGATAAGCATAGCTGATAATGCCTGTATAAGTACTGATGATGATTGCATACTGTAGTCATCATTTACCTTCTCATTTCCTGGTGCAGATTGCTTTAGTGCCGGGGAAAGAATCTGACTATTGGTCTGATGCTTCACCGTGAACACTTGTGCCTGCTGGAGTAAACGCACTGCAGAATATGCCATGGCCACACTGGGAGCAAAAAGAAAAAACATAGATACTCAAAAAAGTAGCCATTGTTAGCTATAACACAGGCTTAGTTTATTTCTAACTTAAAAATAGAAATCATTACAGAAACAAACACACATTACTTCTTAAACTTGTGTCAAACAAACATTCCTTGTTTATTAAATAAGAAACGTAAAAAGAGAGATTCTGCTGTATAAATCAATGCTGGATATGACTTCACACTTCACATTCTACTCAATGAATGTAATGAATGTATACGAAAAAACATTACTGAAGACTTCCAATAATTACAATTCCTGAATCTGTCTCAAAATGCCTCAAAATGTAATCACTGTAAAACTCAAACCTTGTTTCTTCAATATATTGTTATTTAAGCTTTTGTTGATTTTTCATAAGTAACTGAAGGGGAAAGCCCACAATTACCATGACAAACCTGGTTAGGATATGTGTCAGGCTATTTTAATACATGTTACAGTATATACAATTATAGAAGAAAGGCAAGTGTACAGGGTACCATATCGTGAAGAATGTGCATTTTTAAAGAGGGCAAATTATTTCACTAACCAGTTGCACACAAAAAAATTACAAGGCTGTGAAGAGTTGGACTCAACAGGTATTAGCAACATTTTGGTCCTGTTACTTTAATGGGTGGTAACTATGCTACTAAATGCCTTTAATTGGGACATCATTTTGAATAGCCCAACATTAAATACTGATCTACCTAACTTCTATGTACCCAGGGTTGCCACCACCCCGGATTTGACCTGGAGACTACGGGTTTCGGCCACGTATCGCTGGGCTTACCTCGGAAATCTCTGGGTGGTGGAGGCGTGTGGTGGCATCCTCCCAGCAAATCAAGTCAACATAGCTGTGCGACATCAAATGGCGCCGCATTGCCATGACAATGGGATACTACGTGACATCACAGTTTCACTTGACGCTGCTTGCCATGACAACGAAATGATCCATGGCGTCATGTTGCCATGACAACATGGAGTCATGTGACGCCTTGGCGCGATAAGGCATTGCGGTGTCATGGCAACTTGACGCCGTGTGACGTCCCGGAGCATCTCGTAATGGCAATGGGTGTCACGTGACATCGCGCAGCAATGTTGACGGGATTTGGAGGGGAGGATGCCGATGCTGAGAGACACCGCCGCAGCCAAAGGTAAGAGAAAAAAATATAGAACAAAAAGATAAATGTACAAAATGTTATCTCCGGGTTAGCCTTCAATAGAAGATGGCAAACCTGTATATACCCAGTGGCGTAACTACAATTGTTGGGCCCCCCTGCAATTTTTATTCAAGGTTTCCCCTCTCTGTCACTCTCTTCCAACCTCTCTAACTCTCCCTCCCTCTCTAACTCCCTCTCTCACCCTAACTCTCTCCCCCCCCCTACGCTCCAACTATCACTTTTCCCCCTCTCACACGTAATTCCCCTCCTCTTATGAAATTCCCCCTTCCTCTCACATTCAATTCCCTTTCCCCACCTCACACTCAATCCCCCTCCCCTCTTCACACTCAATCCCCCTCTCTTTCAATTAATTCCCTCGTCTTACCTTGTCTTGTGGGATGGGGGCAAGGCCTCAGGTCCTGCTTGGGTGAGAAGCTGGAGCCATGTGGGAGGATGCAGAAGTTGGGCCCAATTTAAAGGCAGGCCCAATCTCTGGCGCTGACCGGAACGCTAGTGCACCAGCAAGGGGAAGGGCTTGGCCTGAGGACCCCGCAGCAAACAAAGGCCCCGGTAGCTTGACAGAGGTTAGGCCCGACCCCTGGCCCTGCCCAACTGCCAGTGCCAGTCAGCTAGCCAGGTCCTGCCCCCCCTGCTTTCGAGCCCCTTATATTGCAGAGTTTTGCAGTAGTGTAGTTACGCCCCTGTATGTACCTTCAAATCTACAGGGAATCATGCTAGAGTTAAACTGTATGCATGAGAACTTATTTTTAGTTGAAAGGAATATTAACTTAGTATTCATGTATAATTACCAGATTAACTATGAAACTTCCCCCCCCCCCACCCCAAAAAAATCACCTTTATTCTAAATGAGCTGTGTGCTACCCATTGAAGCATATTATCATACTTATTGTAAGGCTTTTTTCCAGCCGATTTTGACATTATTTTCTTTTTTATTTAAAGGGGCTCAAAGCCTAAAAAGATTGTTTACAACCTCTGCTGTTTTTTTGTCACTTGTTCGAACCCAAAAGCACAGACCTATTTTCCATTCCGCCTTCAAAAATATCGTCTTAACCCGAGCTTCTCAAGCAAAGAGCTCTTTGAAGTCTCATGATGTCACAAAGTGGGACGGGTTTTGCAGTCACGTTCATTTTTGTTTTGGCATAATTTTTTAGGGATAAAACACACCGTTTAAAAAACAATAAGCAAGGGAAAAATAGAGAGGTGAAAACAGACTGTGTGTAGTCTGGTAAAAAAAACCAATAATAAATAAAATGTACCGGGGTAGCCACATGCAATGGTTGCCTGGTTAGCAAAATAGGCTATTTTTTATAAAATCTGCCGGATGGAATGTTGCTCATAAACGAAGACGATGCTTTTAATCGAATTTATTGAAATACTGCCTTCGATTACCCCAGTAAAGGCTATTTTGTTATGCTTCAGTTCCACTTTGCAGCCGTTGCTCTGGATTTTGACCGTTAGACCGAACCCAACCTTATAATTTACCTTGCAGCAGTTTGATGCCTCTGCTGAGCAATCTCAAAAAGCTGAAGCTTTGCCTCAATTGCCATTTCTAATTCCACTGCCGGGCAATTCAAGAGCTGGAAACAGTGCTTTATTTGTAAATCCTGAAGGAAGGAGTCCAGCCTTTCTTCAGCTTCACTTAACAAAATTCCCTACATTTAAAACAAACAGGTATTAAAAGACGCTGCAAACAAATATTTAGGAACAAATAAAAAGTTAACTTTATGCATGAATACATATAGCAAACGTTGTTAGATATGTTGATGCAACGCTTTGCACTGATGTGTGTCAGTTGTAAAGAGTTGATAGAATAGATGGAACATAAAAAACATTGGAAAAGTACAGGCCTGTTAAACATTGTGTCTATTACATTATAAGCCAACATCTAGTGCCTGATGGGTATGGGATATTTTAATTGACCAACATGATGGTAGTATACATGCTTTTGAAACCTGCAACAAATCTACACTTCTTCAATGTGGCTATTGTACAAGAGCCTTCACACAAATGCGTTCTTAAAGACTTGCTGAAAATATATGGATGGCCCACAGGAAGGTACAAGTATATTGCACACCAGACCGAGCAAAACTTAAAATGGATACAATAAAGGAGACGATTGACACAAAATGGAAGTCAAATTAAGATATTATAATTAATGTTGTCATTTCATCTGGGGTTATGCTTTTTCTACAATTCTAATTTCACAAACACAGCATTTTAGTCACATACCAAGCACAATATATATTTTAAAGTTAATCCAGCACAGACAGAATAAAACATCTTAGAGGATGACAGACTACTAATATGGCAGTGAACTACTACTAGAATAAAGCCGTTCAACTCAAATACATGTATACCTGGGTTAAGTCAAAGTGGTGTAATGAGGCACTCTGTAACCTTAATCAGTATACAACTAGTAAAACCAATATGTACTTCCATGAAAGCTACTGTACCTTTAATTTTGGCAATGTAAGATCATCTTTAGATGTAAGTCGAACTACGACTTCGGTATCTTCAATTTTATGTCCAATTTGACCTGACAATAAAATGTGTGAAAGAAAGTTGATGTTACGTTAGAGATAGTATAATGGTAGTATATATGGTAGTATATATCACTAGTAACTGTATTAATAAAAAAGTAAGACAACCACAAACTTTGGCATACCATGCTATTGCACAATCAGAGAACTAGGTTTTATAGATTAAGGCCCATACGCTGTGTTAAACCAGAAAACACATTCACACCAAGTGAATGGTCTGTACAATGTGTTCCTGGTTTGGAAGGTGTCTTATGGCATAACAACACAGTGAATATGGGCCTAAGTGTCTTGAAAATGGTAACAGCAAACTACTTTATGCACATTAACCAAGTTCATGCTTTCATAAGAATGAGAGAACATTGAAACGCAATGAACTAAGCTGGGAGTGGCCGGGTGCTAACGGAGGTCCTCTGTGACTCAGATTCTGCCTTTCCTTTAAAGCCACTGGAAGAAACTGAGACATGGTGGTGGCAAGTTCAGTAAAGCTTTAAAGAGAAGGCCTCCAGCATGGGTAATAATTGCCAAGTGACACCCTGTTCTTCTGGGGGTATTACTTATAATGTGTATGGCTACAGTACCAAAACAACACAAGTTATGCTTCATGATGAAATAAAAAGGAAACATAGGCACAAGAAACAATTAGCCACCCCTGTCACAATTTCAAGGTGCGCGAGACTTAACATGCACTATACATTGTGCATTCATGATGTGGCTGATGCTCTCAGGCCAATAGCGAGAGCCATGCATTGTCATAGCTTGAATATATAGTGTACATTTTCTAATGAAGAGATAAAGAGTGTGCTTGTGCTTTATAATAAGGAGGCTACATGAATAAACCTTCAAGGAATTGAAATAGTACATATCGAATAGAAAATAGAGGTCTTGCAAAAAAATCAGTTTACATTTATTGTTGGTGATTCGACGTTTCGGTCTACAACTCAGACCTTTGACTGAGGTCTGAGTTTATAACAGATCTGCCTGAAAATCCAGGAAGTGACATCATCTGGTCCGAAGCTACCACGGCCACCCTGCTTCCTGGAAAATCCTGCCCTTACTCCCCTGACAGGAAATCAGCCTCTCTTTGGCTCTCATTGCCAGCAGCTGCCTCTGGCCTTAAATTGCAGGCAGTTGCTACTAGTCTTTGCTCGTGCAAAGTACTGGTTACCCTGTTCTGTCTGAGCTCTCCCTTGCCTTTGTTTTGCCTGCTGCCTGTCTTGACCTTGGAACTGAATCTGACTTCCCCTTGCCTGCCACGACCTTGGAACTGGACCTGATTACCCCTGCATCCCAGGCCTCTGATCCCAGGCCAAGGTCAGTGTATTATGCTCTACCTCTGCCCTGCGGGTCCGTATCCTGTTTTGCAGTCAGCAACGTTACAGAGTTGTAGACATAAACGTCGAACCACCAACAATAAATGTAAACTGATTTTTTACAAGACCCCTGGAGTGCCGCTACTTTCTTTATGGGAGATTCTCTATTCAATGTTTCCTCCCACTGAGGCAGGACTTTTGAGCACCAAAAGTCTTTCAACCACCAATCATGTGAGTGCAACCATTCCAACCAATTACTATTGAAATAGTACCACCATTTTATTATGCTCCGGTTTTATACCAGTACCAAGATTTCTTTGTCCAAATTGAAACTCCAATATTTATTATCACTGCTTTGTGAACATTCTGACTCAAAACTAACAATAATTAATTGCCAAGGCACTTAAAAAAACAAAAATGAAATGTAAATCTCCTTGGGGGAAGAGGTTACCTGAATTTACACTTCAGTGCCCTTAATCCTTACAAGCACTATATAAAAAGAATGAATATGATAATTGACATGTTCTTATAAGCCTTTAATTTTCAGTGATTGCCACTTAGAATTTTGTGTACCCAGTGTTCAATATCTTCAACAGTATTACATTTACTTATAACAAAGCTGTAATGTGGTAATGGTAAATCTTTTGAGAACAATACAAGCTGATACAGTATCAAGAAATAGGGTTGCGAGGTGGCTTGTCCAAAAATACTGGACACAATGGTAAAAGATGCGACACCCCACCCCCCGAATACTTATAACAAATACCCCCGTGCCCCCCAAATACATATAACAAATACCCCCACACCCCCAGAATACATATAACAAATACCCCCACGCCCCCTGAATACATATAAAAAATACTCCTACGCCCCCCCGAATACGTATACAAAATACTCACACCTCCCCAATACATGTACAAAATATCCCCGGTGGCTGCAGAGGGGGTTCGGTGGCTGCGGAGAGGGTTCGGTGGCTGTGGAGGGGGGGCGGTGGCTGCGGAGAGGGGGCGGTGGCTGCGGAGAGGGTCGGTGGCTGCGGAGGGGGGGCGGTGGATACGGAGAGGGGGCGGCTGATGCGGAGAGGGGGCGGTGGATGCGGAGCCGGTGGCTGCGGAGGGAGGGCAATGGATGGGGAGGTCAATGGATGCGGAGGGGGTTTGTGGCTCCGGAGGAGGGGCGGCAATAAATGCGGAGGGGTGGCGGTGGATGCGGAGGGGGGCGGTGGCTGCGGAGGGGGGCGGTGGCTGCAGAGGGGGAGCGGTGGCTGCAGAGGGGGGGCGGTGGCTGCAGAGGGGGGGGCGGTGGCAGGAGGGGGGGCGGTGGCTGCAGAGGGGGGGCGGTGGCTGCGGAGGGGGGTGGTGGCTGCAGAGGGGGGGGCGGTGGCAGGAGGGGGGGCGGTGGCTGCAGAGGGGGGGCGGTGGCTGCGGAGGGGGGTGGTGGCTGCGGAGGGGGTTCGGTGGCTGCGCAGGGGGTTCGGTGGCTGCGGAGCGGGTTCGGTGGCTGTGGAGGGAGAGCAATGGATGCGGAGGGGGGCGGTGTCTGCAGATGGCGGGCGGTGTCTGCGGAGGGGGGCCGGTCTCTGCGGAGGGGGGGCGGTGTCTGCGGAGGGGGCGGTGTCTGCAGAGGGGGGGCGGTGTCTGCGGAGGGGGGCGGCATCTGCGGAGGGGGGGCGGCGTCTGCAGAGGGGGCGGCGTCTGCGGAGGGGGGGCAGCGTCTGCGGAGGGGGGGCAGCGTCTGCGGAGGGGGGGCAGCGTCTGCGGAGGGGGGGCAGCGTCTGCGGAGGGGGGGCAGCGTCTGCGGAGGGGGGGCAGCGTCTGCGGAGGGGGGGCAGCGTCTGCGGAGGGGGGGCAGCGTCTGCGGAGGGGGGGCAGTATCTACAGAGGGGGGGCAGTGTCTGCGGAGGGTGGGCAACGGATGCGGGATGCGGAAGGGGGCAATGGATGCGAAGGGGGGCAATGGATGCGGAAGGGGGGCAATAGATGTGGAAGGGGGGCAATGGATGCGGAAGGGGGGCAATGGATGTGGAAGGGAGCAATGGATGCGGAAGGGGGGCAATGGATGTGGGGGGAGGGCAGTGGATGTGGGGGGTCCGGCGGGCGGTCAGAGCAGTTGCTGACACGCCCAGCTCTCCTCCAGCTGCAGGCTTCTCTGAGGTGTCTGATGCTGACGCGCGCCTGGCCTCCCTCTGACGCTGGTGCTCACCGGAAGCTGAGCCCAGCTGACTTCCAGCGCTGACATCAGCGGACCCCACGCGCGTCAGCATCAGACACCTCGGCGTGGTACAGACAGGGAATGAGAAGCCTGCAGCTGGGGGAGAGCCGGGCATGGCGGCTACTGCTCTGACAGGCCGCCAGCCCCCGCATCTACCCTGCGTACGGAGAGAGATAATATCAGACACATACATGTCCGGTATTACCTTTTATTGAAGTGAAACTTCCTTAGTGGCACCTCATTCGTGATGGGGCAAAAAAGAATTGTGGAGACAGAAATGAAACGGATGTGACGTCAGTGCTGGCAGTTGAGGCCGGGCTGTGTTCTGGCTCAGCCCGACCCCAACACTGACATCACACCCGCTCCACAAATCAGATGCGGCGGCGGCGGCGATAGCCGCCGGCGCTGCTCCTAATCACCCCCCCACCCCCCCCAGCCCCACACCCCCCACACACCGTGACATATGCGGCGGCGATAGCCGCCGCTCCTAACGGCCGCTGCCATGCCGCGCAGCCTCTCTCCTCCCTACCTCCGCTTTCCTGCGTCCCGCTGACTGAGCGCCGCCGGGGTCGAGGAGAGGAGCCCAGGGATCATGGAGGGTAACCGCCGCCGCAGCTCCTAACGAGCTCTGCTCCCCCCACCCGCTGACATGCGGCGGCGGCAGCCCTCAAAATTTAATTGCCGCCACTCCTGCTGACCTCCCCCGGCCGAGGCATGGAACGGGGGGGGGGGGGGGTAGAGTGAGCTGCGTTCCCCACAGCACCATCAGAAGGGGATCGCTGCAGCGCTCCCCTCGAAGCCAGCTCCCGCTGACGATGACGCGCTGCCCCCCTTCCCCGCCGACACTGCCTCTGCCCACGCAGCACTTCCGGAGGGGGGGGGCCTTTATTAGGTATCTGCCCGGTGCCCGGTGCGGCCGCGTCTCGCCGGGGGGTGGGGGGGGCGAGGAGAGACTCAGGCAGAGCCACCGCGGGTCCGCAGCTCTGCCTGTCTGTGAGGGAGTAGGAGACTCAGGCAGAGCTGCCGCGGGTCTGCAGCTCTGCCTGTCTGTGAGGGGGGGGGGGGGGGGGAGAAACTCAGGCAGAGCCGCCGCGGGTCCGCAGCTCTGCCTGTCTGTGAGGGGGGGGGGGGGGTGTGAGGGGAGGAGGAGAGTCTCAGGCAGAGCCGCCGCGGGTCCGCAGCTCTGCCTGCCTTTGAGGGGGGGGGGGGGGAGTCAGCAGGAGAGAGGGGGCAGGACACAGAAAGAGAGACACACATACAGTGACAGACACACACACATGCATATATACACACACAGACACACACACTGACTGACACACATACTCTGACTGACACACATACACACACTGACTGACACACATGCACACACACACACACACACACACACACACACACTGACTGACACATACACACACACACACTGACTGTGAATAGGTTAGGGGGATGTGTGAGGTGCAGGGGGGCTGCGCATACGTCACACGGTCACACGCACGCACACGGTCACACACACACGCACATGGTCACGCACACACGCACAGTCACACGCACACACACACAGTCACACGCACACAGTCAGTCGCGCACACAGTCAGTCGCGCACACAGTCAGTCGCGCACACAGTCAGTCGCGCACACAGTCAGTTGCGTGCACACGCACTGTCACGTGCACCGTGCACTGTCACGCGTACACGCACTGTCACGCGCACAGTCACACACAGTCACACAGTAACACGCACAGTCACACGCACAGTCACACAGTCACACGCACAGTCACACAGTCACACGCACACACACAGTCACACGCACACACACACGAGGAATTCACGCTTAGTGCAAATACAAGGGATGTGTACGCATGTTCTAAGTCAAATTTATTTGTGTTTTGTCAATGAAATTGTATTTTGATTTTTAATTAAAACATCACCAATACAAATACAATTTCTGTGACAAAAGTCAAAGAAGTTTCACTTACTATGCGCGTGCACAGCACACACAGCTTTTTTTTTTTTTTTTTATATCAGACGCATGGGGCAAAATACCGGGCTGCCCGGTTCAAAACCGTACACCTGGCAACCCTAACAAGAAAATATGACTTAAACATGAATTTCACCCAAGTCACGTGGTTAAACTACCTAATGCGACAGTCTCAAAGTCCTTGCTTTGATGCTTTGTGCTTTCCTCAGTCACGTAATAGCTGGATTTCTTCACAGTTTCAGGGATGCCATTAATCATCGAAGATAGTTTTAGGATGAACTGCGTTTTAGCCAGCATTAACTTATTCATGGTTGCTTGGTCACACACGGAAAGTAGAGATGTACTGGGTTTTCGGTTAAATATTTCTTCTATTGCCTGCAATTTGAAATATAAAACAGCATATGTATACATAAAATGGAGTCTAAGCAGTGGAAAATAATATCAACATATCTCATGCTTTAAAATACCTTTAGTAAGTTATATCCATGTTCTATTAGCTCATATGCAGTACAGGTCTTAACATTACAATTCCTTCTCTTGCTCATTGTGTTTCTTGTTTGACTTTTACTTTTGCCCATTGTGGTTTATTTTCTACCTCATAGAAAATGTCATGTAGGTTTCTTACTAGGCCACTGTCCTCCAATTAAATCACCCTTAAACAAGATTATTAATGCCTCAGAGACAACAAGTGTAGCTTCTGGCAATCAGCTATAAGGCACCAGGTACGGCTACACTGCCGAAAAATAGTTGAAACTGTGTTTGTTTCACTAACAAAAACCCAAGGGTAATCTTAGTCATAACAACAGAGAGGGGATATAGTAATAATAGATGGCAAGAGTATTCCTTCAATTCACAAACGTCGTAAGTCATCCTTTTAAAGGAAACAACATTCGGCTAAAGGAAAATATTTTCCATGCAGTTTAAAGCACACATACTGTACAATAGGTGTGCGTTTTAATGAGATTATTCCTGTACAAAATCATAAAAAATACACACAGCCCTGTAAAATCAGAACCCAAACCACCACGGCATATATTTTATATATACATATATACATGTACTGTACATGTATTTGTGAAGAGGTATGCTACAAGGATTGTGATCTCCTGTATAAAACAAAAGACAAAAAGTCCTAGTGCTACAGCTAACTTGACATATTATAAAGTTAAATACTTATAATTTTATCTTCTCATAAGCAATGGTCACTTAGTTCAATTATTTGGCCAAAGTATTTTAAGCTTAAAGCCACTCCATGGTATGGCCCATCTGTAGGTCTTTCTGTACCTGCAAAAGGCTCTCATAACCTCTTTAATGGAGGCAGCCCTGTCTTTAATAGAGTGGTCATTTACAGGTGCTTAGCAAGAGCAACAATTAAAAAGGTGGAATGAGTGAGCTTGTTTTCAAGTTTTTGTCTTTTGTTTTATACAACATCATAAAACAAACATTTTATAAAGGTCTATAGCTGAAACAAAATTATTCCAGCTGTAGAACTAATCCCTCTTAGCCAGGGCTGCTGACAGGATTTACGGGGCCCAGGAAAGAATACAGACCTGAGCCCCTGGTTGATGAGCCGGTGGGAGGGTGGTCCTAAAGGTAGTCCAGCAGGGGTTGGAGGGTGGAATACCTTTTTCGTTCCCATGACAGGGAATGTAGGGCAGGCACCGGAGGGAGGCGGGCTCAGGCAGGTGGTGGAGAGAGGCGGGCTCACGCAGGTGTGGGGAGAGGCAGGCTCACGCAGGTGGTGGGGAGAGGCAGGCTCACCCAGGCATTGGAGGCAGGCTCACACAGGTGGTAGAGGGAGGTGGGCTCACACAGGCGGGGCAGGGAGGTCGGCTCACACAGGTGGTGGAAAGAGGCGGGCTCACGCAGGCGGTGGAGAGAGGCGGGCTCACACATGTGGTGGAGGGAGACGGGCTCACGCAGGTGGTGGAGGCGGACTTACACAGGCAGTGGAGGGAAGCAGTGGAGGGAAGCAGTGGAGGGAGGTGGGCTCACGCAGGAGATGGAGGAAGGCGGTGGAGGGAGGCGGGCTCACGCAGGAGGTGGAGGGAGGCGGGCTCATGCAGGTGGTGGAGGGAGGCGGGCTCATGCAGGAGGCGGAGGCAGGCGGTGTAGGGATGCGGGCTCACGCAGGCGGTGGAGTGAGGCGGGATCACACAGGTGCTGAAAAGAGGCAGGCTCACACTGGCATTGGAGGGAGGCGGGCTCACGCAGGCATTGAAGGGAGGCAGGCTCACGCAGGCATTGGAGGGAGGTTGGCTCACGCAGGCATTGGAGAGAGGCAGGCTCACGCAGGCGGTGGAGGGAGGCTGGCTCAAACAGGCGGGGGAGGGAGGCGGGCTCACGCAGGCATTGGAGGGAGGCGGGCTCACGCAGGCGGTGGAGGGAGCCGGGCTCACGCAGGCATTGGAGGGAGGTGGGCTCACGCAGGCATTGGAGAGAGGCAGGCTCACGCAGGCGGTGGAGGGCGGCGGGCTCACGCAGGCATTGGAGGGCGGCAGGCTCACGCAGGCATTGGAGGGAGGCGGGCTCACGCAGGCATTGGAGGGAGGCGGGCTCACACAGGCACTGGGGGAAATGGGGTCACGCAGGTGTGGGACGGAGGTGAGCTCACGCATGCAGATGAAGGTGGGCTCACGCAGGCGTCAGAGGGAGGCAGGCAAACACAGGTGGAACTTTTTTGTGAAAGTTACGCATAACTTACACCTGGGCCCAATTTACGAACTAGGCCAGCCGAGATCCGCCAGGGCCCGGGACACTTGACGGCCCTGCTCTTAACCTTTTTTGCTGCCAGAGAGGCCAGAAACACATTGCAGCATATAGAATGCTTGGCTTCCTTTATGCAGTAAAGCATTTTGTATCACTTGTCTTATAAAACCGGTCCCGGCCTGTGTCAGGCTCATCATCTTCTATTAATTCCTGTGTTTTTCCCACCAGCACAGCTCTCAATGATACCACTTGGGTAAAAAGCTCATTCAGGGCTGCATGGCTTGTACTGACCATCAGGATGGCAACTAATATTATACTAATTATTATTTATAATTATATATTATTATATGTGCAACTAATTATATCTAAGTGACCTTTAAAACAGCAAAACGTGAAATCTTATATGGTTTTTTCTTTTAATCAGTTCTGTAGTATAAGATAATACTGCCTTTAAAAAATATATATTATTCAACTCTTAATGCCATTTTAATCAGTTTTAAAGCATCCTTTGATTTCCAAAGCAGGTTGTAACCCACCTCCCAAGCAGGTCAAGATCTTTGCAACATCCTGTTTGTGATTACCGTAGTAATATAAGGATACATTGTAGCTGCTGAGTTACATTAACTGAAGCAGCCATTGGGTTAGTCACACAATCAGCATTTTTACAGATTTATAACAGAAGCACCAAACGATTGCCAGCTTAGATAAGAATGTAGAATTATACATTGCCATATGCTTTACACAAACAAAAAATAATAAGAAAATAAGGGGGGGAATGTAGTATTGCTGCTTTAAAGTTATACAGTATTATGTTTAAAGAAACATTACAATCGTCCTATGCCACTGCTCAGTATTTGGTTGAAAAATGCCATTTCATAGCCAGGATACACAAAAGGTGTTTAAATGAATGGTGGGTTGGATTAATCATTTACCAGATATTTCAAATAAGATCAGTTTTCTCACATTTGTTACACTTGTTCAGAATCCTGACTTTTAGTATGTCCCAAGTGTATGGAATAAAAAGAAAAGAAAGGAGAACATATGTACTTTACATAGACACTTCCTTTCCTACCTGTAAATTTTCACTGGCGAGAACTGTCTTAGAAGAGGAAAATTTCAGACTGATCTGCAAAAAAATATGTACACTTAACGTTTAGAAGTTATAATCACAAAACTTTGAAAAATACATTTATACTGTATAATGTATTCATATATGCAATCATCGAACTACAAATGAAAGATTATGGCATTTATTACATCATTTTTGCCAGGTCAATGTTTTCCATTTGCTTTGTTAATGTACCTGGAAGATATTGAAAATAATTTTCAAAATTGAAAAAAAAAATGAATTCAAAAAAGAAAGAAAAAAGACAATATTTAATTTAGAAATATTACCACAGGTTTGCCAACAGGTCTGAAGCCTTTGTACGGTCTTCTGGGAATGCGTTTTCCATAATTAAGTAGACAAAGTTCATGGAAGGCCTCAGTAAATAAATGCAGATCTGTAAGGACTTTAACCTTAAAAGGAATAATAAATAAAAGGATGAAAGACATTTTAAATCCAATAGCAATGTTGATATGTCTTCCAGTTAAGTCAAGTCACTATGTATATTAAAAACAGTAAATTAAGTTAGGGTCAGTACACAACGTTATGAGGAAGGGACGATTTGGGGTTGAAGGAAGCCACAATTTAAGTAATGGACCCAATTAAAAACTAGTAGTGCAAGCCTGTGAATGTAACGTAATCTCCCCGTGACTCATGTAGCAAACATTACTATGTTGTAAGCTCTTGGGGCAGGGAATGCGTATATTGTTCTGCTAAATACAATGTACAATACAGTGTTGAAAACGACAAAAAAATGCATATTAATTACAAAATTATCTTTTTTGGTGCGTGGGCTAATCTGAGATACCTAACAAAACTAAACGTCTAAAAGCTAATTGCTGGCTGGCAAGATACTGTCAGTCAGTATTGTGCGATGCTGGTGAAAGCTATTCTGGCATCTGTTTATCTTAGGTCAATAAACGCAATTAATTTTGTCAGCTACCTTAAGGAGTCTTCCTTCAACAGATCGGACAGGGTCACAACAAACCATGGCAACAAAATACTGGTACAATGTGAATAACGGCAAAATCTGAGAAAACAAAAAAACAAGAAAAATATTTAAATAATATTCGCTCAAGGTTTAACCAGTTCTTTGTTCACGCATTTTTAAATAAAGAAATGTGTAAAAAAATGTATGTGGCTAAACACACACATATTTTCCTTTTTCAAAAGACATACTGTACTGTATATCTTTTGTTAGTAATAATCTGTTAATCATGCAAACAAGCCACTAAACTTACTTCAGGGACAAAGCATCTCATATATAATTTAAATTGCAACAAAAAATAGGATACTTTTCTACTGGTCACTAACCATGAGATTTTGAGCAGCAGAATGCAGTTCTGACATGAGGAAACCTAGGCTGGCAACAACAGTGTTGATATCCGCTCTGTATCGATCAGAAAAGAGGTCTATACCAGGAATTAGTTCAGATATTTCACAGCCATCTCCAATTTCATATAATGCATAATCACAGTCCTTCTTTGGATGTGGCAGAGACACTAGGAACAGGGCCTAGGGATAAAAACAGAAATCAGCAATGCAGTATTTAATGGGAGAGTGTTTTATTGTGGACTATGAACCAGAAAAAAGTCACAATAAAGTGAGTGACCAAAACACTGGGCTAAGTATATTTATTTTCCTCCAGAGATGTGTGATGTCTTCAAATTTTCTTTAGGACATTGTTCGTGGATTTCTTTAAATGTTCCCCAATTATACAGAGAATAGAGGAAATGGAAGTAAATGGTAGTATATAAAGGGTCATGTGACCTTCCACATTGAGTTTTTATGCTTGGTGAAGCAAAACTTGCAGTTTTTGGAAAAAAAATTGCAAAAAAACTTGAGCAACAAAGTGGCACATTCTTATTACCTACGACAGGAGTGTGCAAACTTTCCCTGCTGCGGCCCCCTGCCTGCTCTAACCCTCCCCCCCCCCCCCCCCCCCCACCTGCTTACCTTGTCTTCGGCAGCTGCCGTGTCATTTGACACTGCATTGCCGAAGACAAGGTAAGGGACGTTGCAGAGGCCTCTCGCGATCCCCCGGCATTTAATTTACATGCCATGGAGAAGAGCGCGGGGCCTCTGCAACTGCCATGCCCCCCAGTTTGCGCACCCCTGTCCTACGAAACCGTTCTTTTGCTCCACTATTAGGTTGTGCATTGTCAAATGACAACTTTGAAAAAAATAGACCAAAAAAAACACATTCTCTTCAGTTCTTACCTTAAAAAGTACAGTTGAAAGAATGCAGCATTTTGTTCTCTTTCTGAAGTTGGATGTCAAAATGTACCTACGTACAAAATGCAAGAAGTGTGTACGTTAATAAAGTATGTAACCGTGACTTTTAACTTCCAAAGACTTTAAGCAAAATATCCTGGAGTCAAAATTAAGTGGCTAATGCAGCACTTCCTAAAACATTTCTCATATTATAAATATAGTATAATATAGTATAAACAATCCTAATTATAGATTTATCATCATAAGCAGCTGAAAGCTAAACATTTTTTTTTTATGTAGACCAGACTTCGCAGCAATTAATTTCAAATGTAGGGAGATATTTATCAAAGTTTCATGGATGTGTAGCCATGCCACCTGTGGCTTCTACTTTGCTTCCCTCCTCACAGTAAACCCTGGTACAAGCAGGCCTTGCCAGTAGTTGACATGGGGGTTTTCCCCTCCGAGGAGCTGCATTTGAGTGACATCGGGAGGCGGTGACATCAGGCCTGGGCATGACCAATCATGAGCCAGACCTGGTGCCCTCCTCCTGGCAGTACTTAAAGACAGGACCGCCCTAAATTTGTAGTTGACCATGTCCCACTGAGGAAGGCAGGTCACACAGTGGAAAGGCTGAGATTGGGCCTTCTCCAGTCCTCTTCGCTCCGGGGAAAGAGAGAGTGTGAACCATACCTCTGCCTCTGCTAGGGAGGTGGGGAAGAGCTAGGACGGCTGTGGGTGCCTTTGGCCTGTAGTGACGGTTCAGGGACCATCATCCAGTGATAGCTGTGAGACTGCATCGGGCAGAAGTCTGCTGTTGTTCCTGTACTGTACAGAAGAGTAATGAACCATTCCTGTTTGCATATACCTCCTGCTTGGTACGTGACCTTACTGGGGGGAGAGGTAATAAGTTCTACGGTGGGGAGATCACCTTCAGTTCCTGGAGCCTACGGCAGATGGAGGCACTGCAATGCTAAGGAGATATGTGTGTAATGTACCCGAGAAGCCTAGTCCTGTGTCCCCACTACCATCGGCAGACAGCTCAGCCCTCCTGTTACCAGCAGGTATCATGCAGCACACGACGCGTAATGGCCAAATCTCCCACCGGGTGGGGGAAACACCGTTACAAATGCAAAAATGGTGCAAAAGTATAAAATATCTGACTGCTTTTAATATGATGTTTATTCTCTTATAATTGCGGTACGGTTTGTATCACCCCTTTTTGAATTAGTTTTGCAGCTGGGAAACTTTGTTAAATAGCCCCAGAAGCGAGATTTTTTTTTACATGAATACTAATCTGTTTCTTTTGTCATGATCAAACAAGATCTATAATAAACTATTCGGCGAGACAGCAGTATTAGGGATTTGTCAAAGTATCATTCCAAGTGTAATTTAGAGATTGCACCGCTTAGTGAGGCAATCAGTCCAATGACCAGGATATTGTTTTGTGCTGGTACGGTGTGCCGACACCTTTTTTTCTCTTACTTTCTCCTCTTCTCTGGGAACTTCTTTGTGAGACAGGTTGCCATGACATGGTGCCGCTTTGCTATGGTAACGTAATGTCACATGATGCTGCAAAATCACTGGAAGAGATGAGGACTACGAGAAGGTAAGAGGCCCACGGTTCCCCAGGGTAACACCACCTATTGCCTTATAAAAAAAAGCACTGCCTATGACCAAAGAGTACTAATTCCAGTAATATACATCTGGGTGATTGATGCCTTTTTACCCAAATCTGACACCTATAACTGACCCTCCAATGGTACCGGTTTAGGCGGTACAATATCGTTTTTTGAGCATACTGTACCGGCCAACAAGCATCTGCAAGTGTACCTGCTTCTACCGGTTTCCCTCACTTGTACTGTTTTCCCTGTTTCTCTGCTGCTGCACAGTATCAGGCCAATTAGCATCTTTGGTGAAGGGGTGGGGGGGGGAGGTGACTTACAAGGGGTGTTGGTTGGGGGTTTTAATGAGGGGTGGGGTTTTATATGAGGGGCATGGAGGTGTAATAGATGTGAGTGTATCTATTTTTATCTGGGTATGCTATAAGTATTTTTTATTCATTTTAAAGCTGCAGTTCAGTCAATATCCTGCATGTGTGTTTTTTTTTTAATAAATCAGTTCTGTAGTAAGAAAAAATACTTTTAGCATTTTCTGTTTTAAAAAAAACAACTTTGAAAGACCAATTTTCTTGTATTCTATTTTAACAGCCATTTGCTAAGGCACTGTCCCTTCATGTCCTGTCACAAGCCCTGGCACACCCCTCTGTCAGCCCTGCCCTCCCTCTAGCACATGTCAGTGCAGGAGTGCTCATGAATATTCATGAGCTTCCACTGAGTGACAGAAGCAGAGGAAAAACATATCCCATATCTAAAGATTTCGCCAATCAATACATGGAGAACGAATTGACTGGCAGCTATACAGTTCTCTAGGTAATTAGAGATTGCCCACATAAAACTATTGAATTAAAAAAAAAAAAAAAAAAGACTGAACTGCAGCTTTAAAGTCAGTTTGTAAACATTGTGATCTGAAACTTGGGAGGGTTTGATTTCCTCTGGTTTCTGACTTTTGTGTGATGTCATTGTGTATTCAGCAAGTGCTTGTAGTCAGATCTCTCTCTTCTCCTCCCTTATGTTTATTGGCTCAACGAGAAGGACTGCGTGGAACAAGGGTATAATATGAAGGGCGGAAAAAAACAAAGACTTACTTGATAAACACTTACCCATTCAGAGGCCTCTCAGAAATTAAATGTATCAATAATAATATTTATTTTCTTTTAAACAGTCAAATATTTGCTATTAGCATGGTTAAATTTGTTTAGGGAAGTCAATTAGACTAGTTAATTCTCTAAAAATATTGTTTCCAGGCCACTTGGGTCTGCAAAAGTGTAACAAAAGTGGCCAATACCCTAGCACCTACTTAGTGCAAAATCTGGGTACATTTGGTCGATCGTCGTCGTCACTACATTATTTTAAATCAACGTATTAAAAATGTTTATTTATTATCATCATAATCATCATCATCATCAATCTATTACTTAAAGTGCCCATAACTGTTTTTTCTCTCTCTAGTCGTATTCTCTCCGTATATATCTAGCCCAGAGGTGCACCTTCCTCTTTTCCCTTTAGGGTGAGCGAGGGTTACCGTTCCTGTATATTCTGCTTATTTTTATAAAGTACACCCAGTTTGGAATAGATTTTGGATGTCAGCGAATCAATATGAAAACCAAACATAAGATGGGAGCCTAGCTACAGTATATACACAAATATTTACATTTGGAAACAGAGGCTAGGTTAGTGGTAGAGTTCATTCAATTCAATTGATCAGTCATTGGAAGTTTAGCCTTAGTTAATGTTTTGTCAGTGTTAGAAAATAGTTTATTTAGAGTGATTCAGCATTCGACCTTAGAGAAATCAGATTGCTGTACATATTTAAGTTTGGAGAGGCTGGAACTGCGTACATACAGTATAAGATACAGTAGTATCATTGGTATATGATAGAAGCACATAGAAGCTGTTTTACAAACTGTGTGAAAGTCAGTTATAAAGACAAAAAAAAGAGTAAAAGCCCCTGAAGAGATTGCTAAGGTCCCACACAGGTAACATCTAGATCAGAGGTGGGCAACCAATTTTTTCAATGTAGCCACAGGTGTGGTGAATGAGAATTGAAAATCACAACACCATGCTTTTCGTTACTTGCGTCACTACAAATTTTAGCTCCCATAAAAAAATAACAGTTCAAGGTCGGGTCTAGACTCCGACCGAAGGCAGAGGGGAGTATTGGATGGCGGTGTTGCGTCAATGACTCATTCAGAAAGCGGAACACCTATCCCTTTGTAAGGGCTAACTTACTTCCCCAGTCCCTCTCTGCAAGGCTAGGGAGGGTAGGGGGGGGGAAGCCCCTTACCCACTTATCACCCCAAAGTCTCTGCGGTACCTTAAAGCAGGGGGCCCTTCAGGTCAGTGGTGCAAAAAGAGAGTGGTGTCCAGGTGCCTTGGTGTGCTTTAGGGTCCAGCCTCTGGCAGGTTCCTGGGTCCTCTGTGTCCAGGAAAAGAGGTCTGGTCCCCTTGTGTCTTGCTCTCAGAACACAGCCCTCCTGTGCTCTCAAGACTCTCCTCTCCTTCTGTCAGCCCAGATGTAACTGTGCTAAGGAAATCTACCTCCTGTTTCCAACCGCAGGCTTTTTCTTAGAGCTCTAATTTAGCCAGGTGGAGTCTGATTAATTGCCTGGCTGCAATTAACAAGCTAAAATAAAATTAGTGCACGCAGTGGCTACCTATTGTAATAAGGAGACTAACATTAGAAAAATTATCCAGAAATACTGGAATGTTTTAGAGATGGACACTATCCTTCAGAGTATAGTAGGTGATAAACCCAAAGTGGCTTTTAAGAAGGCCACTAATCTAAAGAATGTGTTGGCCCCTAGTGCACTGAAAAAAGGTAGACCTAAACCTCTGAATAACTTCCTACTCAAACCACAGGGGAATTAACAATGTGGTAAATGTGTAATGTGTCCATTCCTATCACGGGATAAGAGCATATGGAATAAACATCAAATTGAACACCCTATCACACAATTTATAAGTTGTCTAACATCTTTTGTGATATATGTCATTACCTGTCCGTGTCTCCTTAGATATGTAGGGAAGACCATCAGGCCCCTTAAAACAAGGATTGGGGAACATGTAAATGGGATAAAAAATGCTGAATCCAACCTAACTAAAGGGAGGAAAATACATAATTTATCCCAGCATTTTTTAACCCACTATCAAGGTCAAACTAATGGCTTTAAATTTAGAGGTATAGAGGTGGTCTTAAGAGATCCAAGGAGGGATCGAGATACCAAATTATTACAGAGGGAACAATATTGGATGCATACATTGGGGACTAAATCACCAGGCGGACTCAATGAACTAATAGAGTTGGCCCAATTTTTAAAGTAAAACTTTCAAAGTAATACCTTTGATCCAATTGTTTGATATATCAATATTTATAGATTGGGCCTTATCTCATTCATGGATTATTACAGATATGTGTGGATGTCTTTGTAATTCAGATTTATTGTATTATTGTATTAATGTCTCATTTGAAATTTGTCTTAATTAGTTTACTGTTGTTATTTAGTTATATTCCCCTACTCAGTAATAATTTTAATTTGATTTTAATTTAATTTGGTTTATTCAGTTCATCAAATTTATGTTTATTTTTCTTCCTTATAATGTATATTGTTATGTCATGTCATATTATTGTTTATGTATGTGAGTATATTTGAGTTTCCTGGTGTTGTTATTTAGCCATAGTCTTATCCTTTTATTTATTTTTCTATGCTTTATCTAGGTCCTGTATATTTGTTATATTTATGAGTTTTGCTGTCGCCAAGTTTATATTTCACATTGTCCAATTTTCATTTTTCTCTATGCTTTTTCTGAATCTTATAATGTTTAAGGTTGCCTATAGTTATGGTTATGTATGTTCAGCTTTTTTGCGGGTTGCTTTCTACTGCTATAACACCGATTGAATTAGCTTGGTAGCCTATAATGCTATTGGGAGAACAAACAAGCCCTATTGGTGCATCAGTTCTAATCTCCTCTATTTTAACTGGACGTCTATACTGTCAATCATACCTCCTGCCGAAACATCGTATGACGCGAAACGCGCAGAGGTGACGTCACACTCAGCAGAGAGTAAGCGTTACTACGTTCCTCCGGGCAGCTGTGGATATACCTCCTTGTGGGTTGTTTAAACGTGAGGTTTAAGGTTGTTTTCTGAGCCGGAAGAACTGGTCTCACCGGACGTTAAGGCTTTTTTGGATCTTGCCATTGTTCCGGTTTGTATGCCTGACTACACCCCTCACCCTAAGCTTCCCTACAGATGGTTGGATTTATTGTGATCCTGTTTTTTATGTAAGTGTTATTTTATCTCATGCATACTATAAATATTAATTACTTTTAATCTTATACTAATAGTGTGTTTTTTTCTCTTTTGCGTCCTGCTATATGTGCAATTAACAAGCTCCCTGCTGGATTTAGACGCAGTTTCTCTTAACCAGAGATAAGTCCCTGTTACAGACACATATTTGGATCTTCCTGATAAAGAATCAATTTTAGAGCATGTGCTCCAATTCCAGAGCATTGAAATTCACAAAGCAAATGTGACCTCTTGTAATAGTTGCTCAGTTGGGAATTAACACATTCTTCCATTACTTTGAATAATATAGGTACTATAGAGATTGTTCTGTAGTTGAAAAAGTTTTTTTTCCCCACTTTTGTGAAACGGGATGACTAGCCGTTTTCCAGGACTCTGGCATATGGCCAGGTGGCAAAATAGAATTGATTAAGGACACAGTTGGTTTAGCAATGACAGGGGCATTGAGATGTAGGAACGTTGGTTTCAATTGGTCAGGCCTACATCGGCTGTTCAGCTTTAGTGTTAGGAGGTCATGTACAATCTCTTCTTCAGATTAAGTCTACTATAAGGGTAGCAAGTAAGGTCATTAAGAATATGTTGAAGGTTAAAATGAGTAAATTATCTAGTAAGTAGAACTTCAGGGCTTGATTTTAACAGTCTTATTTCACGCACACAATACACTATTGCATGATCATTGAAAGGGTCAGGTAAAATACTGTACCATAGGATTGGATTTTGCTAGGAGAGGAGAATAAGATCCAGTTTAACGAGAACAGGTTGAAGGATTTTGGTTACGTCCAAGTTGATTGAGAAATTAATTGAGTTTTATTTCAGGATTTGAATTGTGTGCAGATTTTTTTTTGGTCAACCGATTAATGTTAAAGATTGAAGGTCAAGATACCTTCCAGTGTTGTAAGATACCTTACAGCTCATTGTTTCACATGAGCTGTAATGGGTCTTGCAGCAGTGGAAGAGATCTTATGGCAGAATCCTGTATAATAGATATGGGCTACAACCAGGGTTGCCACCACTCCCGGGTTTGACCCAGACACTAGTGGTTTCGGTTAGGTATCTCCGGGCGACAGGATTAGATTGGAAATCTCTGGGTGAAACAGGGCCGGCTGGGAAGTTTGCAGGGCTCGGTGCAGGGACATGTGCGAGACCTCGGCTCTTACCTTTTCCGGCGGCATCATCCAGTGGCATCTCCCCCCGCATGGTTCCATCAACATGGCTCCGCGACATCAAATGACGTTGCATCGCCATGACAACAGGACGTCATGTGACTTTGTAGCGCCATGAGGTTTCATATTGTCATGGCAACGCGATGTCATTTGACGTCGGGGAGCCATGTTGACGAGACCATCCAGGAGATGCTGGGAGATGCCGCTTCTGCCACCGGAGAAGGTAAGTGTGTTAAATATATAAATAAAAAATAAAATGTAATTGAATTGCAAAAATTCTCCGCTATCAACAGAAGGTGGCAACCCTGGTTACAACATATAAGTTGTAATGTTACCATATATGCTTGTGAATATCTGGATCTGTCTATTATTAATACTATGCAAGATATGCACAGTATATATTTAAAATTAAATGTGATTATTCAGTAAAATATCACAGTGTTCATTACAAACGAACGCAACTTCTATTTTTGCTTCATTTTTGGTGTGGAAAACACTGCAAATTCAAATAAAAACTCAGCCTTTTTCTATTTAGTAATACATTCATATCTGATATTATAATAATAATGTAATTTTAATTATGACCGAGTTTAAGAACAGAAAAACAAACGTGAGACTTGTGCAAATTGAGTGAGACTTCACAGGGCTGCAAAAGTGAGATATGTAAATTGTAAATTAATATGGGCAGGGTTAAACTCTTTAGCAAGTGAGATCCATCAGTTTTTACTAAAAAGGCAAAGATACCTCAGCTTTGCAAACGGTCAAGCACATTACAGATCTCCTATAATTTTCCACCAAAACATTTATAGATCTTCACTTTTGGCAAACACTGTATACTATAAGACATTCATGGTAAGATTATGATTTGAATCGCAGACTATACACACGCCTATTGAAATAAATTGCTTAATGTTCCAGTAAATGTGATTAGTACCAGTAACTGATATGAACATCACGTACATGAAGCATTTCCACCCCAAAAAATTACAAATTGTAATAACTTTAAATTGCTACCTAAACAATTTTTTGATATTTTTTTAACTTTTTTTTTTTATCATTGCAGCAAACAAACCAAATAAAAATAATTTGTTGCACAATTTAAACATATTAATAAAGAGAAACAATGCTTCATAAATAATAAAAGTTTTCCATGCGAGATAATACTTTTCCAAATTGTTACCATCCAAAGGGATTATGTATCAAGGCAATCGTTATGCAAATCTGTGGCAAAAATAGCACCAGTTTTATGAAAGAAAAAAAATCCTATTAATTTCAATTATATATTTTTTGTTTCTTTCACACATATGGTGCTTTTTTTTGCCCCACTTTGCCTGTTATATATGTAGCCCATGCAATGAAAATTATTTATTTATAAAATGTTTTACCAGGAAGTTATACATTGAGAGTTACCTCTCATTTTCATGTATGTCCTGGGTGCCATGAGATATTAAGTATTTTAAGAAGTCTGACATATCAGATGTTAATTTTACCCGCAAATTGTCTGGAGTTAATCAGATACCTTGAAAGGAATCGAGGAACATGTCCTCTGCGGCGTGTTCCCTCCTTACCTGCTGCAGCGCGCCTCCCTGCTCTGGATACAGAGCGCGCGCGCACCCGCAGCTCTTCACACTGTGCCACGGAGCCTGGCTCCACCCCCCAGTCACGTCGCCACACGTTACGTCGTGCACCGCTCCCCAGCTGCGTGGCAAGTACTCCTAATGCCCACTTGTCTCCTGCAGCCTTACCCTGCCTCTGCAGAGGCCGTGCCTCCTCTCCGCCCCCAGCCTCATTGGTTCCTGTTTCCTTTAAAAGACTTTCACTTTCACTTCTGCCTTGCTGAGCATAACCTGTGTAGCCTTGTGTTCCTGCGTTTGCTGTGCCTTGCCTTGTGCCTTGTTGCTGTGTTCCCTTCTCGTGTACCGACCCGGCTAGACTATAGGACCCTCTCTGGATAAAAACCCCGGCTTGACTATTGCACCTTATCTGGGAAACGACCTCGGCTTGCCACAGACATCCCGCACCTCTCCAACCCCTGACCACGGCTTAATTGACACCAACCATCCCACTGGCTCCGGCACGGACTCCGGCAAGTATCTGAACTAACCCGGTCTCTCCAACCCAGACCCGGCTACGCTGACTATCCACCCTCCAGCCGTGCCCGAGCTGTTGTGGGTGCGCAGTTTCACACTTTCCCACCTCAGTACTGGGGTCCCGCCTTGTTTGATTTCATCTCGCTACTCTCTTTTATGTGATATCACTATTTGCTGAACAGCTGTTTACATTCCCTTCCTTTGTTTTATTGCTCTCTAACAGGGACTACAACTAGATTAACAAGTCTGTCCGTCTGTCGGTCCCCACCCCATCCCTCATTTTGAGGCCCAGGTGAAAATAAAATCCTTCTTAAATTGCAAAAGAAACAAAAAAATGTTTACTTTCTAACCCCTGGTAAGATGTATGCAGCTCACACATGCACTGCCCCCTGTCAAACTCCTCTCCAGTGTGCACTGAGCATGTGATTCATGATGGACATGGCAGCAGCCAATGACAAATGATGTTAGCGGGGAGGTTCTAAGGAGAGAGGAGCCTTTAAGAGGAGCTGGAAGAGCACGCAGGGGCAGAGCTGTGCGAGCCTGAGGTATCTCAGGACAGACTGGTGGTAACACAGGGCCAGTCTACATTCCGCCTGAGTTAACGGACGCTGGCAGAAGGAAATGCAGTCAATCTCGCGAGGAGGCCTGGGAGAGGATTCATCTGAGAGCAGCAGCAGGAACGATCACAATCAGAGGGGATCCTCAACTGAAGCCAGATAAAGGGGTACCAAAGCAGTTTGCAAAATACAGGCCTGCTACACTAATACATAGTTAAGAGCTCCAACTGTATTCCAGCACCATTACACAGGCCTTGATACCCAGGATTGGGTGTGCACAGGGAAAAACACTGACATACACACGTGCATCGTTTAGTGGTGAGTTTTATGTTCCGATATACTGTGAATGCATCTGTAACACACTTCCCCCCCAATTGCAGATAGGGACCTTGTGGGGGAATCTAGATGTATTACCAGGTGTGGTGCAATACCTGTCAGGCTCACAGGAGGCCCGAGCCGTTGCTGATGGGAACCTGTGGTGTATCCTGGAACGTACTTACAGCGCCACCTCCTGTGCAGGATACTAGAGTGTAGAATAACCCCTGACACAGGACCCACATACAGTAACCACATACACCAGAGTATATATAAACAGTTTACTGTATGCAGAATAAGAACAGAACACAATATACCAACATTACATTAGTGTCACCCTGTAACACTGACCCCACTGGGCCGTAACCTCATACCCTATCTCCCGCCTGGAGTGATCCACCGTTAGAATGTCTCTGCCTCTGATGCAACAGAGGGTAATTAGCTGAGAGTTAGCTGGTTGCTGAGACCCATAGTGGGGTGCCCCTAACTGATCGTGTGAGGGCGCCTCACTTTGACTCCTGTGAGTCTCCTTCACTGAAACTGGAGTCTCTGTAGACTCTTTGAACTCATGGTCGGGTGCTACAGTCTCTGGGTCCAAGCCACTTCCTCCCCCTGGTGGAAGGAACAGCAAGGTGTCTCTTGGCCAGACCTTTACCCGGCCATCCGCATCACGTACGCGGTAGACAGGGAGGCCTTGACCTTTGCCTCAGTCCACCACATGGCAAATAGAACGCTCCAGGTTGCGCCTGGAGGAGGCAATAATTACCAGAGTGGTCACAAAACAGTCCTGGTTCACTACAGGGATGCCCCCTAGGATAAGGACAGGATTCTGTAGAGCCAGCTTCAGTGAGGGTCACAGCCAGGAAGCGTGGATATCCTGGCCACTGTTGTGTTGGTGAATTACCCTCTGTAGCATCAGAGGCAGAGACATTCTAACGGTGGATCACTCCAGGCGGGAGCTACCCACCGTTGAAGCGGAGGTGTCTTGGATCATCTTCTGGATCAAGGGATAATTTCCAAGTACAGCTCATCTGCACTCCCGGGTGTGGACACACCCGGCAGGTACCTTCACCATACACCAACCCTCATCTCAACATGAGCACTGTGAGAGTGTCTCACACTGGGTTGGGTGGAGGACTCTTGGGACACTTGGGGATAGGGTATGAGGTTACGGCCCAGTGGGGTCAGTGTTACAAGGTGACACTAATGTAATGTTGGTATATTGTGTTCTGTTCTTATTCTGCATACAGTAAAATGTTTATATACAGTATACTTGGTGTATGTGGTTACTGTATGTGGGTCCTGTGTCAGGGGTTATTCTACACTCTAGGATCCTGCACATGTGGAGGCGCTGTAAGTACATTATAGGATACACCCCAGGTTCCAATCAGCGGAGGCTCGGGCTTCCTGTGAGCCTGACAGGTATTGCACCACACCCGGTAATACAGCTAGATTCCCCCAAAGGGTCCCCATCTGCGATTGGGCGGGGGGGGGGGAGGGGGAGTGTGTTACACATCTAATGATCTTTCTGTTGTGGATCAAAATGTACCTTAGTATCCCTTGCTAATTACTTTATAAATACCGTTGTACTATAAACATTACTGTAGTCTGCCTTCTTCTATCTGACCACATGTGGAATAACATAAGAAGGAGGACTCAGGCCACCACCTCAGCGGTTGGTGTTAGTCTGTGACAAAATAAGAGGGGTTTCAACTTTGTCAGATTACATTTGTTGAAGTACGATAAACGGCTAGTTCCCAAACATATCTATATCTATAGATAGATATAAAAATATTACTTGTGAGCACATTCACATGTATGAGACAGGTCTGCAACCCTGCTTTTCGCCATTATATTATATATATATTTTTTTTTTTTAACAGCAGGGAATGCATCCTTAATTAACCCTCTCTGTTCTACATTTTCTTTTGTAACATAGGTACACAAGTTTCTACATACCATACATTTCATTTATGTGGTTATTTTAAATCTTGAACACAGGTAATTTTCATATGAAAATGGCTTAGAACTAATTTAAACCCGTGATCAGCATACTACACAAAATCATCTTTACATTTACGTTTGTAGTATGTAGTCTGAAAAGAAAGGCTAATGCATTAATGGAAACTTACCCTCTCAATGCACACAAATCTACAAATCAATCTCAAGACACACTATCTACTGTACTGCTGTATCTTTTCAGTGTGCCGGAAGAAGCTTTTATGACTCCCCTTTGGGCACTAAGCATTACGTGATAAATGAAAATAAATCAAGAGGTATTTTTTCTATATTTACCGAGATATTTTAGCAGTGATGACGGCAGCCTGCAAACAACCCCAAATTCCCGCTCGGCAGAGAAATTTCTCACTGTAATCTTTAGATCTTCCATTGCTTATGCTGTCTTGGGAACTATCGAGCTCTTGCCATGAATTAAGAGCATCAGACATGTTGAGTGTTTCATCAAGGGCTTGACACCAGCATCTGAAAGCAGCTCTACACGATAAAAACAAATATATGAAAATATGACACCCAAGGGAAACTTTAGTACGCACATGGACAAAATGTTATCATTCACAAATACTTAACTTCCTGGTTTATGAGGATCTTCTAATGCGTCATATATAAAATTAACTAACTCAATAATATAATAAAAGTAAATCCTGAAAGCAAATTTCCAAATTTTGAAAGGTTGTAAAGAGAATTGTTTCGTATGATCTTTTATGAGGCCCAGTGCTATTGCATTGGAAGGATGAGTTACTGTTTTGATTTTGTAATGTGCACACAAACCAAATAGACAAGATGTGTATAAATGTATGTTTATAGATAAAAATTATATATATAGTAAATATATATATATATATATATATATATATATATACATACATACATACACACTGCACACATTATTTTCTGATGGACAGAACTACAAATTATCAAAACTATGAAAAGCAAAACAGTCTGAATATTACAAGCATGCAAATGAGAAGCAAAACAGTTAAAATGTCAGTTGCAAAAATAAAAATCTTGTAAAGGATGCTGCTGGAGATGGCAAATGACAATGACATGTAACAATTCGAAATGCTAGATGAATGTGACAGTCACTATGGAGAACATCCTTGTTGATGAATATCAGATGGAAACCAGATTATGAACTAATGGGTCATACAAGACTTTTTTCTGCAGACACTAAAAACAGGGCTTGCGCACTAACTAGTAAGCATATGCATAGAATAAAGTGCAAAAATATATGGTATAGAATCTATAGGCTAAATTATGGGATTTTATGTAAATGAAGCTGGATTCTTAATCTAGATAATCTTAAAACTAGGCTCTTCCACTGGCGACCACATGTGGCCTGCGAAGGCCCTTGGAGAAGCATTTTTGCTAACTTAATGCAAATGAATATGGTACAGTATATACGGTACATGTTTTTATAAATACTGTACATGCAAAACATTGAAATAACAAATACATAAAATGTGGAAATTATCAACTCAGAAAACCTACTAGATTGGAAACTATATTATAATGATGAATATATAACAGTGATAGTTGGCAGGGTGCAATACTGAGAACTTAATGTTAAATGTACCAAACAAAAGGTGAAAAAGAAATTCCACTCAAAGAAATCAGTTCTCTTGGGAGCACACCATACATATAATAAAACGTAAAATTTCATTCTAAAAATAAAACATATATCACTCTGAAAAATAATTAAAAAAGTAAATAGTGCATAGGGGTGTCAGTATGGGTTACACACCTGACTTGAATACACAGGAATGAACTGTATACCCAAATGAAGCGTGGTGATATTTATACTAATTCATATTGGTGAAATACACTCCGCATAGAGATATATGGCTCCTAATATATTTGCTAACTACTGATAGGGCTCTGAGTCAAGAGCTCACAAAATGGCTAAATGTCAGCCTTTTTATTAGCAGAGTGTCCAGTTTACAGGATCCCCTGTAGTAGGTCCCTGTAGTAGGTATGGCAACCCACAGTAAAAACGACAGCCCTCTGCCAATTGTTTAATCCGTGCTGTTTTGATTATATCTCAATGTTTGTAATCATGCAGTAATCCCATCTGTGATCATCTCAGTGCCCTGAGGTAGCCTATATCCGATAGCACCAGACAGGTTGTGAGACATATAATACCAAACATATTTAAACAAATATAGTTCTATATCTAGCTCCTAATGTCTCATCTCATTTATGTACTGACTCAGCCCTGTGCTTGAAATCTCAGTGCCCTGAGCTAGCCAATTATCCACAGCGATAGACAGGTTGTGAGTCATACAATACCAGATATATAGTAGGTCCAATATAGTATATCTATTTATCTATTTATCTATTTATCTATAATCGTAATAATTCAAACTCTTGAATATGACTCTAGTATGGAGTGGGTAAAGTCTTGTATCTTGAGTGAATAACCAGCAAGATAATAATATAATATCTCCTGAAGAAAACAATCAAGGTGATGGTAAATCAACCTGAAGTTACCTCATTAGAGAAAGACTAAATCAATACTGGAGTAGAGACACACTCTTCAGGTAACAATATGTAGAATAAATCCTACCCACTCCTGAGCCTCCACGAGTCTGTGATGGCGTGTCCAGCCGCAGATGTAGAAATCCGGTAGCAAAAGAACAAAAAAGCAGCGCACTGCCAGGGAGCTAGGTGATAGAAAAAGTGTATAAATTTTATTCAAAAAATGAACATCACCCAAGGGGGTTGTGCAACCTCCTACGCGTTTCGGGCGTAATGTCCTTTAACAAGGAGTATAAAAATACAGTGTGCTAGACCCTCCTTAAATACCTAGACAAAATGCCCTTTACACATTTAATTTCGCGCCAAAAAACGGGTCCGCGCATGACGTCACTGCCGGAGCATTCGTACCCGCGCACAGAAATGCGCGCACATGTCCATGTGCCACCCCCGCAGCTTTGCTCCTTCTTATGCTAATTTATTTATGGGGTGGTGCGAATCACAGTTTATTTTTAGCAGTTTCAATCCATTTAGAAATCACAACACTTTTTATAAACGATTTATTGATGATCTTATTATGATGTGGGAAGGTGATGTGGTAGCACTTCATTCCTTTTTTTTATTTTATTAATCAAAATTCTTTCAACTTAACATTCACTTACAACTCTGATCACCATCATATACACTATCTGGACCTTCTACTTTTTGTAGACATGAATAAAAATATTCAGACGGATATATTCCGGAAATTAAATTCACGGAATGTATCCTTGAAGGCGGACAGTTGCCACCCCCAGGCGGTCATCAGGGGTATTCCCAAAGGCCAATTCCTCAGACTGAGGAGGAATTATTCCACTTGGGAGGACTTCATCCGTCAGTCTGGGAAATTGTGCACTAGATTCGTTCAAAGGGCATACAAACAGGAAGATCTTCAACTGACCTTTAATGAAGTATTGGCAGTTGACAGACAGTCACTGCTTGGGAGGGAGTCCCCCTGACGGGCGGAATCGGAACGGACACAGTTTATAGGAAAGGGCAACAACGCCACAAATGTAAATATACTATAATCAAACATAATAGTCAAGAAAAGGAAAATGCTGGATTGGACAGGGATGATATTCCTTTATTCATCACACTGTTTAATAACTGTAGTAATCAAGTCCAGCAGATCGTGCGCAAGCACTGGGATCTATTACGTATGGACAACAGTTTGGCTCAACATGTGGAAAAAGGGCCCCTTTTTGTTTATAGGAGAGCAAAGACCATTGCGTCTTTTGTTGCTCCAAGTTATTTTGCCTCTTCTCTGGCAGTGATGCAGACCTTCACTACTAAGGGCTCTTTTAGATGTGGGGAGTGCAAGATTTGTCATTTTATGCGACCTTCCTCACATTTTTCTGGTTCTAACTCTAGAAAGAAATTTCAAATTAAACCCTACAATAATTGTGATACACAATATGTGGTGTACCTTCTAACATGTGGGTGTGGAGCTAATTATGTAGGCTGAACTACCAAAGCTCTTAAAATAAGAGTGATGGAACATGTAAGATTAATTAAAAAGCGAGACTGCTCACACCCCGTATCCAAACATTTTACAGAATGTGCACATGGTAGTGCTAAAAATCTAATCTTAGCGGTATTGAAAAAGTCTCCTTAAATGAGCGTGGAGGCAACAAACTCAACCTTTTGGACCACAGGGAGGCATATTGGATTTTTATCCTTAAGACCCGTGCTCCCTGCGGTGTACTGTTAATATTGAATGGAACCTAAGTCATTTTTTAACTTGAGTCCGTTTCCCAAAGCGATTGTTGCTTGTCTCGTCCCTTTCTTGGTACAAAATTGAAGTGACGTTCAATATGGAGAATTATGCTCATTATCTTCTTATGGCTCTTTTTTCCCCTTCTTCTCTTTCTGAATAGTGATATGAAGGATGTATTGTGGGTCTTGTTTGTTGATATATATGGATTCTTGGACCATAGGTATTGATTATAGTATATATTTATTTTTATATTGTTTTGTAGATTTGCATTTAGATGTTGTTATCATAAGTTTTATTGGTTATTGTGTATTTTGCGCCTTGTTTTGTGGTAATAGGTTGCCATGGCAATATGTGGAGGGCATGGCCACTCTCTTCTTTTGAGTGGCTGCTGTGCTGCCAGTTGCATGGCAGCTCGTTTATAGAATTTAAGAGATGGGTCAGTTTGGGGATGTTTGTCCCCTTCCTGGCCCTGCCAGGGGGACCCCCCAGGATTGTGGATGACTTGGGGGGAGGGGCGAGTATTTACGGCCTCTTGGACAGCCGTTTTGCCTGCTCCTGTCTCCGTTCTCTCTTTGGGAGCTTCGGGGTTGGGGGAAGGGGCCAAGCTCTCTGCCGTCCACGTCTTGCTTATGTTCTATTCTTCTTGGGCTCATGCTGGCGCTGCGGGGGTGGCGCATGGACGTGCACGCGTGTGGGAAGGAGCACTCCGGCAGTGACATCATGCGATTTTTGACGCGAAATTCAATTTGTAAAGGACATTTTGTCTAGGTATTTAAGGAGGGTCTAGAGCACTGTATTTTTATACTCCTTGTTAAAGGACATTATTTCTGAAACCCGTAGGAGATTGCACAACCCCCTTGGGTGATGTTCATTTTTTTAATAAAATTTATACATTTTCTACCACCTGGCTCCCTGGCAGTGCGCTGCTTTTTTCTTCTTTTGCTAGTTGTATATCTAGCTCGTAATGGCCCATCTTGTACATGTATATACTGACTTAGCCCCGTGTTTCTAAATATAAATATATATATATATATATATATATATTTAACTCATCTGTCTGAGACACTGATCTCATCCGTAGCGTTTTCACTTCCTACAACTAGTCGCTTATCATGATTTCTCACAGAAGTACCCAACCGGAGTTTCGTCATTTTTCCCTCGTCAAAGTTCCATAATAGAAGTGACACAGGATGATTATGCAGAAAGGGATAGCCACTCTAGCAGGAGAAGTACAGAAGCGTGAGCAACAGAGCAACTGAGTTGCAAAACAAGGAGTGCTGCATTTCCTAATCTTATATAGGTACAACCCAGAAGTGGGCGAGTCCAACATTTCAGGGCATCTTGGAGTTGTAGTTTATAAATGTCTCCAGCCTGGTGGATATTTATAGTAATGCATCCTGAATGCATTTTATGGGGAACAGAACTAGCTTCTTGCTAGGCGCCGATAAACTGGTCCAACAGAGCCCATAGCAATGGCTCAAGATTGTTCTCTTGCCAGAAGCATGAGCTCAGCAGGGAGTTCTCAGAGTAGAAGCTCCGGAGTATAATAAGATCGGTCCCATAGGAAGATTCTAAGTAAATTTCTGGTTCGACAAGCATAGACTAAGAATAATAAGAGTGCACCAAAACAGGATATTGATCTCAGAGAATAGTGTGTCCCCCAACAAGGGTCTGCCTGAAGAAGGGCATTATTGAAGCTATGCAGTAGATTTCCAATCTAACCTATATTAAGGAAACAAGCATACAGTGGCGGCCGCCTTTGTCCTCCTGCGGCCGCCACCGCGGGATTTTTAAAAACGCGGCGGCGCGTAGCTTTTTTTCTTCAGGTTTCCCGCGCCGCGGGTGCTTTCAATGATAAGCGCCATTAGCGCTTATCTGATGATGCGGCCGCCGCGCGGGAAACGCCGCGAGAAACTGAGATAATCCCCGCATTTATCCGGGTAAGTAGGAGAATAAAGGCAGCCGCAGCAGTAAGTACCTCTCGAGCATAGGAGTCAGAGCTACCCGGGTAAGAAGCACAATAAAGTAACCACACAAGTGACCAATCCTTGCTCCTGGACGCAGGTATAACCCCCCTTCCGGCCCCTCCCCCGGCTTGCCCCATGGCCACTCCTGTGGCCCACCTGGTTCGGCGAGGCCGCGCCCCCCGGTCACTGGCTGTGCCGCCCAATTGGGCTGGCCCGCTTTATGACCAGGGAGGCGCGAGTTTCCTCCCCTACCCCTTTACCTAATTACACGGTAATGACCGAATGACGAGAAGGACAACGTGTGGAGGTATAAAGGCTGCGGCTTTGTTTATATACAATGACAACATGGAGATAGCTACTGTCCCGGTCCGCGCCGGAAATGCTCGGTGCTGGTAACGCAACGGGGGGAGGGGGCACCCGGAAGTATGTCCCGGTGACCTGCCCACTCGCTTCAACCCGCTTTACCAGCCCCGTGCCCCTTCCGGCAGGACGAGCACCTACCCCTCCCCCCAACTGCCGCCACCGACGGGCCTATTTAAACCAATTAAATTAGGCCCGTATCGCCATACCCCCGATAACCTCCTCCAAACCCTCCTGTAGGTTGTTATTCAGCATGTCTGCCCCTATGTCAGACAGATGTACAATATCATCTGCTATATCATCCTGGATGGCCCTCCGCCGCCTTAAACTAAACATGGCTAAAACAGAGCTCCTCATACTTCCTCCCAAACCTTGCCCTACTACCTCCTTCCACATTACTGTTGGAACTACAATCATTCACCCAGTAGCCCAAGCACGCTGCCTAGGGGTCACACTCGACTCCTATCTCACATTCGCCCCTCACATTCAAAACCTTTCTAAAACTTGTCGCTTTTTCCTCCGCAATATAACAAAGATACGCCCTTTCCTCTGTTGCTCGACTGCTAAAACCCTGACTCAGGCCCTCATTCTCTCCCGTCTTGATTACTGTGACCTCCTGCTGTCCGGCCTTCCTGCCTCTCACCTGTCTCCCCTACAATCGATCCTAAATGCTGCTGCCAGAATCACTCTACTCTTTCCTAGATCTGTCTCAGCATCTCCCCTCATGAAATCCCTCTCCTGGCTTCCGATCAAATCCCGCATCTCACACTCCATTCTTCTCCTCACTTTTAAAGCTTTACACTCTTCTGCCCCTCCTTACATCTCAGCCCTAATTTCTCGTTATGCACCATCCAGACTCTTGCGTTCTTCTCAAGGATGTCTTCTTTCTACCCCCTTTGTATCTAAAGCCCTCTCCCGCCTTAAACCTTTTTCACTGACTGCCCCACACCTCTGGAATGCCCTTCCCCTCAGTACCCGACTAGCACCCTCTCTATACACCTTTAAGACCCACCTTAAGACACACTTGCTTAAAGAAGCATATGAATAGCACTGTGGATATTCTGAACACATGATCCATAAAGCTTGGCCCCCTGCAGACGCACTTACCAGAACTCCCTCCTACTGTCTCTGTATGTTCTCCCTACCTACCAATTAGACTGTAAGCTCCTCAGGCCAGGGACTCCTCTTCCTTAATGTTACTTTTATGTCTAAAGCACTTATTCCCATGATCTGTTATTTATATTATCTGTTATTTATTTGATTACCACATGTATTACTACTGTGAAGCGCTATGTACATTAATGGCGCTATATAAATAAAGACATACAATACAATACAACCATATTCTTTGAGATGACTCAATTTCTATGAGAAGTCTGTCTTTTGTAAGTCGAGCATTATCAACGGATGCGAGTAAAACTCGTTTGTACTATAAAAGTTCCTTGCGCCCATCATTGTTCTATCATCATCATTGTTCTATCTGCATATCCATGCCCAGGCTGCACGGACCCAACACCCTGAACAGGTATGAAAGACTGAGCACCGCCATGTAAATATCCAACTCCATGTAAACTCCTTTAGAGCTGAGCAGGGAAAGTTGCACATTTATATCAGTGCAAGCAAAATAAGGAGCATTGGTCTCCTCAGTGCAAAACTGGGACACTAAACAGCATCAGATTTACCAAAGAAACAATATTATTGAAAGCAATGTTTTCTCTGGTGTTATTTATTCCTACAATTTTGGAGTTTGAAGACTTGGATACAAAACCTCCAGTTGCTCAGAAACAACACTGGAATAAAGCTAAATACATTAGAAGAAAAAAACAACAACTTAAGTGAAAATTAGTAGACTCCAAGACAACTTTGAATTGGCAAATCCAATATCTTCAAGTTACTTTCAAAGTTTTCAATGCCTTCAGTGATTCAAACATTTATTGTGTGTGTTATTCTCTACCTAGTGTAAAGTTTTCATGGATTATACATTTATCTGTTAACATGATTACTAAATTGCTATAATAAATATAGCAGACTGAAAAGAATATAATTTTCACACATTCCAGAGTAAAAAGCTGACTATTCTAAGGAAAATGCATGTTTAACGAAGCATACAGTATGTGTAGTTCCGCTGGCTGATATTATACATCTACAGTACTATGCACTGACCTTGACCTCTTGCAGACTCACCATAACACCCTCCCACTGTCTCTGTAAGTTCTTCCCGCTTACCCCTTAGATTGTTAGCTCTTCGGGGCGGTGACTCCTTTTCCAAATGGTACTTTTAAAGCTAAAGCTCTTTTTCCCACTATGTGTTATATTATTATGTCACGTGCATTACTGCTGTGAAGCGCTATGTACATGGATGGCGCTATATAAATAAACATATACATATATGCATACAGTAAATGAGCATAGTTGTTAACCATAGTTTAAAGGGCATTGTTCTTAGTCTTATACATGTTTAACTTCTCTGGCTTAACAGCACATGCTAGATGTTCTTAGAATATTACTTAATCCTTTGGGAGCCCATAAGACATCACAGACCTGGTAGACTATTTGGCCCTATGATGTCCACTGGACCTCCATCCTTCATGAAGCCAGCAGGCTTTAATTCTACCACATAAAGCGACAAACAAAAAGCCACAAACCCAAACGCCATTCAAATTAAATTGTGAAAAAACTGTGATAAACCAAGTGTTTATGGCGAAAACCGATGCCAATACATACAGTATATCAAACAAATCAGGTGCTCCAAGCCAAACGGTGCCAAATACCTACGCTCTTCCAACTGAAAAAGAAACAAATGCGAACAAATGGTATTACGACGCAAATTGGGTGGTAAATTAATATGAAAAACTCCCTGAGGAAGCCATAAAGCACGCAAAACGCGTTGGGAATTGACACTCTGAGGCCACCATACTTACAGACTAACCAGCAGCCGCCCTAGAGCTCTCCAGTTCCAATGTGGAAGGGAAAGCTTCCAAGCACACGGAGCTTGGAGCTGAGGACGTGACCGGAGTTGGGTTAGAGTGTACCTCAAATCACACTGTGTGTTACCAGCGAGGAGAGTGTGAGTTTATGTCCGTTCCCCTCTGCGTTGTGTATCTTTTGAGTAAAATGTATCACACTATAATGTTTTTGCTTTTTCTGCGCATGAGGCTTGCTACGGAGAAGAATACACCTATATATCCAGTGTATTTTTTCCATGGAGGAATTTGTTGTGTGAGACCATTGATAATCCTGGGTTTTCAAATATTAATTGCACAGGTTTTTCAAAACAACAATACAGTACATACAATATTGCTGCTGAGGTTTTTCTTCTGCAAAATCATTAAACAAACATGAATTGTTTCAAATCAAAATAATAACAAATGATGGTTGATATGCTATCCTATGCTGGTGGTGTACTATCACCATGGCTCAACCAGACAACATTGGAAAGCCATATTATATACCGCTTGCAAAGGTTGAAAATGAAATCTTTTATTTGCATAATTACATTTGTGTGCTCTCATGACTTAATATGCACATGGGACCAACATGAGTTTTTTTAAACAATTTATGTACAGTATGGCTTTCCAGGTCATACCACAAAACCAATTTAAAAAATAATTGCCTAAAAATATTACTGCAAAAATGTGAACGTTGTTTTGACTGTGCATGTAGCAATAACCCTTGACAATTAAAGGGAGGTTTGGTGAATACAAATGTGAAATAAACAGTGAACATTAGAAAAAAGAAACAGTTGACAATGCTAATTTGTAAGCCAAACACAGCTGAAAATGAAACATGAATGAGCAATATAAACTTAATCTGCACCCTCGTTCTGATCACGAGCCACACAGCAACGTGCACTGCATAACATGCTGAATAAATACAAATCCTCCCTTTCAGCTAATAGAAATGTTGACAAAACACAATCTTATTTAGTGAATATTTACCTTTTATTTCCCGCATAGAGATGAAGATTGCCAAGTTCATGGAGGGCCTGGGCTTTAAGGCCTTGTTGGTTATTTGAATGAAGTATTTCTGTTTTTCAAAGATTACAAAGAAAAAACAGTAGGTCATCAAAATCTGGGCACAATAATACAGCAATAATACTGCTACATCTCAAGCCTCCCTCCAAACGGTGCATAGCCAGTAAAATGTGAAGAGGCCTCAGTTAGGGATTTACCAAAAAAGACACGACTGTTATACATGCATGCAGCATATTAGGAAATTGTATTTATTGCAGAGCCTTTAATTATTAGGTTTATTTTCCTTATAATAATTGGGGGGCATGGAAGGGAAGGGGAGGGTTAATTCCCACTTGTGGTGCTAACCAGGAGTAGGCAATGTTTGATCATGGTATAAAAATATAAACATCTTCATAGCATAGGACAGTTCATAAGACTCAGGATTCCAGATAGTCCAATGTTAAACACACTCCCATAGATTATGCCACTAGCCATGGAGGTAAGTCTTATGTGGTGGTCTAGGTAACTGTGTGTAGGACTGAACACATAAATGAAGTAAATGGATTACTCACTGCTGACCTTGGGGATATCCTGGTCCTGTCCTGCGTGCTCCTACCAAGAAACAATTGAAGAGAGTACAGGAGAAACGGCGGTGCATCTGCTGCTGCTGCTGCTGCTGCTGAAGATTGGAAACCACAAACTGCAAACCACAAAATATCCTAGGTGCAAAAATTTATTTTAGGGCATAGTAACAGCCAAAAAGAACACTCTAACACGTTTCACGTGGTATCCCACGCTTTATCAAATAAAGCGATATGATAAAGCGTGGGATACCACGTGAAACGTGTTAGAGTGTTCTTTTTGGCTGTTACTATGCCCTAAAATAAATTTTTGCACCTAGGATATTTTGTGGTTTGCAGTTTGTGGTTTCCAATCTTCAGCAGCAGCAGCACATGCACCGCCGTTTTCCCTGTACTCTAATAATTGGGGGGGAAAACAATGAACATAAAAAAAATAAATGATCTATAACATGCCATGCAATGACAAACAGCAGTGCCCATGAAAAACACTATGTGGCCTATGAAAGGCTTTACTGCAAGGCGGGCAAGGTGAGCAAGTCGGCCGCCTTTGGCCCCGCACTTCCTTCTCTCTCTCTCTCCTCTCCCTCCTGTTGTCGCTGGGAGCCCCCCTCCTCCAGCTCCACCCTCCGGTGGGTGAAAGTTGGATTCCAGCACCTACTTTCAGAGGGAGCAGAGTGAGAGGAGGGAGTGCGGGTCCCCCGGGCCGGCAGATAGGTGGGTGTGGGGGTGTCTGGGTGGTGTGTGTGTCCCCTCTTACCTTTTCCGCAGAAGGCCGCCTCTCGTAGTGTGGCAACGCGATGTCACAGCATCATATGACGTGTGTTGCCATGGCAACTTGACATCACAACATAATGACGTAATGCCGCCACAACGCTGCCGGAAGAGGGCTGCTTGTTTAGGTAAGAACCTCTTTTATTTCTTTTTACAGGGGGTGGGGCCGCTGGCAGCATGCCCCCTGGGGACCCGCAAAGCCTAAGGCCGGCCCTGAATTTGGGATTATCGATGTTTAACACCAATTTATCGACCTTTTCACTAAAGCCATATCACCAGTGGTAACAGGTCTTTTCCTGGCGATATCAGATGAATGCCAGAAAAGAATGCCAATTTGTACTACTTACCCCAGGCTGGCGTTAGGCTTATCTTATCTTTGTATATAATGGCCACTATAGACATAGGCAAGATAAGACTAGCCATTCTACTATAGGTGTTAAATACATAATATTAACATAAATATATATCAGCCCCTAGTAGCCAGCTAGTCATAGTCAACCCATGAGTTGCTGACCACTTGGTCTACTAAGAGGTTAATATCTGCACATACAGATGCAGCCATCAGTATCCAAGGATTTGCCTGGGAAAATACTGTGGCTACCTCACAGTAAATGCTGCAACATTTCTGTGAGATTCTGCAGCCAGACTAAGGGCTGTTCTATAGTGCGTGCGCTTGCTGCGCCATGCGCGCGCGCGGCAGTGAGCATGGAGCCGGCCAACAGGGGGGAAGATTGGGAAAATAACGTTTTCGCGCCGTTACCGCGCTGTGATGTATGTATGTGTGTATGTGTGTGTGTGTATGTGGTGTTTAGAAAGGTTTAATAAAGTAAAATAAATAAAATACATCCATTCATGCTGGGGTAAAAACACATTTACATATGCAAGTACATATATACAGTATACATATACACACACACACACATATATATATATATATATATATATATATATATATACACACACACACACAGTTACCTAGTGACACACACACACAAACACACCGTACCTCCCAAGACTGTCGCTCACAGAATACGCACAAAAAACGCGCGCGCGCGCACACTATATTACGGGCCTAATGGTCGATCAGATTAACACAGCGGGGTCCCGGCAGTCCCATTCAAACTGAATGGTACTGCAGGGACCCCTGCTGTGTTAATTTGATGGGCCATTAGTCTGGCTGCAGAAATTTCACAGAAATGTTGCAGTGTTACTGTAAAATAGCCCCAGATTTTCCAAGGCGAGTCGTCGGATACTGGTGCTGCATCTGTATGGCTGTTATGCTTTTTGTATTTTATTTGTAGGGTGCTTATGTTGTGTGCTAACACCTTTGGTTCCTAAAGACATACCTTTGGCAATGCATTGGTAGCCTGAGGCATCAAAGGGATGAAATATTTTTATGATTTATGCAGATTTTTAGGTGTTATTGCTCATTTGTATTAGTAGGACGATTTACCATTGAGTTAACACACTTTTCATGTACGTATGGTGAAGACTATCGCTACCGATTTATGAATAAATAATTCTTAGTGAATAGTGTGTTAATTCCCAAATATATCTCTGTGATTCAATTTTTTTTTTAGGAACACCAAAATTGAAGGCAGCCATATCAAACATTAGTGAATCTATGCCTGTGTCTATATGGATATTAATCTTTACCTCAGGTATCATGCTTTGTTGTTACAGATCCATTTTCAGCATGAAATTGCAATTAACTTGCTATATCTGACAATATTTAACTTTCAATGTCCAGCTTTGTAATACTAATTAGACACTGAAAACATTAATCTCCAAGCCCACAGCCTAATTGATCTACAAACACAGCTTGTTATTAATCAAAGAAATACATGTCTTACCAATAGTTTTATCATAGGAAGATATTACAGCTGAAAGCTGCGAGGGAGGGATTGCATTGCTTTCTATTGTGCAGACAGAAGGAAATTCTTCTAGTAAAAGGTCGGGCGGGACAGCTTGATGAGCTTGCATAGCTCCTGCACTGAAACCCACTTTTCCACCGGTTGTATGCTCACTGAACATCCATTCTTGTGTATTTAACTCTGAAAGGAAACATGGCCACAAATGACAAAAACCAAACAAGTTAACCATGTGGGCGCTGCAATACAATGCTTTTCAGGCTATACAACATTAAAAGTGGTAAATCTGAATTATTAATATTACTCATTTTTAGGTAACACCAATCATGTATGCCGCTCTTTACAGTAGTAGCACACAAACAGTTTCCAAATACAACTAACGCAATACATAATCAGATTTAGGAGCACTAAGCGTGAAGGTAAGGGACAAGGAAATACCGGTCACAACATATGACACATGGAGAAATAGGAAGATAGTAGACACCTCAGTAAAATGCAGAATATGTGGAACGATTTTTTGATAGGGGAGTATTTTATTGGTATTTCCATGCTACTAAAATACCAGTTTGAAACGCATTATATAATTATAACCCTTGGCTCAATTTTACGCTCATTATGTTTAAGAGATCAACAGTATCGTAACATGAGTAGAAGTGACAATTCTGGTGGTAACAAACACTTTTTTTGTTTTGTTATAAACATTTAAGAACAATCATAACATAACATATTATTATAATAATAAAACAACATTAGTAGCCAAATACATGCCTAAAACTGAACAAATAAAATAAAAAATGTAAACTAAAACTTTTATTTTAAAATGTAAAATATGAAAGGGAGGCGACATATGGTACTTAGGGGCGATTCACTAAGCAGTGATACAATCATTGCTTTTGCGTGCGAGTATGACATTTTTTATCACTCTTAAAAAAAATTAAGCCAACAGCGGGATTCACTAAGAAGTGAAGACCATTTTTTTAAGTCCAAGAAAAAAAATTGGGCAAGCGGTTTTTAGTATCAGTGCTGTCGTGTTATAAATTCAATAGCGTGATAGCTGATAGAAAAAAAAGCAGCCTGTAAGAGCTGCATGGAGACGCTGCATCTCCATGCACGGCTCTTACAAGCGATCGTACAGTAAAAATATACATTTTAATAATATTGTACATGAGCAGGGGGTCTCCTGAGCTGAACCGCATTGGTTTCAGCCTCGGGACCCCCTACTTAATGAGCTACAGACCCCAGATGGGGTGCCGTTATCCCCCAGGCTTTAAAATCTCCCGCGTCACCTGACAGTGGGATTTAAATCCTGCAGGGGGGATATCGCACCCCATAGCGGGGCCTGTATCTCATGACGCAGGGGGTCCCCAAGGCTGAAATCAATGCGGTTCAGCTCAGGAGATCCCCTGCTCATGTACACTATTATCAAAACACCAATAACAATAAAAACTAATTCATTACCGTAGCAGGTATCTGCTATGGTAATGAAGCTGCTTTAATTTAATTTTTATTATTAGTGTGCGGGAGCAGGGGGTCTCTTGAAATGAACCGCATTGATTTCAGCCTCAGGAACCCCCTGCTTCCCGAGTTACAGGTCCAGATATGGCGTGACGGTATCTCCTTCATTATTTAAATCACCCGGTCACTTGGCGTGAACGATTTAAAAATGGCTTAGATACTGGCATCCGATGCCCCATACTGGGGCCTGTAACTCAGGAAGCAGGGGGTCCCTGAGCCAGAAATCAAAACTCTTCAGCTCAGGAGACCCCCTGCTCTCCCACACTATTAAAAAAAATTACATTAAAGTAGTTTAATTACCTTAGCAGCTATTCGCTAAGTCAATGAAGGGGCTAAGGCACAATAGCAGGTTTATTGGGGGCAATTGCCCCAATAAACATTGCAATATGAACTACCCACCCACCCCCTGTGCCCCCAAGAACCCCTATAAAACCCGTAACATACATAAAAAGCAATTTTTTTTAAGCACAGAAATGTTACTACAGGCTGGTGGGGGCCCTCGGGTGGTCCCTGCGGGTGTCCGGAGGGCCTCCAGGTGGTCCCCGTGGGTGTCAGGGGGCCCTTGGGTGGTCCCTGCGGGTGTCTGGGGGTCCTTGCATGGTTTCAACGGGTTTCTGGGGGTCCTCGGGTGGTTTCCCCGGGTGTCTGGGGGTCCTCGGGTGGTCCCTGCGGGTGTCCAGGAGTCCCTGGTGGCCTGCGGTACCAATCCTGTGCCCATAAAAAATAGTGCATTTGTCCATTTAAAATAAAACATTAACAAGCAGAAATAAAGTAAATACAACTTGCACTCACCCCTGCCAGCCTGCCACGATGAAGGCCGTCCTCATCCTCATCACCGTCCATGTCCTCCGTTGCCATAAACAATGCAATAAAAATACAATCTAATGGCCCCTAACCCCTTAATCACCATATCAGTTAATAACTGCTATAGTAATTAAGGGGTTAACCCACCCTCCCCCACTACCCACCCGGGAGGCCTAACCACCCTCCCCAGGCAACTACCACCACCCTGCACCCATTCATTGGTACAGTGGGTACATCATGCTCATATAATAAGGGCCTGATTTACCACTATAGCAATAAATGGCAAAGCAAACAAAAAACAGGCCCCAAATAAATCGCATTACATAGAAAATTAAACACATTACAAATGCCAATAAACCAATTGATTGGCACAGTGGGTACATCATGCCCATATAATATGGGCATGATTTCACAATATGGCAGTTAATGGTCACCCTAAAAAATAAACAACCACCAACAATATCCAATGTAATCAAAATAATCACCAAATAAACAACAATAAACAAGTAAACACAAGAAAATTACCAGCAATCAATTCATCAAATACAAAATAAACACCAGAATTAACCATGAAAACACCAAAACAAAACCATCAATAAATAAAAGAAAGCTCCAAATAAACACCATCATTCAAGATCAAAATACCAAAAATAATCCACTATTAAAAAACAAACACCAAAAAGCAACCAGAAATAATCAATAGAAAACCCCACAAAAAATGCCATCATACAAAATCAAAACACAAAATAAATAGCATAAAAAAGAAATAATAAAGTACCAAAATACATGTAAAATACATAAAAGCAAGCATTTGCCAAAAAAACATTTCTTGTCACTGTATGTATGTATGTATGTATGTATGTATAGCCCTGTAATGTGTTTAATTTGCTATGTACAGTAATGTGCTTTATTTTGGGCCGTTTTTGTTTGCTTCACCATTTATTGCTATAGTGGTAATTCCGGCCCCTATTATATGAGCATGATGTACCCAGTGTACCAATGAATGGGTGGAGGGTGGTGGTAGTTGCCTGGGGAGGGTGGTTAGGCCTCCCGGGTGGGTGGTGGGGGAGGATAGGTTAACCCCTTAATTACTATAGTGGTTATTAACCGCTATGGTAATTAAGGGGTTAGGGGCCATTAGATGGTATTTTTTACTGTATTGTTTCTGGCAACGGAGGACATGGACGGTGATGATGATGAGGACGGCCTTCATCGTGACAGGCTGGCAGGGATGAGTGCAACTTCTATTTACTTTCTTTCTGCTGGTTAATGTTTTATTTTATCTGGATAATAGTAATATTGCCCATTACTGTACTGTATGTGTTAGGGGGTGTGGGGGAGTGTATTTATTTGATAGTATGGGACATGTTTTATTTTGGGCACAGGATTGGTACTGCAGGCCAGCGAACACCCACGGGGACCACCGAGGACCCCCAACCACCCGAGGACCCCAGACACCCGCAGGAGCCACCCGAGGACCCACGGGGACCACATGGGGATCCCTGTGGGGCCCCCGGACACCCATGGGAATCACCCGAGGGCCCACGGAGACCACCCGGACACCCGCGGGAACCACCCGAGGGCCCACGGACACCCCACAGGGACCACCTGAGAACCCCGAGTCACCCATGGAGACCCACAGGGACCACCCAGAGACCCCCGCCTGCCTCTTGTATTAATGGTGTTAAAACAGTGCGATTCAGTTATCACTGCTTTGTGAATCACGCAAAACTGTCAAAAAAACGGTGGTTTGCCATTTTTTGACTGATCGTACGACTTTTTTATCACTGACAGTTTTTGGGTGATAAAAAGCCTTTAAAGCACAATTCTGCAGTGTTATCATTGCTTTGTGAATCGTCCAGCAGGCAGTATCGCGCTATAAAGGCATGTATCTCCCTTAAAAACACTTATCACTGCTTTGTGCAAGGCCCCCTTTGTCTTAGATTTTAGAAGTGTTATATTGCAAAATATATTGTGCAACATGTTGCAAGTCAACTGAATCTAAGTGCAGGCAGTGCCTTTGTATGGTTATTTTTATTTATATAGCACTGGTCATATATGCAACTCTTTATAGCAATAAGATGCAAGATATATTACAGGAAATTAGGATCAAAATGGGGACAAGTGCGTCAAAAAAAAAGGAAACATGTAAGGACGTCCTGCGTATACCAGCTTTGAATCTAAGTAATAGACTTACAGAGACAATAGAAGTAAATGTAACTGCATTGACTTTTAGATCATGACTTAAAAGGCAAGCAACAGGGGTTCATAAGTAAGATAACAGAGTGAGGAAGGTTTTTAGGTGTGCATGATCAGAAACAGAGAACAAGAGGCAGGTAGAGACATTGGCCCCTATTCAGTCTGTTATAAAGCCATCTTCCCCTTGTCAGCGAAGCCATACACTCTGATCATTTGGCAATAGCTCAGGGTTTCACAGACAAGGAAAAGACAGCTTTATAGCACCTTCAATTAGTACTACAGGCCCCCATTCAATATGCTGTGAAATGCATTCCCTTTGCCAGAGAAGTGTTTAGTCCTATTCATTTGACTTGTGCTCCTCTCTCTTCCAGCACAGGAAATAGGCATCATTATATTGAATAAGGGCCAATCTAAAGTGATTAGAGCTGAGATATAAAGAAGGACGAGGGAGAAATATTAGATTTTGTAGTGTACAGTATCGTGTGGTCAGTGTATGTGGTGCTTTGCATAACATTTTAGGCACAGATTCTTCCCCTGCACAATCTCATTTTGAATTCTGCAACACATGGACATTACAACCAAAGCACTCCAAGCTTCCTGCAATGAATAGTGAGTCAGTTCCAAGATCACTGCAGGTCACCAAGTTAAATGCAACCTATAAATACATTAAAATGCTGTAGTGTTTATAGGATCTAAAAGATATTGTACCTTGGCCGTAGGCGAGAAACAGAGTGAGTAATTTCCTGCTGTGTTTGAGTGCTCTGCTTGGATATTTAGATTTCTGCAGGCTGTCCCTGAAACATGCTAAAGTATCCATCACATCCAGGGGCACACATACAAATGCTTTTGCACTTCTACCATCTGAAACCAGAAATAGATTTGTCAAGGGGAAAAAGGGTGGGTTACTATCATCGCCAATGCAAGGTCCACACCAACTAGAAGATTTAGTAGATTTAGCACAGAAATCTTTAGCTCCAGTTTCTAAGTCGCTGTGTTTTTGATTAATGTTGAAGTATTGACTAAGGGACATACTATGCTTGGACAACTGATACCTCAATTTTCTTAACTTTCATTTACTGTAGTAACATTTCTCAAACTTTGAAAAACAAAAGATTACTACAATTACTCAGTCGTTCATGTTGCAAATCATGATCTGTTCTTCTCCACGGCCCGTACCAAGATTCCCAAAATCAGAAGAAAGATGGATTCCCAAAGTGAGACTGAAAATACTGAAAATATGAAAATACATAGCATTTTTTTTATTGAAATAAAATGTTTTATGACCACCGGGTTATCTTGTCAGAGGTCCTCCGAGACCTTATTTTGATGGGACATTATGGTCACGAAATGCAAAAGAGAAATTGCTACTAATCTATTTAAAGCCATTATACTTTTAAATTTTAAATTATTATTTGCATAAGAATAAGTTGTATTATTAAATTAAACCAAGAGATCCATGCTTCTGATTTTGACACTGAGAATTACTGCACCCACATTTTACATTTCATTTACAAAAGTTAGAAGTGATGTTAAAAAAAAAAAAAAAAAAAAAAAAGGCATTGAGCACTGAATTGCCGCAGACACATACAGTAGCTACTGTTAGGTAGACACAAAATATTCAGTGTTAATTTGCTTGGGATACAAAAGCACTACAAGTAACTAGATCAAACGTAGCCCTGACCTGAATGAACAATGTGTTCCTTCCGATCAATATTGGCTTCAGGATTTAGGTCTTTTTTAAAACCCGTGGAAACATGAAGTTGTTTTCCAATATAGTTCCTGCAATGTATCTGAAGACAAAGATTTAGGAAGTGTATTAGTAAGTGCAATAATTAAAAAGTATTTTTAATCAACGTATTCTGTGTATATTTCTCAAATGCCAGAATAACAATGCATGACTTTAGATAATCTGCTGCATGGGTAGACGGAGTCTGATATTTATCTTGTACTTAACAAAATCACCAACAATTGTATTTAACTGTGTAGGAAGTGTTGGTTACATAAATATTTATTATGGTATTTGTGATTCACTAGCCATGTCAAATGGAGGTGCTGCTTAAAGATAAATCAAAAATAAGAACTTAATTTGTCAAGTTATTTCCTGCAGCATTTTTGTTTATTCGTATCACATTCCTTACATTATTTTACACTTCTGTTGAATGTAGTTGAACAAAAGAAAAAAAAAACCATTGATAAGCAAATGTCAGCTTTGTTTGACTGTAAACATATATGCATTTGTGCAGGAGTAGTTTTACGGTAGCACTAGAAGGTACCAGGGTAGTTACAGACCACAGAATAATGTATAGAGAACTTGGGGCACATTTAGTGGGCTGGATACTACATCAAAACCAGATCAAAGTCTTATGTTTCTTTCCTAATAACATAATAATTATAAACAAAAGCAACCCTATAATTGTTTAAATCAGATACTGTACATGTATTTGGGTTCAGCTGTCCCTTTTTGTCAAGCAGCATCATATGATTAATTTAAGTGGATAAATGGCATTTCAAGGAAAACTAAACAACCACATTTTCCATGTACAGCCTTTCGCAAATAATATATTAATAATAATAACAATATTATTTCCTTATGTAACTTTAGCAGTAATTACAGTGCAAAATTTAGTAGATTAATGCAGGTACTCTGTCTTAATAGCTTGCGGTCTGATTTTATTACCCAAGGCACAGTGAAATCAAGTGACTTGGTCAAGATCAGAAGACACTGGTACTAAGGCTTCACAAAAAGGTCTCCCACTCAGAGGCCAGTGTATTGGCCACAATATCATGCCATACATATATTCATGAGTTGTAAACAGATTGGATTAGATATGTGTGTGTATATTTATTTATTTATATAGAGTCGCCCAGGTAATGTAATTGTTTACATGTTGTGAGGATTGGGCGCATGCTCCACCCCTGAGTTTGATTCAGACGTCGTTACAGCTGGTGATTCATCAGCCCCTGCTGTGCAGACCCCACCCAGCAACGAATCAGTGGCCTGATTCTAGTATCAGCTTCTGTTGTGCAGCCATTCATCTATCGTCTGTTCCTCATTTATAAGCTCAAGATTGCCCCTGTAAATTGGCTGAGCATAATAGTTCTTTACTTGTGGCGTCAGCTGGTCGCTAGCACTCTGTTTTGTCTTATCCTTCCTTGCCTTGCTGTGCCTTGTTTTGTCTTGACGTTTCTTACCTAAACCTTGGCTACTGTCTACTACCAACTATTTCTCTCCAACCCTCGACCACGGCTAGTGACCCCAACGATCCATACCCTCTCCTACCTCCGACCAAGACGAGTTTATGTACATTTATTACTTCTCCTACCCTGATGCAGATACCCACGACTACGAATCTAAATTCAGGATGCGGCTACATGGCCCCAGGTGATGTTTCTACATTCCCACCTTGGCCTCACGGTTCAGTCCAGTTTGTGGCGAGCACCCGTTACACATGTAGAGCAAATAAATCATATTACGTAGAATTAGAATACAAAAGTAAGCTAAGTATAACCACTAGAAAATGAAATATTGGTAGAAAGAAGTCCCTGCAACAAACATCTTACAATCTAAACTGTGTACTGGTAAATATAAAGAGAAAATAGTACATGTAAGTGAATCTGATCATTGAATTCAAAGACTTATAATTTTGGCCAAAGCTACATCCTTTTTATGGTATCTATCTATCTATCTATCTATCTATCTATCTATCTATCTAGTATAGCTCATACACACAGCGAACCCTGCTCCTATGCGCATTGGTACCGTGAGGTTGCGCTTATAATGATGGCGACGGTGATGTCACGCTGCGGTTGCTGGAAAAATCAAATTGACTTGACTTCCAGCGATCGTGACCAAGCCATTGCGCCGCTTCTACTATAAGCGCACGCGATGGCGGCAATACATTTGTTTTGCCACAACGCCGTATCACCGTCGTCGGCACTATAAGCGCAGCCTGGGCAATAAGGATGGAGGGGAAAAAAGCACAGCTAACAATTATCAAAGATAGAAATACAATGTTGATCCAGGATACTAACCTTTTCGTTGTGGTCGATCATGTATCTATTGAAATGAGGCTGAGTAACATATGGACCATTTATATCACTTATTTCGGTGGTCAACAGCCTCTGTGCATGAACTAATAATGGAGTTACTTGCTCTGTATACCTCTCACTGAAACAAACACAACGATTAAGTTAAATAATACAAATATTTTTATACAACAAAAACTGTACAAGGTCTAGGTTATCATTTCCTTTCATTTTTGTTCAGTTTGGTAGGAGCACTGTGAGGGTTAAGTTAAATAAGACATTTGACATTTAATCATTACATCTTTTTTAGACGCAATCAATTTTTTACAGCTAATTGGTTTATCTATCTCCCAACGATGAAAGGCTGAGTAGGCCTGTCAGGAATTACAGCCTGTGATATTTAAGTTAAAGAAAAGAGCCTTGGTGCAGCTCCCCAGTCTCTATACACTGGTAAAGAACCATTAGACTGACTGTGTGTAGGGATAATGATAACACTAACACAACATACATTTAAAAGTGTGCAAAGGATTTTTTTATAATATGTTTTTCAAATTAATATATTCCTAATATACACCCAAATTTATTTAGAGTTGTCCAACTACAACAATTATAGCACTGAATTAAAAATTAATTAGATAAATGAGCCAATATCCATCCATTCCTTTTAACATTGTTTGTCTTTAAAATACAAATCTCAATTTCTAAACATACTGGGTCTCCATATTCTTAAAGTTAGTTTTAGTTTTGTGCCTTCTGTCAGAAACTGCTATATTGACTGTGAGGAATAAAAGTCATTTAGTTAATAAACCATGGAACATTATTAAAGTTAACAGATTCATTAATATTAGCATTTATTAATATTGCTGCCGACTAAAAACAATGCATTATTAAAGGTATTCCTTCTTTTTTTCACAGCATGATTACCTGCTACCTGAAACAGTAACATAAAACACTGTATTATTTTCAGTAGAATTATTTCTAAAATATGGGTTATATTTCTAAGCACTTACTTATACGTTTATAATAGTACTTACTGAGAAATTAAATTGAACTGAATTGCTATATGAACCAATGCTTCCCATCGTTTAACGTGGTACAGAAGTTCTATGGCTTTGAGGACCAGATCACTTATCCATCGCATATCAACTACATTAACATCATCAATAGGGTATTCAAATGTGAGATTCGATCCACCTTCCTCATATGCAATGCCACCCATGCAGCTTGGCACGCTAAACTCTTCTTTAGCATCAACAACCTAAGAATGAATATTGTACATTGAGTGACACTAGAAAAGTAAATACAAGCAATATATTAGTCCCTTTGGCGCCAGTTAGAATGAGTTTCCGATTCCTCCAGAATTAAAAAGCTTTGACACCCAATGGTCAAGCAGAAACTTCACTAATCTTGTGGTTAGAAAAGTGCAAATGTCTTGCAATGGTTTTAGCAAATTTCTCTTACATTTTGTGTATTTCAAATGTAGCCATGTGTAAGATTGGTGTACATATCTCTTTCTCATGCTGGCAGTAAACCTGGTAAGTATGCAGGATTGCAGCAACAATCAATGGAGGTTTGCCCTCAAACCCTGGTGAGGTGTCATATGTCCCCAAAGGAAGTGACAACATGCATTGTGCCCACACTTAGTGGTACAGAGCAGGTTTGTTCTCTGGGGGGTGATATAAGACACAGCACTGCCTAAAGTTAGAAGTAAGTTTCCTGTTGTTGTGCTGCCTCTGTTCAGTGAGAGGCACGTGAAGGTTTGCAACAGTGTTGCAGTGTCTCCTGCTAGCTGTGAGTCAGTGAGCAGACAGCAGAGTTAGAGGAGCTGACAGAGACAGAGCAGCTCAAGAGAGACAGAGCAGCTCAAGAGAGTAGAGGTGGAAAGCAGATCTATTAGGGAGAAGGGACCTTCCTAATGGAGTGCTGCACAGAGATGAGTGGCTGAGCTGTTATCTGGGAGGGGCAGCTTGCCCATACCATGCAAATAAAGATGCCCTGTTCAAAGAAACCCCCACTGTGTGAGTGTGAGATTACTCAACAGTGGCAGTCACCACCGAGAAGGAGTTCCTCACCAGGACCATCTCTCTGCGGAAGCATAGATCCTAATGAGGTGGAGGCGCTGCACATGATGTAAGTTGGACTCGCACCCACTACCTCAGCTACCTGTCCTGATGACATCCCCTAATACCATCAAGCGGGAGACTCAGGAGTCCTGTTACTTGCAGGTGCACCACCATACACGATAACGTAATGGGGACCGGTTAGACCACACGGGCCAATGTGAGATTGGGTGGGTCAGACAAGGGGGTCCACCCGTTACACAAATAAAGGGTCAAGTGGCTGCAGATGTACAAATGTCTTCAAATGGGCTTCAAAAAAGTGTTTGTCAAACACAAAATGGCAAATTTCACCTGGTTCGCAATCTTCCGTGAAAATGTCATACATCTCTACTTGTGGTGTTTATGCACTCACTTTTCTAAATAAACAGCCACAATATTAATTATTCCAATGATTTTGTATAAAGCAAGCCATGGCTTAATAACTATTGACCTAAAGGACTCTACCTTCAGGTAGATTGTGCTTTAAATTGTTTGAGAAAACGTTCCCTAGAAATAATTTCTCGACACTCTGCATTCATTGTTGATACATATTGGATATATAAAAATTCACACAATTCTTTCCCATTACTGAAATAATTCCAAGCAACAACAAAAAAATGGCATGCATTTGACGACCCGTACTTTATTTCTGAAAATAACAAAGTAGGTACTGATGGTTATACAAGTAACATGCATAAACAAATTGGTCAACATGAGACTTGTAAACAAATTGGTCAACATGAGACTTGTACTTCAAAGTTCAAAATACAGATTTTTTTTCTTAAATTTTCAAAATTGTGTATGGGGGCTCAAATACTTTCAGGAAAGCGTCTTTTGAAAAAGATATATATTGAAGAAATCAAATCACTTTCATTTACAGTGGGTGTTATATAGAGTGATATTGAGAAAAGGTCTTACAGACTTCTTCATGAAGCTTGCAATTGTTTGTTCCCTGGAGGTGGTGTGCAGTCTATATGGAAATCAGCACCCCTAAATCCTCATTAGGAATACCCATAAAGATATATCTTTAGTAAGAGACCAATTATGTGGATAAGAAAATAAATCCAAACACTTTTGATCTTCACCCTCTCATGGATTCTCGGCCTCAGAGTGATAAGCCGCAGATAATGAAATCCAGAGTCAGCAAACAATAAAACCATTTTCTTCTTCAGACATAAATAAAAAAGGACACACCAAAAGCACTCCTACAGGTTTTGCGCCATAGGGTGCGAAACGCGCAGGAGTGCCTTTGGTGTCTTCTTTTTTAATGTATGTCTGAAGAATAAAAATCATTTGTTATATTCAACCTATTTATGACCCTGACTCCCACGGTTGTGCACTGCTTCTACATTGTTTGCTGTTTCTTTTTGCAAAACCATTAACTTGCATGGTTTGTCATTAAAAAAAAAGTACACAAATACCTTAATTGAACCACTATCTTGTATGATGACTATCATGTCAAGAATCATATCTGCTGCAAAATAGAATGGCATCCATATTTCAGTGTTGAGAAGATCTTTGGTAATGAGAAACGGCCCTTTAGTGATATCAACTTGCTTAGCGATGAACTGTAATTCAAGGGTGAGGTTCCAAAGAAAACGGCAGGTATTCTGAAGTAATGTCCAGTGGCCACCACGGTGAGCAAGCACCTACAATAGACACGTAAGGAACATAACCTTAGCTACAAAAACATACATGCTGATTTTCTTAATCTTGCTACTGTAAGTAAATTCACCCACAATACCATTTCACATACAAGTGCTACCAAAGTAAACCACATTGATACATAAACTGGCATGGCCTGGCTAAGGTTTGGTCAAGTTTGACCTGCCTACTAAAAAAAACACAGGGCCACCGACAGGGAGGGACAGCCAGGACAGGTGTCCCGGGCCTGGTGGCTGCGGGGGGCCCAGCGGCCAACGCTGCAAGTTAGGCCCACCCACTGGCAAGACCCGGCTTCCAGTTGCGACTGGGCCCCGGCTCTCCATCAGCTGCAGGCCTCTTCCTCACTGTGTCCCACGCCGAGCTTCCAATGCTTGCGGCGCACAACGGGGCCTCTCTGATGTCAGCGCGCCGGAAGTAAGCTGAGCCTCAGCTTCCAGTGCATGCTGACTTTGGAAGCTCGGCGTGGGACAGAGTGAGGAAGAGGCCTGCAGCTGATGGAGAGCCGTGGCCCGACCGGCAGCCGGGCCTGGCCAGAGGTCGGGGCCAACTTGCAGCGCCAGCTGCCGGGCCCCCCGCAGCACCGGGCCCGGCCATCCCCATCCCCAAGGTAAGTCTATTTTTTAGATGTATTTGGGGGGGAGTAAGGGTCTTTTTAATATGTATGGGGGGTGGGTGGAGGTCTTTTTAATATGTATGGGGGGGTGAGCAGGGGCCATTTTATTATGTATAGGGGTTGGGGTTTTTTGGTATGTATTTTGTTGGGGAGGATTGAGTGAGAGTGGGGTAATTGACGGAAGGTGGGGGCAAGAGAGAGGAGAGGGGGCGAGGGAGGGTTTGAGTGAGAAAAAGAGGGAGTAAGAGTGAGACACCGGGGAGATAAATACATGCAAAGCGGAAGGGGGGTAGTGAGGAAGATGATTGAGACGGAGGGGAGATAAATACATGGGAAGAGGGGGGGTAAATTGAGGGGGCTCGTGAGAAGTGAAATGGGGGGGGGGGGGGGGCGCTCGAAATACCACCGACACAGGGGAGGGGCGGACGTAACTTTTGTCCTGAGCCCCGTGAAATCTGACTGCGGTCCTGCAAACACATGCTACTAGGAATGACCCAAGTGTGGAATATTGCGTACAAACATATGGAGTATATATCTTTCATTTGCCCTCACTTTCACCTTTACTTTGAACACTTCTTTCAATTTAGAGATAGTTTGACATTTAAGTTTAGAATAGAGGGAGCCTCTTTGTGGATATTCCTTTCATATGGGGTAAAAGTTTAAAAGCTTTACATGACATCCTATGTCAAACACTATATGGGACATATGCATCAAGTACCGGTATAGGTTATCACACCTTTTCCTGCGTTACCTCTCATTGACTTGAATAGGTGGTAATTCTGGAACGGGTGCACTAGCCTTTACCGGCACTTGGTACATCTACCCCTATGTGCTAAAAATCTATATCAAATATGTCTTGAGTATACTTGCTGCTTGCCCCTGTGTCATGTAGTAACACAATGCATTGATTCCAAAATATTTCACTTTAGTTAAGTTTTTACTGTAGATGTTTAATAGAGCATGAAAACGATGTTCAACAGCTCCAAAATGAAAGTGGAAATTTATTTGAATAGAACTCGGTGTAAGCACTGTTGTATACTGCATTGTATACTACTAATATATTCTGCCAAATTATTCATACAAAATATGTTATCTACATTATCAAAATAGTAAAAAAAAAAATGCATGTCTCACCACTGCTCTTTTAAGATGAGTAAACACCTTTCCTAGATGGTCAAAAAGGATGACTGAGGAAATGCTTAATTTTGCTTGCTCTTTTGTGGACCGGGAGGAGGTCTCTGTGTCATTTGTCATCTGGGTTAGAGGAGTGTCGACTTCACTTCTTTTTGTACTCTTCTCAGAAAAGTCATTTGAAACTAAAAAAAAATAGATAAACATTGGCTATGGAAAAGTGGACACAAATGCATACAAGGATGAATCAATATATATACAGTTTTCAAAGCATTACTAACAGGCACAATAAGGTGTGGAAGGTAAAAAAAAAACCTGATAAACCTTCCACCATAAAGGGAACAGTACAGATAAAAAAAATCAGATGTGCACAATTACATGTTTTCCATAGGTCGCCAAAACATGCTCCGCCCCACTGTCACATGATGCTGTAGTTCCACTGCAGACAAGGATTGTGAGTAATAACCAGCTGCAATCCAACATTTTGTAAACAGAGTATTAATATAATTGGCTTTTTTAACAATTGTAATCATGCTTTAATCAAAGCTTTTACTGCTTTGCATTGTTCAGAAGTTAAGAAATATTTCCTTTTCAGCAGGGACTGTGAATGTTGTACTTTTGCTCACCCTTTCTCTGTTCAAGAGGTAGATGTTCTTATTGAACACACAGTAATATAACACAAAAGTAGCTAGAGTCAAACACAACCTTCATGTTGGCTTACCACGTTTACATACACTGGCGACACACTTTATTCGAGCTCGGCTAGTCCCACGAATTCGGGTATACCCGGGTGTATTGAGGTTTGTGACTGTTTTCTGCCCGAGTGCATTGAGGTATATTCCAAGCAGGGATTGAAGCATTTTATTCCCGCTGGCTGCAATACTGCACAGTATATATATATATACTGCATTACAATTCATGAATTTATGCCATCTGGTAGACACGCGAAGCATTGCAGCCTATTAAATCCTAATCATTATCATTTAACAGATTAGCCACCCGTCAGCCAGGCATGAACCCAGGCTGGAAAGGCAAACGCAACGGGGCTTGTCAGAGGTGAGGAGCGGCGCATTCCAGGTATCTGCCAGGTACATACTAGGTATTTGCTCGAATAAAGTGTGTCGGTGCAGTATGAACTGCAATTTAAAAAAAATCAAGTATCAATTCCCCTTAAACCTGTTTTAAATGTTTTATGGTTATCAGAGAAATTGTACAAAAATATCAAGATACATGGCCATAGTGGTTCTGAAAGTTTACACTCTTTTTTAAACATCAGTTAGAAGTTAAAGGCATGACTTTTACATTACAGTATTTTTGTTCTTTGTTTTTATTACAAAAGCTTTTGTGGTTTACAAAAATATTGAAAACATAATTATTGAAATGTTCTTTTTTTCCTCCTCGTGTATCGGAAGGCAACAAACGGTAGGTAATGTGATTTCAGCTGAGATTAACAAATGAATAAAAGTGCATAGGGATTTTTTACAACTACCTCTGTTGTCTACAAATTGTGGGTTGCAGTAACATTACAGTAGTATTCAGATGATTTAAATAGTAATACTTCTAGTGTAAGATGTCTGTTTAGCAATGTGTTGAAGTCTCCCTTACAACGAAAGTGATTACACAAGTAATTTGGAAATAAATTGAAGCATTTTAAGATTGCAGTTACAAATTGTAATTGCATGCAAAAACATAGTGAAAGATTCAGCATCATGGCTTTCCTTTATAAAGCTTTTACCAGTTAGTTTGACTCCTGATGAAAGATCTAGTTTAAGTGAGGGATGAAGGTGACCTGGACTGGATATTCGCTCATCCATAGCATTTATTTCTGTTGCCATGACTACAGTGCCAGCGTGATGTAAAGAGAATAATTCAGGATCCAAAACGCTATAGCTGCACAAAAAGAAAAACACACGTATGAAAATGCAACTCCAAACAAATGTAAAATCTAAGTAATTGATTTACTAACAGTTACTTGTAACTATTTTGTCAGCAATTTCTAACTAGGCAGAATGTAGAAAAGTATTGTATTGTGATAAAGTTTACAAGTTTTTTTGTAACGTAATAACATTCAGTAGCAATTGCATGGATGGTCATGTTCAAGGAGGCTGCCATATGAACATGAGCCACGGGCCTTTTGAGTTTGTTATCACATCTGGAGTTTCCCAAGCTTTGAGGCTCTATAATTGATGCAGATTGTTCTCATGTTATTGTCAAGTTTTCCTACCATCTTGTTTCAAGTCTGTTTCATAACAGTGTAGTTAATATTCTCGTCTAATATACAGTAGCCTTATTCAACTCTAGCTATTGCCTGTCCTACATCAGCCCTACTCCACCTTTGCTCGACCCCAGATCTTGTTTCCATGGTCCTCTTGTTAACACCTTATGCAATTCAAGACAGACCAAAGCCTAACCAAACTTTAAGATTTATTTTATGCGAAATGGATGAGAAAGGATATCTGAAAATGCTTCCAACAATGTTTTATTTTTTTTTGCTATTAATGACTTCAGAACATTGGGTCTCCCACTATGCCTTATAAAAGTCACAAAACAAAATTCAGATGAATGTAGATTTCAAAATGGAGTAATGTAAATGGAATATAAATCTTACATTGGACTATAGCTATAAAATGTAAAGACCATCTGAGTTCAGTCACCTCTAACTTAATTCCCAAAGATAACTAAATATTCGGGAGGACCTAAACATTCCTGAAAACAAAAAGCGCTGTAAATAAATTTGAAATCACTAGTGAGAAAGAGCACGCACTTGCAGTTAAAGTAGAAAACACATGTGTGCTCCAAGGTCAACAATCCCGATACACTATATAGACAAATATTTGGATAATGTGAGATAGCACACTAAGGGCAAAACTGATGGTGTTTACATGTAGCGCAATTGCTAGGTATTTTGGTCTGCTAAGTACCAGAAGGCGTGTCCTTATTTGTAGGTTATATATATATTATAATTGTTTATTTGTAAAGCGAAAACATATTCCGTATTATTACATAAACAGAATGGCATACCAAATAAGGACAAACAAGCGCAAACTGATACAAAAGGTAATGAGGGCCCTGCTCATGAGAGCTTCCAATCTAGAGGGAATAAGGGGCTATGCTAGAACAAAAGGTAAAGTGGCTGCTCATTGTGAGACGCAGTATACTTTAGGGTGAAGTATGGACCAACTGCACAGCTGTTCCCATTAAGGTTTGGGAGTGAGGATGTTAGGTGTTAATGTGGAGCTTGGCAAGCCAAACAGCTGGTCCCATGTATGTTTCTGTATGTGCATGTGGAAGTAGGTGTTATGGAGGGTGCAGAGGGTAGAGTGAGGCTAAAAGTTAGAAGGTGTTGATCAGAGAGAGGGAAGATCATTTAGAGGAGTTGGATACTGAGCAGAAGCGGGAGAAAAACAGGTCTAGGCATTGTCCATTGCAGTGACTGGGATAGGTGGTCCATTGGGAGAGACCATAGGAGGAAGTTAAAGAGAGAAAATGGGGGGCTGAAGCAGCATTGAGATTGTCAATAGATACAGATATAGCAAAGTTTACTGTCTTTGGTGCTGACGGTCGAATGATGAATGCTGCATGGAGTCCCATTCAGAAGCAGGGACCACCTATAGCTCCATCGTGACAGACACTGCCCCTGGTGCCGCACACTTTTGCTTATTCATCCAAGATGCCGAGGACAGTACGTTTTTCTACATCTGTACATTAAAATCTCTAGTAGTGTCAGTAGAGGGGAAGGGAGGAAGCCAGGTGGCAAAGTTGTCAAGAAAGTGAGAGGTTTGTCGGGGTGGGTTGTTTGTCACTCTATGTCCATCTTGATAAAGGTCTGAGTTTTGAGACTCAAAATGTTGATCACAGCTTAAATAAATAACAAAGTTTATTGAATGGCAATAAGTCCCAAGTAGTGCCAGATTTGTTTTGAAATATGTAAATAGATAAAAGACCGGAAAAGGCACACTAGTATATTTAAATAAATGGTATTTATTCGTGGTTCAATGTTTCAGTCTCCAACCCTTTGTCAAGATCTTGATATTATCTACACACCACAACCGCTGCAGATCACTATTTACCTTGTATGGAGTGCGTCCTCGACATGATAGATATTTATACCCATACATAGAAGGGGAGTAAGCACACATGGATAAAGATAACCCAGACCCAATAGTATGGAGAAGAAGAATGCACATCCAGGTAAGTGATCAAAAAAGTATATATTGTACAGAAAAAAATCAACATTTTGGAACCACTCAGGGTATCTTCATCAGGGTTGAGACACAGATGAAAAGACATACACAGGGCCACCGACACGGGTGGAGAGCCAGGACAAGTGTCTGGGGGGAGGGAGGGGGCAAGGGGGTTATTGGTATGGGTATTGTGGGGAATTGTGTGTGTGGCAGGGGGGAGGAAATGAGCAGAAAGCAGTATGAGCAGAAAGCATACATAGAAACTACATTTAGTGGCGATAATAAAGCAATATTTGGCACACAGGTGCAGAGTACAATAGCAACAATAAACCAACATTAGATACTTTAACTAAAAATAGTTGAACACAAAAAGTTTAACTGGAGGTGATGTGTGTAGTCACTATGGGGCTGAAAGCAGCAAAACGTGAAATCTTATGTTTATATATATATATATATATATATATATATATATATATTTTATATATATATATATATATATATATATATATATATATATATATATATATATATATATATATATATATATATATACATACATGTAGAGGTATCAGTACCGTGTTAGCCGAGCTTCAATAATCAAAAAATAAATAGACGATACCGTTCTGTGGCTAACGAAATGCTTTAACATCGCCGGAAGAAGAGATCAGTGTATCTCGAAAGCTCGCACAAATAAAAGCATTTTGTTAGCCACAGAACGGTATCGTCTATTTATTTTTTGATATATATATACATATATATATATATATATATATATGAAACAAAAGAGAGAGCGCACGCCCCATAGCATAATACTGTATATTTAATAGTAAAAAGGGAAGGGAAGGGGGGGGAAGAGTGACACTCACAGGAGTAAAATCAATTTAAAACATTGCGTGAATAATTCACCACCATCCGGTTCTGTACTGCAAACGTCCAAAGTTCCTTACTCCCTCAGGGCTGTATGGAGATGATGCAGGAGGACCGTGGTGTAGTTCAGCCCTTTGAAAAAGTCGCCCTCTGGTGACGAAACGCGTCAGGGAATCCTATTTGCGCAATTATGTCATTACAACGTTGCGCATGCGCATGAGGAAGCTTTGGAGCGCACGATTGATCCAGCAGCCATTTGAAAGTGAAGGAGGCGTTTTTCCGGTATACAAGGACGGAATTCTCTCGGCGAACTACACCACGGTCCTCCTGCATCATCTCCATACAGCCCTGAGGGAGTAAAGAACTTTGGACGTTTGCAGTACAGAACCGGATGGTGGTGAATTATTCACGCAATGTTTTAAATTGATTTAACTCCTGTGAGTGTCACTCTTCCCCCCCCTTCCCTTCCCTTTTTACTATTAAATATACAGTATTATGCTATGGGGCGTGCGCTCTCTCTTTTGTTTCTTTTGTAGGTATCTTGGATGTGGTTCATCCTTATTGAGAGCAGCCGAAGACCCCCCATACCAGCATTAATTATCCACACGGTTTATGGACTGATTTAAAAAGGACTGATTGGACTTTTTTCCTTTATGCTTTTTTGCACCTTTTGCACCTTTTACATATGTCATGTATATGTTGTGAAGTTTTGTGTGATACACCTTTATTTAATCACATATATGTTGTTTATAAGGAATTACACTTTACACTTTTTCACCTAAATTCACATTATTTTATTAACACTTTAGTCACTATTTGAGTTTATTATAATAATACTGTGGCGCTACAATTCTTTGTTTTTTAAAATATATATATATATATATATATATATATATATATATATATATATATATATATATATATATATAATCAGTTCTGTAGTATTAGTACTGTTCCTTTTTTTTATTCAACTGAATATAATTTTTAATGTTTTTTTAAAGCAGGTTTTAGCTCACCAAACAAGCAGTGCGAGATCTTTGCAAAACATTCTTATTTGTGATAATTTGTTGCCAATTTTCCCAGCAGTTGGAGCTGTAAACTGTAGCAATATATAATGTTACCCAAGTAATATACGGATACATTGTAGCTGCTGAGTTACACTGACTGAAGGATTGATTGAAACTGAAAGGCGGCCATTATGTTAAGCACACAATCAATTTTTACATATTTATAACAAGAGAACAAAATGATTGCTGGTTTATGGAAGAATGTAGGATTATACATTGTCACATGATTTACATATAGAAATTAGAAGGGGAAAAAAGGTGGGGGGGAGTCAAACAAAACATATTGGATAAACTGAAGGTGCAGTGCACAGACATACATAAATAAATAAAATGCCGACACATTGACATCCTACAGTAGTGAAGTATAAACAATGTTCAATGTGCCCGTTATCAGGCTCAGAGATCAGGAGATCAGGACATCAGGTGAGCTGTCTTTCAGATTCTGGATCCGCCAGATAATAATCGTTGTTAATACTCAATTTCACCCATGCAGGGATATTGTAAGAAAATTACGTATATCACCAGATATGAGTGTCCGAAATGGTGAAGTCAGATCAACGTATATATCGATAGATATATCTCTTCAACCATATCCTCATCCTCATGCGAGGTCTCCCATCAATGGCTTTGTGAGAGGCCTTTTCCCCAATTTAAAAGGGCAGCACACATAAAGCCTGTCTATAGTGGAGTCCAGCAGGGAGCTGGTTAATTGCAGCTAGAGTCCATTTGATAGTCTCCAACTGGCTCATCAAGCAGGTTTAAAAGTGTGCTGCCCAAATTCCATGGGTTCTCTAGCATAGGGGGACTGTGCTGCCAGAGAGATCCCCAAGAACAGATCGCTCTAGCACTGTGTGCTGCCAGAAAGAGATCCTAGGGAACCAGATCCTCTATTCCAGGGTGCAGTGGACCCTAGAACTTGACAAAGGGTGCATCTCACAGACACCAACCCAGACCTGGAGTGATGAAAAGTCCCATGCTTACATTTACCTCTTTGGATTTTGGGGTCAGAGGTTGATAAGAGACCTAACCTTCCAGCCCTGCAGATAGGGACTAGGAAGTGTGAGTTAGCCCTTACAAAGGGATAGCCCTGTTTTATTTTGTTTTGCATGCTGACATGAAGCACACTGTTTAAAGCCTCAGGCTAAATAAACACCAACGTTTATTTTCCCTCAACTACGTCTCCCTGGTTATACCTCTGCACATCTCAGGACGTGCTGAAAGGCGCATGCGTGAGCTGCCGTTTGCCTACTGGGCAATATGTCCTTACTTGCGAGTGTACTTAAAGTGAGTGTCCTTAAACCGGGGTATGCCTGTACACCTTAGAATACCCATGTCATGGCGCGTGATTTCTTCCAACCTAACGACGCAAGTGAAGAAAATGGCATTTTAGTGTTCTGGTTTTTAAACACCTAAAATTGGCACAGTAGCACAGTACTGTACACATTACAATTCACAGGCTTAAATAGTTATGTTTCCCACTCAGAATCCGTGGTGTTGACCAGGGGTGCACAAACTTCCTGACCTGCATCTCCTGCCTGGTAGCCGCAGTGTTCGCACCCCCCCCCTCTCCAAGGACCGACAGACATCAAATGACGCCGCGGATCATGTGACATGACGTCACATGACCCCTGCCTCATCAACTGACGTGCGTTACCATGCCAACGTGCCATGTCACATGACCCTTCGGTGTCATTTGATGTTGCGTTGCCATGGCCACGCATCGCTGAAGTGCCGGCAGAGATCAGGTAAGGGAGTTACAGAGGCCTCACGCCTCCCCCGGCATTTAATTTAAATGCCTTGGGGAAGAGCGTGGGGCCTCTGTAATTGCCATGCCCCCATAGAAATTCTTGTACCCCCCCTGGTGTAGTTTGCGCATCCCTGGTGTAGACCGCCCGTTCTCAAGCAAATTCTGAATTTTGATCTTTGTTTTTATTGAATGAATAATCCAAACTTGTGCGCAATCATCAAAAGGTGTCAGCTACTCATATCCCTCTCATGACTCCTATGGCTAGTCGAACTCCAGCAATGTACTGGGAGGTTACAGATGGAGCTGAACCATCCAGTTTTGAACCGGTTCATGAAAGAGACCCGGTCATCTCATCCATCTTTTGACATATTGGGAGTTTCAATCTTGCAAGTAGTATATGAGGTCATCAATCCAAATTCATTCGTATGCAACCAGATAATTGCAGTTGCATGAAGACCGTATAATAAATCGGGGCATACTAAAGAACTTGATTTAGGCAAATGTATATGTTTGATTTCAATCCCATAGTGATTACACACATCACATTCAGTTAAACTGTGTGCCAAATGTTGCTTTATTATCGATACTATATTTGGTTCCTATGCTGTGCCTTCTTTTCTGGTTGGGTGTTTTGGACATAGTTTTAATTTTCTTACAGCCATCACAACTGCATTTTTATATATGAACACGTTCTTCTCCACCCCAGACAAAACCACGTAGGGTGTTATGAAGATGTGAGATGGCGGGCGGAGCCAGGCTGAAGTACCGCGAGACGAGGATCAAAGTTATGTGACGCGGAAGTATTACGCGTTCGGTAACTTAGCGGTGAGATAGATCAAGTCGCTTTGTTTTCTAAATGCTGGTTTTTATTGTCCCATTCCATTAGAGAGATAGAGGGTGAGACACGCACTCAGTCACAATGATAATAGAGGTGGGGTACTTAGCTGGCGGTGCGCTGGTCCTGGGGAGCTCCTGAAGTCCCAATATGATACAGTATAATGAAGAAACAGGCACACGGTCTTAATCATGAGGAGGTTTAATATGCCATAAAGACTTTATGGCATATTAAACCTCCTCATGATTAAGACCGTGTGCCTGTTTCTTCATTATACCATTCCATTAGAGGAAAGTGAAGAGGGAAACGGAGGAGTATCCAAGAGTCCATTTCATCTACCATATCTACACAAACACACTCTCATAAAAAAGAGTTTAAAACTTTGGAATGGAGGAGTTTACACTTTTTCAAATCGCATTGACTGTTTTCTTTTCAGACCATACATGTGGGTCTTTCCTTTTTCACTTAGCACATTTGTTTATGATAGTTGCCTAACAACACAGGATGATGAGCGTGGCACAGGCTTCTACAGTATGGTGTTTTGGAGTCGGTTTTACTACCAGGTAGGGAGATAAATATATATATATATATATTTGTCTTTTCATGTGTGTACTGTACACATTCCTGATGAAGGTTCCCCCAGTGATTTTGAAATTGTTCTGTACAATATATATATATATATATATATATATATATTTATCACTTACCTGGGTGTGCTCAAGAGATCTGACAAAGGCCTTGGGTAAGGGAAAAAAACATTCCTTTTATGCATAGCTGTGGTAAGTTCCTACAGAGGTTATCACTATCAATCTCATATAATAACGCTTGCAATTGAAATAAGGGAAATGAGTGCCAACTAGTTAACAACCGATCTTTCACACTATACAAACAAAATGAACATTTCAACATTTTAAGATACAAATTAAAGACATCTAATAATTTTTCAGTTTGGTTTCGCTGTTGGTTCGTTTAGTGAACCATTTTGGTCCACATTTAATTATTTTTCAGGATGTAGAACACCCAAATTTGTTTCATAATACTGTATATGTTCTTACTCAAACACATTGGTAAAAGCTTTTGTGAAGAAGTCAAACTTTTACAGCCTCTTTTTGATTGCTCATAAAAATTAGATCAATAACTTGTAAGTCTTGTATCACATGTAATAGCAACTACAAAAAAATGTGTGATGAAAATTTCAATCTGACCAAAGTAATTGGTTTAAAAGAGGGTTGTGAAGGCTCATGCTAACATCCCAGGAGAGATTCTAATAAAAGTCCTAATGGTTGTTAGACTTGTGTGTGAGAATCTGCTTTCTTAGTAATATGCTTCTAAATTGTTTGGAGCTTGTGACAGACTTAAAAACATGTATGTTACATACAGTACAACATTAAAAGAAAAGATCCATACTATGTGGTTCCTAAAATTCCGTCTTCAACATAACTAATCTACCAAGCTTGATACATTTGATACAAAGTACTACGCTAGCACTACTAAAAAATCTGGTAATTTAAATTATGCTTCAAAAAAGGGGAAAATAATATATTAATAAACACAAATTAGAAACTTGCCCTTATCACATGCGAGTCAAGTAGCAGCTCTCTTATTATATATTATTGCATCATAACCTAAGACGCTGACTAAAAGGGGTTCAAGGATTCAAGCACACACAGGAACATATAGAGCAATGGAGCATTGTTCCCCAAAAAATGTTGTGTGTTTATACACCTACTCACACATGTGTGCAGATGAAAGGAAACAAGGCTATATCCCATGGAAGGTCAATGTTACTTCGTCATAAGAAAAAGAGGTTTACATGAATCGTAGAGCAGTGAAGGGAGCACACCAAAACCTTGGATCACTGTCATTCGTGCACCAGAATAAACAAAAAATTGGCTTTTGTAATGATAAAGGCCCACATAAGAGTCTTTATTGTTAATAAGTCTTTATTGTTAATAACATTTCCCTTAGTTATAATGTCCATTTTGACTATACTTCAGCAAATTAATTTTGAGATACTTACTGTACTTCAAAACACAGTTGCTCACTTTCAGTTCAATTTAAAATAATAGGATTACAAATGTGCTGGTCAATTCTGTGAAGATTAGATATTTAACTAAAGTTGTGAATTTTTTTTAAATTTTTTTTTTATGAGCTTTATGTTCTCATTTAAAAAAATGTGTTTTGACAATCAATAGAGCAGCAACTTATCCAAAAGGAGACAAGATTACAGGCATGTTTTGTTTTTAAAGATATGTTCAGCCAAAAGGAAAAATTAATTAGAGGTAATTGGATTTTAAAAGAGCCATTTCAAGCAATCAAACTGTAAACCTGAACACTAAAATACAAGTGGTCACTGACTGTACAAATAGAAATGAAGTGTGCATATTACATGATTTGCTTCACCTGATCATCGGCATACTATCAATCACAATTAAAGAAAGGTAGGTTGTGAAAAAAGAAAACAAAGTGAAACATCTTGGAACTTCATTGGAAATAATGAAGTATTTCTTTGCTGAATATTTTATTTATGCATCAAAATAGTTAACATTTTATACCTATTCTTTAAACACACTGTATTGCTAACTTACTAAGTAGATATAAAGTTATGAATAAACTGTAAATAGGAGAAAACAATAGAATATTGCAAAACGATAATGAAACTTTGACCAAGACTTAATATGCCCTTTCCTTACTCAACAACCTCACAGCAATGGATCTCTTCCTGCTTCAAAGAGTGAAGAAAGCCTAAACCAACATATCATTTTGCAAACAGTCTTAAAGTACGTGCTGTGGTATACTGTACCTCTGAATTGTTTGAGTGAATCCAAGCTCTTCATTGCACTGCTCACCAAGCTTTTTTCTAAATAGGCTAAAGTGAGTGAATGCCAGAAGTAGGTTCACCTGAGATCTCCATGGCATCTCTTCTTTGCAGGCATTAATAAGTCTCTTACGCTTTATGTATCTACTAACTATGGGGGTCAACAGCACGACCAGGGCTGCAAAGGCTCTTTTTCCAGGTACTTCTGTTGGATTTCTAAATTATTCATTGAGATTGACAGAGGTTACAAAAAATACAGTTTGTCATGTATGTGCAGAAAATTACAGATCATACAAATTAAAGAAAAACTTTGACTCATCAAAATTCACACTTTAAAAGTTTTTAAATAAATGGTCATTAGCTACTTTTTTACTCTAGCTTTTTTTTTTTTTCTTCAAAACTGTATGCATTTGAAAAGCATCCTACACTCACTGTCAGGAATTACATAACATTTGCAATATGGAAGTTTGCAATCATTTAGTGAACTGTCATTTCACATGCAAGAGGTATCTATGTTTTGTCAAAACGGCCCAAAATCTGTGGAAATTAGCTTGATAACCGAAGGCGTTCACATGAAATAATTTAACTACACACAAATTTCACTTTGTGATCTAACACTAATGCTTCCTTTGCTCCTAAATTCAATGTACAAATTAGTCATGCAAAAAATGAATACACTGATATTTCATAGAGCAGAGGCCAGCCTAAATTATGCCTGAACATAATTTAAGTGTAATAAGAATCTTCCGGATGTACTGTATACTGGATATGATGGCTTTGATGGATCCTGGTCAGGTCCCATTGCTTAAAAGTTTCACACTGCAGGTGTGATGCCAAGTAAAACACTGTTTCTGCAAACATGCTTCAAATCTTCGTGAGATTACTATGACAGATACAGTTAGGTCCGGAAATAATTGGACACTGACATCATTTTCATAATTTGGGCTCTGTACGCCACCACAATGGATTTGAAATGAAACAACCGAGATGCGATAGAAGTGCAGACTTTCAGCTTTAATTCAATGGGTTGAACAAAAATATCATATGAAACGTTTAGGAACTGCAACCATTTTCATACACAGTCCCCTTATTTCAGGGGCTCAAATGTAATTGGACAAATTAACACAATCATAAATAAAATGTTCATTTTTAATACTTTGACGAGAATCCTTTGCAGGCAATGACTGCTTGAAGCCTGAAATGCATGGACATCACCAAACGCTGGGTTTCCTCCTTTGTGATGCTTTGCCAGACCTTTACTGCAGCTGGCTTCAGTTGTTGTTTGTTCGTGGGTCTTTCTGCCCTAAGTTTTGTCTTTAGCAAGTGAAATGCATGCTCGATTGGGTTGAGATCAGGTGATTGACTCGGCCATTGCAGAATATTCCACTTCTTTTCCTTAAAAAACTCCTTGGTTGGGATGCGCATGCGCGGCAGGTTGGAGATGGTGGTGTAATTGCACAGCTCCACCAACCGCCGGCAGATAATAGCTAATAAACTATACTAAAACCGAATTTGGAAATTTCATAATCAGCGCTAGAGACCCCTAACATACCCCAGATCACAATTTAAGCCCGGAGGTGCCATGGCAGCGATAAGGCAAAAGACCCGGCGCAAATCAGATGTGCGCTCATACTTCACCGGCCAGGGCAAGGCCGGAGCAGCGGAGCTCTCAGCAATGTCAGACTCTGAGTCGGCCCAAGATCTGGAGGGAGCTGCGGCTGCAGCGGGCCATTCCAGAATAATAAAAAAGGAGATCTCTCGGCTGCTTGTGGACTTAAAATCTTTCTTTAGAGGGGAGGTAGAGGGGCTCCGGAAGGATATCCTCCAGATTGGAACGAGGACAAATGAGTTAGAGGAGCGGATGGAAGAAAGTTCCAAACAGCACCAAGAAACAAACTCGCGGGTGCAGGTCCTGGAGGAGAAAATAGCTGAGCTTGAGTCCCGTCAAGAGGACAGCGAGAACAGGGACAGGCGGAATAACTTGAGAGTCCGGGGGATCCCTGAGGAGATTCTGGACCCGGAGGCCCTGTTGACCCGGTGGATGGCATCTATTCTCCCTGGAAAATCGGAATCAGACCTGAGGATGGATCGGTGCCACAGGGCTTTAAGGTCAAGACCGCTGCCCTCAAACCCCCCTAGAGACGTTATTTTGAGGCTACACTATTTTTCCATAAAGGAGGAGGTGAGCAGGATTGCTCGGGCCACCCCTCACATCACCTATGAAGGCATCACCCTTACAGTGTACCAAGACATATCCCCCCTCACCCTGGCCCGGAGGAGAGCAGTGGTGCACATTACAAAAGAATTAAGAGACCGGGAGATCCGATACAGATGGGCTTTTTCTTGTGCCCTGGTGGCCATAAAAAATGGCCGCTCCCACGTTCTAAAACACCCATCGGAAGGGGCGACCTTCTTAAAGAAGCTGGGGATCAGGGGGACCTCGGACTCCCCTACTCGTGGAGTTCAAGAGCTGAACCCAGTGGATGTACCACCGAGAAGGTCGGGATCCTCTTCCCCAAAGGAAAAGAGACAGGAGAAGGAAGGAGGGGGGGCAAGAGTCCATGAATCTCAAAGTTAATAAAGTTAATGCAGTTGCATGGCGCCTTTTGCGACGAAAAGTTTTCCCAGTTTAACCTCCTGAATCAGACAATCAACAACCCCAGAAGTGGACAGCATTGGTGCTAATATGGCAAGACAAGGGGGTTCAGACGGTTGGATCTAACCCATGGAACTATCACCCCATTTTGGACCCTAAAATGGCCACTTCAAACTTACCTGGAGTGGAAGATGCAGACGGGGCGCGAGGATTTCAATGGCGGCCGGGTTTTCGGCGGGAGAGAATGCTCCACGAGCAGGATCCGCCCAGGGACCTGCCTATTGATCCACCTTCTCCCCACGAGGATCTGCCTCCGACTGAGTCCGCCTCGCCCAGCTTGATGGCGTCACGGAGTTGGATCTCGCGAGAACGAGAGATGAGACGAACAGACCGGAAACAGCGGAAGTCAGGTGGACGGCCCGGATGTTACGAGGACCCGGAAATGGAGCGGTCCTTCCTGGCGGGGGTGCGTGAATTCCGCCGCCGGGGAGAGGCACACGAGGCGCCGAGTGTCGGGCAGAGAAGGAGAACTTTGACCACTGGACAAGGGACATATGTTTTAAAGATTAAGGTTGGCCTGTCGCAGAGGTAGATACAGGCATACTAGGGGCCCGGGCGGGGGTTAGAGGACAAAGCGAAGAAGCTGGCGGGGGCTCCTGGTTAAGTTGGAGGGTACAGGGGTGAAATGCAACACCGAGCCTATGACAATAAGGAGACAATGTACATGTGCTCAAATACTTGGGAGGCAGTCCGGGGTAAGGGTATTATATGTACCGGAGGGGAGGGGGGGAGGTGTTGTAGATTATAGGGGGTACTTAGTTCAGGGTTAACAGGGGTAGTTTAAGGGGGAGGGGACGGAGGGGGATAGAGGTAGTTACAGTTAAAGTTGTGGATAGGTTAGTGGACAGCAGTTAGGTTTTGGTTACTTATGACTGTCGGCGGGAGGGGGGCTGGATGCCACTCTACCTGCAGGCATGAGCGTCGACACCAGGAAGGTGGGCTTTGCCTGCTTCCCTGGCAAAGACCCGGATATTCATGGCCGGTGTGTTGGGCCACGGAACTGGATCGGGAGGGAGGGGGGTCCAGAGAGAGAGAATCTCTCCCGGGCAACGAACCCGAGGTCCAGCGGGACCAACACGGTTCTTTCTGTTTTTATGTGTTCTCTGTATATGTGTTTTTCCCTTATGTTATACCCCTTGCTCACCCCAGCCCCACAAGGCGAAGGACAGAAGAAGATCTGCAGGAGCCAGCACAACGGTTCACGAGTCCCTCAAGAGATACCTTGCCTGGGTAAGCACGAGTTTTATTGTAAACGGCTACTCACACACCACTATATAAGATGGCGGTAACTTTTGTATCTCAAAATGCCAAGGGGCTCAACAGTCCACACAAGAGGAAGGTCGCCTTTTCAGAGTTTAAAAGGAGGAAGGCAGGCGTAGTCTTCCAAGAGACTCATTTCAGTTCACGGATCAGCCCAAAATTTCTAGACACACATTATAGACAGGTATATCTATCTTCAGGTGAAGAAAAAAAAAGAGGGGTAGCTATACTGATTCATAACAAAATCCCCTTCCAAGTTGAGAAGATAAAGCGAGATCCTAAGGGACGATTCATTGTTCTAGTAGGCCTCCTCAAGCAAAATAGAATAACATTGGCCTGTGTGTTTGCACCTAGTGAAGGGCAACCTCTCTTCTTTGACACATTCTTTAGGAACAAGAAAAAATGGGTGTATATAGCGCTAAAAGAATTATATGTGTATTATTAAGTGATAATATAATAAATAAATGATAAATAATATTAGGCTGCCAGGTGACACTAACTCCAAGACCTAGTTAGCAATACAAAACACAAATATACAATACAGACCGGCGCCACTAGTGTCCAATGGTGGAAAAAGATTGTCCAATATGGGAATGTTCTCACACGGATGGTAGCTTTAAATGTAGTTTTCAGCTGTATCTTCACTGTGTGAACTCCATCAACATATGCAGAGAGAAGAGAAACAAGAAAAACACATCATAGTCCAGATATGCAATGATATATTACACCAAATAGGACTAACATTACACAAAACATATGACATAAAACATATAAGGCTGGCTGATACTAAGATAGATTTATTAAACACAATAAAATCGCAGGTGTGGGATCCGGTTGGTAAAAACCGGAGTCCTACTTACAGCACTGCCACAGACCATGAGCGGGGGGTTTTTCAGGTAGAGTTGAGACCGGCTGCAGCTCCGTCGAACACGTGGTATCCAGGAAGCTCCACAGTCTTGAAACCGGAAGTGCGTCGCTCCGTGCGACTTGCTTATTCTCCTGGGATCTGAAGAAGTTAGCATGCGCACGAAACGCGTTGGGCAGTTTTTATTACCACTTGTGCAGTGTGGCAGAGGACAGCATTGTGGCTGCAGTAGTCCATTGAAAAGGGACTTTTTGGCGATTCCATCCACCCCCAGGAGTAAATTTCCGGCAGCAGGTTGATCGACGGCTCCAGGAGAATAAGCAAGTCGCACGGAGCGACGCACTTCCGGTTTCAAGACTGTGGAGCTTCCTGGATACCACGTGTTCGACGGAGCTGCAGCCGGTCTCAACTCTACCTGAAAAACCCCCCGCTCATGGTCTGTGGCAGTGCTGTAAGTAGGACTTCGATTTTTACCAACCGGATCCCACACCTGCGATTTTATTGTGTTTAATAAATCTATCTTAGTATCAGCCAGCCTTATATGTTTTATGTTATATGTTTTGTGTAATGTTAGTCCTGTTTGGTGTAATATATCATTGCATATCTGCACTATGATGTGTTTTTCTTGTTTCTCTTCTCTCTGCATATGTTGATGGAGTTCACACAGTGAAGATACAGCTGAAAACTACATTTAAAGCTACCATCCGTGTGAGAACATTCCCATATTGGACAATCTTTTTCCACCATTGGACACTAGTGGCGCCGGTCTGTACTGTATATTTACATTCTTTAGGAAACTACAGCAGTGGGAAGAGGGACACATAGTCTTAGGAGGAGACTTCAATACGGTCATGGATCCGAGAGTTGACCGCTCCACATCTCAGCAGCCCCTGAGGGCTCGGGGAATGCCCCCTTACTGAAGGGACTAAAACAACTTGGTCTCGTAGACATATGGAGAGAGCAACACCAAGGGGACCGTAGTTATTCCTTTTATTCCCATCCCCATGACAGTTACAGCAGGATTGACCACTTCTTTGTATCCGGTAGAATGGTCCCACAAATCTCCGACACAAACATACATGATATTACATGGTCGGATCATGCATAGGTAGAGCTAAGATGCAGTCAAATTGGGTCTGTTAAACCGGGAGCAAACTGGAAGCTAAATGAATCTATAATTAAAATACCAGATATCCAGAAACAAGTCAAAGCTGAAATCTCGAACTATTTTCAGACTAACGAAGGAAGTGTAGAATCCCATTCCACGTTATGGGAGGCTCACAAGGCCACGATACGGGGGGTACTAATTGGTATAGCTGCTGGTAGGAAAAAGAGAAGGGAAGCCAAATGAACTCAGCTATATCAAAGGTTACACGAGCTCTCTACGCTACATAGCCGGACAGGTAGAGATGATACATTGAAGGAGCTGAAGGATGTTAGGATTGAGCTAAACCTCCTCCTCACCTCCAGAGCCGAGAAAGACTTGACTTGGACGCAGAGGAAGTTTTATGAGAAAGCTAATAAACCGGACATTATGCTAGCCAACAGACTCCGCAATCGGAAACCAAATTTTAATATACATTCTATTAAGACAGCAGAGGGGCTGGTCTCCTCTAATCCCAAAGTTATAGTGGGGGAGTTTACAAAGTTTTATGCACAGCTATACAATGGGGAGAAGGTGGTTCACAATGCTAAGACAAGCAGTAAACTGCGGAGCCCTGCCACAACTGACCAGATTGGAGCGAGAGGCAATACAATGCGACTTTACAGGGGAGGAATTAGCAGCGGTAGTGAAAAATTTAAAGTCATCAAAAGCCCCCGGCCCGGATGGGTTCTCCAATCTGTATTATAAAAAAATTATCGGAGTATTAGCTCCACACATGCTCCGGCTGTTTAATGGAGTATTAGCAGGAGAACCTTTCACGGGGCAGATGCTCCAGGCGTCAATCTCGGTAATTCATAAAGGGGATAAATACCCCACAAATTGTCAAAGCTATCGGCCAATATCATTGATTAATACAGATGTTAAAATCTATTCCAAATTACTGGCCAACCGATTAAGTGTCATCCTGCCGAGGTTAATCCATCCGGATCAAGTTGGCTTTGTTAGAAATAGACAAGCAGCCGACAATACCAGGCGGATTGTAGATATAATAGATTTTATAGAAGCCAATGACATCCAAAGTGTAGTTTTAAGCTTAGATGCGGAAAAGACCTTCGACAGGATTGACTGGCCATACTTAGAGTCCACGCTTGGAGCATGTGGGTTCGGAGGCACATTCCGGCGGGCAATAAAAGCGTTATATGCCGCACCAGCAGCTAAGGTGGTCCACCAGGGGTTCCCATCTGAGTTGTTTCCAATTAAAAGTGGCACGAGGCAGGGATGCCCGCTATCACCCTTGTTATTCGCCTTATGCATCGAGCCACTTGCAGCACAAATTCGGAGCAACGCTGATATCTCTGGAGTACAAATCCACTCACAAGAACACAAAGTGGCTTTGTACGCAGATGACATTATTCTAACTCTCACTAAGCCGCTCATCTCATTACCCAATCTGTTTGAGCTTCTAGAGCGTTTTGCCCAGATCTCTGGGTTTAAGATAAATCAGACAAAATCAGAGGCACTAAGCCTCAACATCCCTAGAGAGATGGAGAAGCTGATAGAACTCAATTTTGAGTTTAAGTGGCGTCCCACATCCATGAAATACTTAGGAGTGCATATCACAAAAAAGGTAGGCTCTTTATATCAAGCTAATTACCCCAGCCTATTGAAGACTCTCAAAAAAGAGTTAAAAGACTGGACGGCATATGGTATTTCATGGTTGGGGAGAATCTATAGCGTCAAGATGAACATCCTTCCCCGTATCTTATATCTGTTCCAAACTCTTCCGATAGCCGTGGTACGTGCAGACATTACAGGGCTTCAACAATCAATCTCAAAATTTATTTGGAATGGTAAAAAGCCACGGATAAAAGTCAAAATGATGCAGAAATCTAAGGAGGCTGGGGGCCTGGCGGTTCCGAGCGTTATATCCTATTACAAAGCGGCACAGTTGTGCCAAATCACGCAATGCATGGAGACCCGGAGCTCAGGCGGTGGGTGGCACTGGAGAAGGAGTTGTGTGCCCCGCTTGAGCTCAGGGACCTAATCTGGTACTCGAGGACACGGGTGAAGGATATACTCATCCCACTGACCTCTGTTCTCAACTCACTCTCGGTTTGGGAGGCATCTAAAAGTAATCGCTCGATAACCTCCAAACATACACTTATGGCTCCCTTGTACGGTAACCCAGACTTTGCTCCTGGTCTAGCAAACAAGAGTTTCCCGCTGTGGCGCAAATTGGGGATTAGACGGTTGAAGGACCTGGAGGGTAGTGGCAAGATTAAATCCTTTGAGCTTTTAAAGTCAGAAACGGACATACCTAACACAGAATTTATTAGGTACCTCCAGGTTCGGGCATTTTACAACGCACACCCGGTGAGACCACCGTTAACAAATTTCGAACAGCTCTGCGTGAGAGGTACAGACACGCGGGGACTGATATCTGCCTTATACAGAGGGGTGGTTAATACAGATACAGATAGGACAGACAAACCCCGTTTCATGGTACAGTGGGAAGCAGATTTACAGGGCACACTAGAGGACGAGGACTGGTCAGAGGTGTTTAAGGCCGCAGCTAGCAGCTCCATTTGCACGACATTAAAGGAGAACTCATATAAGTTACTGTTACGCTGGTATCTCACCCCAGTTAGATTAGCAAAATTCATCCCGGGCTCTTCCTCGCTCTGCCCCAGGCAGTGCGGGGCACAGGGGGATTTGGTTCACATGCTGTGGTCTTGCCCGAAAATAGTGCCTGTCTGGACCCAGATCCGAGATTGGCTGCAAAGGATCTTCTTGGGCCTCCAAATTCAGCTTGACCCGTGGCTATTTTTATTAGGCAAACCCACAAACGAGGTATCACGATCGGGTAACAAGCTGATAGCACACTTTTCTACAGCTATGAGGTGTGAGACCACAGCATTGTGGAATCAGAACGCAATTCCTTCTATAGCTAAAATCAGAAACAGAATTTGGTTCATATGCCGAATGGAAAAGTTAACAAGCTTAGTTAACGATTCGGGTGATAAATTCCAAAAGGTCTGGTCACTATGGCTGGCACAGACTGATATCCAGGGGGTGAACGATGCCACAATATGGCTTTGATTAAAGTAGGTGAGTTCTCCTTTGACGGGTGACTGGGAGCTAGTTAAGATGGACTGACGATAGGGACCCCTCCCCCCCCCCAGGGCTTAGCAGCACACAAAACAAACAAAAACAAAAAGTTGAAGTGGTACTACTCGGGCGACACTTGTGAGGTGGTTAGGTGCTAAGAGCTAGTAGAAGAGGAGCACAGCTCCAGAATACAAGATAAAGGTGGATACTCTTCGCCAGTCCTTCCCCCCCCCCCCATCTTCCCCCCCTCTTTCCTTTGTTGTCTTTGGTCTGTGGATGTCTTGTCCTGTTGTCTCCCCATCATGTGTCTGTTTTGTGTGGTATGTCTCAGACAGTTCTGTGTATACTATGGACAGTTATCAACATTACGTGTTCCCATGTTTGTATGCACAAAAAACTAATAAAGACAAAGTTGAAAAAAAAAAAACTCCTTGGTTGCTTTTGCAGTATGTTTTGGGTCATTGTCCATCTGTAAAGTGAAGTGCCAACCAATCAACTTTGCTGAATTTGGCTGAATCTGAGCAGACAATATATCCCTATACACTTCAGAATTTATCCGGCTGCTTCTGTCATCTGTCACATCATCAATAAACAATAGTGACCCAGTGCCATTGTAAGCCATGCATGCCCATGCCATCACACTGCCTCCACCATGTTTTACAGATGATGTGGTATGCTTTGGATCATGAGCCTCTCCAAGCCTTCTCCATACTTTTTTCTTCCCATCATTCTGGTACAGGTTTCATCTGTCCAAAGAATGCTGTTCCAGAACTGGGCTGGCTTTTTTAGATATTGTTTGGCAAAGTCTAATCTGGCCTTTCTATTCTTGAGGCTTATGAATGGTTTGCACCTTATGGTGAACCCTCTGTATTTCCTCTTGTTAAGTCTTCTCTTTATGGTAGACTTGAATAATGATATGCCTACCTCCTGGAGAGTGTTCTTCACTTGGCTGGATGTTGTGAAGGGGGTTTTCTTTACCATGGAAAGGATCCTGCGATCACCCACCACTGTTGTCTTCCGTGGACGTCCAGGCCTTTTTGTGTTGCAGAGCTCACCAGTGCGTTCTTTTTTTCTCAGAATGTACCAAACTGTTGATTTGGCCACTCCTAATGTTCCTGCTATCTATCTGATGGATTTTCTTTTTTTTTGCAGCCTAAGGATGCCCTGTTTCCCTTGCATTGAGAGCTTCTTTGACCGCATGTTGTGGGTTCATGGCAACAGCTTCCAAATGCGAATGCCACACCTGGAATCAACTCCAGACCTTTTAACTGCTTAATTGATGATGAAATAACGAAGGACTAGTCCACACCTGTCCATGAAAAAACTTTTGAGTCAATTGTCCAATTACTTTTGGTCCCTTGAAAAAGAGGGGGCTACATATTAAAGAGATGTCATTCCTAAACCCTTTCTCCAGTTTGGATGTCAATACCCTCAAATTAATGCTGATAGACTGCACTTTAAGCCCATATTCATTATTTAACTGTAACTTGAATTTATTTTGGTACACAGACGAAATAACAAAACTTGTATCAGTGTCCAATTATTTCCAGACCTAACTGTATGCTTGTAGTATTCCAAAAAGTCTTGTTACAAAAATAGCTAATTGGTGAAGCAAAATATGGAGATCATGCATATTCAAATCATATTAATAACTGAAATGTCCCCCTTAATTATGTATTCTACAATATTTGAGGTTATGATTAAAGAAGAAAAGGGCACGACTGCACATAATATTCCAAGGAGAAAAAAGAGGGAGTGCAATAATCTTGGAAGTGGAATATAATTAACAATACAGTACTAGGAAGCGAATTGAAAAAACAATGATGGAAAGCATGTAACTATACCTGTGCAGGCCTGGGTTTCTCTTTATGGTTGGTTGTTCTGAGTGCTGTGTTTTAAGGTTTTTCTTGTTTTTTTCAGACATGATCGGTTTTGTTGCTTGTTTCAATGTTGATGGCTCCTGGCCCTTAAACAAAGCCACCACAAAAGAAAGCTTCTTTAATTAACTTTGTAACATTTACATCCCACAGCTACCAGAGTCTTTTCATTATTGGAAAGAAAAGCTTAAAATAATTACTGAATGGATTTACTCATCTGCTAGTACAACTTACTATTTAAACTACAGATGCAGCGGCCGTTATTCGAACACTTCATGCGTTGTAAAGGCATACCCCGCGTAACGTACACAATGGGTCCGGAGCATGTATGTAAAGCGAAAATGTACTTAAAGTGAAGCGCTACCTTTTTTCACTTGTCGATGCATGTACTGTACTGCATTCGTCATATACATGCATAACTGATGTAAATAACGCATTTGTAACAGGCTCTATAGTCTCCCCGCTTGAGCACAGCTTCGGTACAGGTAGGGAGACGGTATTGCTGTTCAGGACGTGCTGAAAGGCGCATGCGTGAGCTGCCATTTGCCTACTGGGCGATATGTCCTTACTTGCGAGTGTACTTAAAGCGAGTGTCCTTAAACCGGGGTATGCCTGTATACCTTGGAATACCCAAGTCATGGCGCGTGATTTCTTCCAACCTTACGACGCGAGTGCAGAAAATGGCATTTTAGTGTTCTGGTTTTTAAACACCTGAAATTGGCACAGTAGCACAGTACTGTACACATTACAATTCATTCATTTCATTGCACACAAAGAAACAGAATCCATGAAATTTAAACAAAGCAACCGCGATAAACACATGTGCCTGGGGCGATTGGCTGAGATAATGCCGCGTGGAATACAGCAGCGCACACGAAAACGGCTCCGTGATTTGTTCGAATAACGGCCGCTGAATCTGTAGCTCAAAGCTATACTGAATAATATTTAACTGGTTCTGCGTTGATGTAAATTTGAGTTCTTTGCGCGCTTTCACTTCATTCATAAATTGTATGTAACTTTTTTAACAATATTGTATGTGTTTTTTTTTTTTTCTTACCTTGTGATATTCAACCAGTGCTGCAGTGTATCTCCTAAAAGAATCGCCTGATGCGGTTACATCAGAAGTGTCATCACTTTTCTTGTTCCCATACAAATTTTCATTCCTCCTTCATGAAGGAAAAAATATTTAGGGTATTGTCATTTATAAGGTTTACTAAATGAAACATAATTCTAATGCTGAAAGTTTCCCTGGAAAAAAATAAATGTGATATCTGCAAAAAAAAACCCATGCAGGTAGAAAACATCTCTACAGTATTAACAAACAGGTGGTTGGCAAAATATCACTCCTGTTTTGTATTATTACAAAATGACATGATTTATCAATTAAAATGTATCTACAGATTTTAACATAAAAATACTTTTGCATACATTGGAGCAAGACTTTAACATGTCCATCCTAACCCACATCACCCTTTAGAGAAAATGTATACTCAAAAACATACCTTTTCACCTATATCAATTTGATGTTGTAACATCCCCAACAACAATCAAATAAATATTATTCCACATAGATTGTCTATTGACTACTTTTGAACTTGCTACTTAATCACCCAACTGTCCTGGAATTGAGTACAATGCTGTTCTCACTTTATTTAATTAATTTGTTAATTTCCCATCTGTGTGTTAAAAACACAGATGGGGTTTTGTAGCAGCATTCTGATAAACAAAGACCAAACATACCTTGAATTTTCATGTACAGTAGATACCCTGCTCCTTGGACACAACTGTATAATTTCACCACATTTTATAAAAGTGTTTAACAAATCAATGTCAAAATAACACAAAGCCACACAATTGTTATTAACGTTCATACTGGCAGAAGGTTGACATAAAATGTATATTATTCCAAAATAATTCAATCCAATACTATACAGATTTAATGGTTTGGCAGAACTTGCTGATTTAAGGTCAGATTTGTAACAGTGTTCCATAATCCTTGGATTGCTCCCCGTATGCGTCTCTACTACTCTCTTCCCTCGCTGTCTGCTTCTTCCATCCTATTTCTCTGAGATTCCCCCTTATTTGGAATCTTTGTATCACCGTTGAGAAAAGTGTGCCTGGGTGCACTGTTCCGTCATATGTTAAAACTCTTTTTTAAATCTGATGCAGAATGTTAGACTTGTGCCACATCACACATAGAGGATTTTTTTTATTTTTTAAATAAAAGTCAAAAACAATGGTTATGAGGTGCAGAATAAGATACATCTCATTATAATACGTGCATCATGTAACTCCTCCCCAACTCCTACTGACACTCCCCAAGGTGCAACATTTTAGCAAAGTGCTTTGATACATAGGTGCAAGGTGAAAATGCCCCGCTTTTGCTCCAAAATTGCCTTGATATATAGACCCATATGTGTCATATCCTACTAAATGATAGAGAAGCTTTCTGTGCCAGACTTTGATGAGGTAATGTTAATCCTAAACTGGGCAGGGTGTGGTGAAAGTGAAGCTATGTAAGGGTACAGGTATATAGAACTATGATGCTCTAGAGCAGGGAGCATCTTATTTCCCTGCCCCCCCGGCCGGCTGTCTCCCTCTCTGCGCGCCCCCCCCCCCCCCTTCCCACCTGTACCTCTGTTCTGGTCGTCATGTTGCCATGGCAACGTGACGGCAGATGACGTTGCGTTGCCATGGCGATGTGTCCGTCTATCCTTCCTGAGCAATGTAGTGCCAAGTCGCCTCCCCACTCGCTCCAGTCCAGCCAGAGGGTAGTCCCCCCCGCGGGCTCGGCCCACTCTAATCATCCAAGGGATTGCTCTGTTCTATTTTCGAGTCTCTCTTACGCATTAACGCCCTTCAAGGGAGAATGCATTTCCTTACTATCAAAGCATAATCGTGGCAGCCAGACTTTTTGGAATTTAGAGCCAGAGTCGTTAACCAAACTCGTAAACTTTTCCATATGGCATACAAACTAAATTCTATTTCTTATTTTGGGTATGGATGAAACTTCTGTTTCCATAATGCTGCGATCTCGCACCTTGTCGCCGTTGCAAAACGAGCAACTATTTTGCACTCATCCATGTCATGGCCTATTTAACAAAAATATCTAAGGATCTAACGGGACTGTGAGGCCAAACATCCTCTGAAGCAAATCTTGGATTTGTTCCCATACAGGCACCAACCTGGGGCAAGACCACAGCATATGCAACAAATCTGCCTGTTCTCCACATTGATCGGGCACAATGGGGAGTAGCCTGGTACATATTTGGATAATTTTAGTGGGTTCAGATACCATCTCATTAAAACTTTATATGCGTTCTCACGTAATGTTGTGCAAATCGAGCTCTTAGCTGCTGCTGTAAACATCTCCACCTATTCCTCTTCTTCTAATGTCTCTACCAATCGGCTTCCCACTGGAACACATATTTTAGTTTCCTAGTATACCCTGGGTCAGAGCAGGTTACTTATCTGTATATCCGAGATGTAAGTGCCCTGGTGTCTGTTTCTAAAGTACAGAGCTGTTAGAAATTGGTCAATGGGTGGGTGGGCCGAGAATTTGTTACAAAAAGCTCTGATCTGGAGGTAAAATTCTGCATGCGGGATGTCTTTTTCTGACTTAATTTGTTCAAATTATTTTATACCAATTTTACCCTCCAGATCTCTCCTCTAGTAACTCCAATCTTTTTCCAATTACCGAAATCTTTGCTATTCAGGCCTGGTGCGAAATCCGTGTTATCAAATAAGGGTGTCATTAGGGAGTTTTTGGAGGTCAACACAAGTCTAAATTTCGCTGACTCCCAGACTGCTACCGAGTTGGTCATCGAGGATAGCGGCTCTGATAGATTTTAGTGTCCGAGATGGGAACGAAATTATGCTGTGCAGCTTCAAAGGCGCGCAGACTTCTTTTTCTACTGCTACCCAGCGTTTGAGGCTAGTGTCGCAGTGCCATTGGGAAATTAGGCATAATTGGGCTGCCTTGCAATAAGACCACAAGCAAGCTAACGCTAGCCCCACGCCAATGTTGGCCTCATCAAGATCCTTCCCCTCACTCTCGGTTTTTTATACTTCCAAATAAACTTGGAGATTAAATCCTGAAGGGCTACCCTTCATTATTAAAAGGGATTGGTGAGCTCTGGAACAGATACAAGATGCGGGGAAGCAGATTCATCTTGATACAATATATTCTACCAATCTAGGATATATTATATGTTGACCAAATTCTAATATCTTCTCTCAATGATTTTATGAGTTTGGGAAAATTGGCTTGTATAAAGTTTTATAATCGTTTGTGATATTAATTCCTAAATATTTGATAAGTTTTGGTTGCCCTTTGAAAATAAAATTGATTTCAATAAGTTTCTTCATTTCTTTAGGTAGATTAATATTTAGGGCTTCTGATTTGGTTTGATTAATTTTGAAACCCGAAAATCTATTAAATTTGTCTAGAAGGCCGAAGAGATTAGATAGTCTCTTTGTAGTTCTAAAGGAATAATAGTGTCTCTGGCATTGCTGTTTAAAGACGGGCTTGATTGTGCTGGCTGAGTGAATATATAGTTGTGAAAAAGAAAGAAGGGGCATTAAAACTCAGAAAACAAATAATGTAGAATAAATTATGTGAAAAAAAAATCGGTGAATAGTGAATGTCACAGAAAAGAAATTGGTAATACAAAGTGATCAAAACAAACAATAAAACTCTCTCTCACTATCTCTTGCTGCCAGACTCACAGAAAAGTCTCCCCGGACAAAGTCTCAAACTATCCATTACATTTTAGTTCCTCAGATGAAAGTCCTTTCATCTAAGGAATTAAAAGTATATAGTTGTACTTCAATGAAACAAAAGGTAAGTAGCATCTTGAGTTTTCATGCATGTTAAATGTTTTAGCATCTGTATATGCAGGCAGCTATTAGTGTCACTCTACATCAGTGTTTCTGAACCCTCTCTTTAGGAAACCAAAGCCCTTTGCAAAACATGGCCTAAATAAATAAAATAAAAGCATATCTACTGGAAACAAAAATATACCTTTTCAAATGGTCAAACACAATGGTAGCCCATTCCGTTGCTCGCAGAAACTTTTCTTCATATACTACTCGCTGCAAAAGCTGTGCAAAAAATTCCAAGAAACGAGATTTCTTCTTGAATTTCATGACTGCATTCAAATTCAAAATAAAATATATATTTTTTTAAATGTGTGAATTTTCAATTTAAAATGGCATGCAAATATATCATCAGACAACTACAGTATGGAACCCAACATACACAACACTTAAACAAGAAAGATGAGAATCATGCTTTTCACTACATGGTATATAATGTAGCTGAGTTATAACTAAGGTTGATAATGGAAAAGTGTATAATTCCAATACAGTACAAGTAAGTTACAATGGTTTTGTGCATACTAATAAACAAAAGTCCACATCTATATCTAAAAATTCATATAGAAATGTAAGCTGCTTTCCTAAACAGATCTGAAGAAAATTGGCAATTTCATCACTAATGCACCTACAACATTACCAATCAAGTGACTGATAGATAGCGGAGACTGGGTTTTAGTGACACTGACATCAATCTAAAGTTGTTGATGCAAGCCCACACCAATTCAAATGTTAAACATTAAACATAAACTAGGAAAGAGTGACATCTTTTGGTCACTAGGGTTAACTAATATCCATTCTGAGTTTGTAGTAATTTTTGGCAAGTATTGCTGTATTCACTACACTAAATTGATTCAGTGTTTATAATTCATTTACATGCAGGTTTAAAAGCTGTGATAAATTGGATGCAAACTTGATATCCCGAGATAATGTTGTCCTAGAGCTGGAATAAATTGTGAAGGCATGTGCTTAAACAAATGCATGGCCTGAAGGGCTCAGTAAATGACGTAGGTACCAGCAGTTTCATTAATATGTACATTAATCTGAATTGGAAAACATGATCCTAAGTGTAACAGCTCAAATATTAAAGAAAATAACCAATTCACTATTAGTAAGTTAATGTGAAAAACACACCGTAAGTACTAGATGGGCCAGTGGCTAAAGTGAATGTAACATATCAAAGAAAGAAGGAAGCACAGCACACCACAAAATGAGTATTAGAGTATCATTAACTAACTCATGGGCAAATTAGTTATTTAATTTTGACACAAAGCTGCAGACCAAGCAATATCCTACGTGTTTGTTTTTTTTTACTAAATCAGTTCTGTTCTAAGAGATAATACTTGTGGCCTTTTTTTAAACAAGGTAGAAAGAGTAGAAAAGAACCCAGTGTAGCACTCAAGTTCACCCTCTGGTGATTAGTGTGTGATTTAAAACATAAACTTTATTAATACAACACATATATAAAATTATGGGTGTTAAAATGACATACTAGAGGTCGTAGGATCGTTATTCTGACAGCCATAGGGCTCGTGATCAATATAATAGATGTCTCCTGTTGTGTATCAATATCACACAGGAAACTAAATAAATCTTGATAAGAACCTCAATGAGGGTGAAAAGGTAGGGTTAACTCGACGATGTACTCTACCACCAAGTCACAATAGGCAATATATGCATAAACCATAAGTGGTAATGTTGTGACTGGTGGTAACCGGTGTACTTTGAAGCAAATATATTGTGCACCAGTAGGTCTCAATGTGCTGTCTAAAACAACCTCCTCACTGGTAATGAATGTGTGCACAGTTCTGTATGAAGCTGATCACAGGTAGACCCCAGAGGTTCACAGTATAGGCATATAATACCCTGTAGTGACCACTGCAATAATGTCATAGATGGTGATAGTTTGCAATGTGTTTAAATTGTGATGGTGGGCACCCTTATATGATCAGCTGTGCACAAAAATCACCACTGCATATGTGGAGGCGGAGGCTGTGAATACAGATCGTGGTAACTCAATAGCAGTATAATACAGTACATATATGTAAGGACTGCACTCAGTACTTAGTAGGAAGCAATGACCCTAAACGATGCGGTGTCCTGCCCGCGCTTTTATACAGGCTACCAGTGCCCCGATGGACACTTAGAGCCTCTTGTTACTGTATACTGTTAGGGTCATTGCTCCCTACTAAGTACTGAGTGCAGTCCTTACATATATGTGCTGTATTATACTGCTATTGAGTTACCACGATCTGTATTCACAGCCTCCGCCTCCACATATGCAGTGGTGATTTTTGTGCACAGCTGATCATATAAGGGTGCCCACCATCACAATTTAAACACATTGCAAACTATCACCATCTATGACATTATTGCAGTGGTCACTACAGGGTATTATATGCCTATATTGTGAACCTCTGGGGTCTACCTGTGATCAGCTTCATACAGTACTGTGCACACATTCATTACCAGTGAGGAGGTTGTTTTAGACTGCACATTGAGACCTACTGGTGCACAATATATTTGCTTCAAAGTACACCGGTTACCACCAGTCACAACATTACCACTTATGGTTTATGCATATATTGCCTATTGTGACTTGGTGGTAGAGTACATCGTCGAGTTAACCCTACCTTTTCACCCTCATTGAGGTTCTTATCAAGATTTATTTAGTTTCCTGTGTGATATTGATACACAACAGGAGACATCTATTATATTGATCACGAGTCCTATGGCTGTCAGTATAATGATCCTACGACCTCTAGTATGTCATTTTAACAACCATAATTTTATATATGTGTTGTATTAATAAAGTTTATGTTTTAAATCACACACTAATCACCAGAGGGTGAACTTGAGTGCTACACTGGGTTCTTTTCTACTCTTTCTACCTATTCAGTGTATACCCAGAGCACCGTTCACCGTTCATATCCTATGAGGCAGCAGCAGGGGCTCCCCTATTACCTTATCTTTTTTTAAACAACTCTGTATGATATTTTTAATGTATTAAAGCATTTTTTTTGTTTCTATAGCAACCATTTACAAAGTCACATCCCCGTCCTATTCTGAAACAGGCTCTGGCACACTCCTTTTTGAGCCCTGCCCTCTCTCTAGCAGTGCACCAATTGCACAGGTAACTGCATGGTCACAAAATCTTCCCCATAGAACTTTGCGTCTTTGGTCCTCTTCTGCTGCACTGACAGCCATTTAGTGAACCCCAGAGCCATATCTTCGCCAATCGATCACAGGAGAACGTACCGATCGGCAACTTAACTAATTACTTATAATTGTGTGAGTTGTATTGATGCACATATTAAAGAGGAAAAAATACAATTAAAAAAAATGGCCGCTTGGATTGCTGCATTAATGCTCATATTGTGGTGTGTTGTGCTTCCTTCTATTTTATATATATATGATATACTGTATATATAAATATATATATATATATATATATATATATATATATATATATATATATATATATATATATATATGTTATATTCACTTTAGCCAGGATGATTTGGCCCATCTAGCATGGTATGTAATTTATACAAATAAGATTCAGGATGTCAATGTTTTCTCTATGGAATATAGTATTCTATTAATTGTTATAGCACACATTACTAAAAAATATTAAAAAAATCCAATACAGGCATTGACCCTTTAAAATGCACTCTTGGGTTAAACAAATGTAGAGAAGCACATCTACAGTACTACTGATCAATATAAATGAAAATAAATGCAACTATATAAAACATTTCTATAATTTTCCTATAAATCAAATTTTATGAAAGAAATACATGTGTTGTACGTACCTGAAATGTATTAGTCTATATACAAACAAAAATATTTTTCAACATTGCCTCTGGAAACAAAGATTTGAATACCTACTTTCTTTAAAAGCTGAATTTAGTGGCCAGCAAGAAACCACAGCATGAAGCAATAAAGGATCTTCATTTCCTGTAAGGTTTATTCCACTGGCTGCAGAATCAAAGAGGAGAAAAAATACTTTTGTAATGAGCCCTTAGGCTAACAAGTTTGTTCCACAACAATAGGGAGTTTGTTTTAAAGCTTCACATCTATTTCAATATAAATAATTCTGCTCCAAACATATATACACAGTGGCCGGGAGTCACCAAAGCATGATCTGCATTATCGCAATCCGAATCAGCGATATCTGCTGTAGCCATGCCACCTTTGGCTACTAACCTGCCCTACTCCTGGCAGTAAGCCCTGCTAGAATCAGGCTGCCAGTAGTCAACATGGGGTTTTCCCCCTTCTTGGTGCTGCACTTGAGTGATAGTGGGAGGCGGTGACATCAGGCCTGAGCATGTCCAATCATGGGACAGACCTGATGCCCTCCTCCTAGCTGTACTTAAGGGCAGTGGCGCCCCAAATTTAGTAGTGCCTCTCCCCTCTTGAGGGAGGCAGGGATCACACAGGATTGCCTGGAGCTTGGCCTACTCTGTTTCTCTTGCCCTTGGGGGAGAGTGAGTGATACCCTATAAATCTGGTCCTGCTAGAGGGCCAGGGAAGAGCCAGAACAGCTGCAGGGGCCCTGACCTGTAGTGGTAGTCCAGGGACCATCCTCAAGTTGACCATCCCAGAGACTGCAGTGGGCAGAGATCTGCCTTGTTCCTGTACTGTCAGACCAAGAGAATAAACCATTCCAAAATATACATTTTTTGTTACCTTTTGACTGCTTTATATTTTTGTGTGCTTGACTGCATTTTTTCGTGATATTCTACTTCCTGACCTGAGTTTTTGTGTCTTAGCACCCATTTGTTGTCACTTTTGAATTTCTTTAGACCCCATGTAGGGGCATCCCCAGGTTGCTGGACCATATTCTTCTATTTTGCATTCCTTTATATTGCAACATATTATTATTTAAGGGGGTTTCCAGAACAGGTAAAGTGATCTATATCCACTAATAACCATTTACTTATTGCTTGCTATATCCTTTCGAATATATATATATTTGGATTGAACTGCTAAGTAAAATAGTGTTACACAAAATCAAATACACTGTTACCTCACTTAACAAACACAGTCCTGCAGCATAATAGCCTCAGTCTCTTCGAATACAATCACCTTGGCTTTAGACAACAATACAGAAACTGTTAAGGATTTTAGTTATAAAAAAAATAAAATAAAAACCTCTTTGGTAATATTGAGATTATTACAAGTCTCATGCCATTAAAATTATAATCTGTCCTATTTTATTTTTTTTAGAATTTAATGACAACTCTAAACTGACTTAATTAATTTATCATATGCCTCAGCAACAAACTTGCATAATGAGCTGATTAAGATGCATATCTCATTCATTTAGTTATACACTTGTTAATTTAATTGCCACAAGTTTTGCTAATTACATTTAGAAGATTACCCATAGTTATATGTTTTGCTTTGTTTATGAGTGTATAGACAATGACATACTGTACAGATATAACTTGACAAAATGCTCTGCATTAAGTTTATGTACATAACATTTTAGTTACAGTATCAGTTATTTACAGTCTAGCAATCACTTCCAAAATGTCAAAATCAAAGTGTTCTGAAAATGAATAAGCAATCAAAGCATCATGGCGACCAAACAAATAGAATGCTATTTAGAACATTTCTGCTTTTTAAATGGTGCTGTAATTAAGATGTTCGTGGCCTCCCTAGTTTATTGTTCAAATGTTATATGTAATAAAGATATTAAAAAGGAACTGACGTAAGAACGAACCATATCATAGTGAAATGCATATGTGAAACTTTAGACTCAAGGCATGCTGAAATTATCCAAAAATCTTTAACTGGGGATACTAAACATGATTATTTAAAATATTTATAAAGTCAATGTTAGTATAAAAGAGACATTTCTTTACACATGTATACTGTACATCAGGGTGAACCAATCTTAGACTTAAGCAACCAACTGTCCAGGTTTTCAGGATGTACATAACTCAGCAAGTTTCCTTAGTGATGAATAGAGCTAAATTAATTGGTTTATTATCTAAAAACTTGACCTGTTGCTAGTCCTTAAGGATTGTGCTAGTGTATATCATATCTAGAATCATCTCTAAAATAATTTCAGTTAAATGCATCACTGTATGATTGCACTATTTAAGAGTATTTGCTGTTTCCCACTAAATGTCACTGTGCTAGATGCGGTCTAAAAATGGTTCATACTGATTAGTCCTGAGCAGCGAGGGGGCCTGGCAAGGTTCTCTGTTTTCCTATTTAGTGTAGGTGCGTACCCTCACATTTCTGTTCATTTTAGTTACTTTTGTTTATATCCATATATTTCATTGTACGGACCATTTTTCACTTCATTTTTTCTCCTAAGTATGATAATATTTTAAGTGAATAAATATTTGTTTTGTTCATGTAAAACACTGCCATGCTGTTATTGTTTATAGCAGTTTGTGATACCTATAAATGATAGTTGTTTGCAGATGTAGTTGTACATATATTGTTTTATTACAAACAACAATCCTACACCAGGACAAATACAACAGTAAGTACAGTATGCTTTTATGTGACTATGTTCCTCTTGTCTGTCACATACAAAATATAGCCGTTGACATTGTGTCATTTAGTATATAACCACAAAATGTTTCTGACTCGTCAAATTTAACATTTGAAAGATTGTGATTTTCATCTATGAAGAGGGTTTAACTTGTAAACATACTATAGCTATAGAAATGTACTTACACACGTTTGTCATTTTTAGCAGATTTTGTTCTAGTGCAGACAGCTGTTCATTGACTTTTTCAGCAACAAGTGTTTGCTTTTTCTGGTGTTTTCTCTGAGAATGACCCTTTGAAAGTAACTGCTCAGTAAAAAAAAAAAATTTAAGAAGAAATTAAATATAAAGATGTAATATTTATGAACATGGTCCAACACAAGCTATGACTATGGTCTAACACAAGGGTGCGCAAACTTTTCAGTCTGCGCCCCCCTGCCTGCCCCCCCCCACCCCCCGCCTTCCCTTGGCTACGGTGTCAAATGACATCATGTTGTCATGGCAACGCAACATCACGTGACCCCCATGGCATAATTTGATGCGTCGCCGAAGTGAAAGTAAGAGAAGTTACAGAGGCCACGTGTGGTCCCCCGGGATTTGATTTAAATGACTTTGGGGAAGTCCAGGACATTGGATCCAAAGGGCTTTCCTGGACTCACGTGGGACTGAATACACAGATAAGGACTAAATAATGTCGATTTGGGTGCCTAAGGACTGTTGATATTGTTGCTAACTGGGTGGGCTGTTTAAAGCTGGGAATCAGTTTAGTTGGCCAGCGACACTCAGAAAGGGAGCTGATGTTTAGACAGTCTCTGGATAGGAGTAGGCTTTATTTTTATGATTTGTTTTTCCTTAAAGGGACAGTGAGCCTATTATTATTTAACCCCTGTAAATAAATCCTGTATAAAGAAATACAGAGTTTCCTGCCTTAATATGGGACACAAGACCCCGCAACGTGACGGCGATTCACAATATCCAATACAGAACCGTTAGGATTCATTCGAATAGTAAAGAGAATTAAGATTATGTTTGTTATTCTATTCAAACTAATGAAAATCTCCATCATGATAGCACTTATCCTAAGATTAAAAGCCCTCCAGCGCCAACCCACGTGCTTCGTATATACGTTTCCCATGTGTTTGACATGATTTCTTATTGTACAGTATACTAGCAATTAGGGTTGCCAGGTGTCCGGTATTGAACTGGACTGCCTGGAATTTGGTTACTCTGTCCGGGAAAAAATGAGAGTTAATACTGGACATGTATGTGTCCGGTATTAAGTCTCTGGACATAGTATCCTGCCGGCAGGGTGGCTGGAATCGTGGGATTTCCCCCCGAGATGGGAGAGAGTAGGGCTGCTGCTGCTAGGGGTCTGGGCTGCTTCCTCCATCCTGATTTACTGCTGCTGTGTAATGCAACCAATGAGGAGGAGGTGGCAGGAGCCTGGGGGTGGGGCCAAAGAGTGCAGGAAAAGCATGGAGCGGAGAGAGGTGAGGCTGTGTCCTGCCTGTGTGTCCTGTGTGTATTTGTTCTGTTTTGTCCTGGTGTCTGTGTGCGTGTGCGTTTTCTCTGGCTGTCCTGTGGGGGTGATAATGACGGGGACGGGGGAGGAGAGAGGATGAAGGCAGGGGGTATGAGAGAGGATGAAGGGAGGGGGTGAGAGAGGATGAAGGGAGGTGGTATGAGAGAGGATGAAGGGAGGGGGGTGAGAGGATGAAGGGAGGGGGTATGAGAGAGGATTAAGGGAGGATGAAACTGGATGGATCACTGTAACGCTTTGGAGATTTTTTTTTTGGCATGGGGTCTTGTTTGTTAACACAATTGACTAATGAGTACAAAAAATGAAAAATGCCATATCTCAAGAATCTGAATCTAATGGATTTCTGGTATGTGAATAAATTGCCCATATTTCTGGAATCTTTCAGATTCTCGAGATATTGCATTTTTACATTATACATATACACATATTTTTTCTTTAATAGTTTCTGGCTAAATTGTACACTTGTCACCTGGCTTGTGATAAATCTAAAACATCAATCTAGGCCAGGTTTTAAACTGGAATGAAATGTTATTTTACGTTACATGATCAAATAAAAACAAGATAGACAATGGTTGCACAATATTTTGAGGTCACTGTTAAAAATGAAATGCATCCCTAATTGCACATATACATCAACTTTAAATTTCAAACTAATATTTGAAGGGGGATCTCTGCCCCAAGAGCTTACAATCTAAATAGTGTGTTGGGAGAATTATAGAGACAGCAGGTGACGGAGTAAGTGTAGTGGATGGCAGTGCTTGTGCGGCAGTAGCCATTTCCAGGCTTTGGAAATACTTAATTCAGGTGTTCTTTCAGATCTCAAGGTGGCAGCATAAGGTGCTTAGCATATACTTGGTGTGAGTTCCACAGGTAGGGTACAGTACAGTAAAAGGGTTTTAGGCGAGAGAAACCAGTGGAGGTGAAACAGTTGGAAATGAGACAGTTATGAGCAGAGCGCAGGAGACAAGGAGGAGTATAGAGAGAAATCAAAACTGAAATGTAGGAAGGCATAGAATACCAAAGAGCCTTGAAGGCAAGTTGGAAAACATTGCAGGTATTATAGAACTACTTATGGGAAGCCAGGAGAGGGATTTAAATAGCAGATGGGAAAAAGTGAAATAATTCTATCTGCAGCATTTTGGATAGACTGCAAGGGAGAAATAAATGTGAAGCAGGGGGAGAGAATAAGGGCATGCTTTAGAGCAAGGGTGTGCAAAGTTTTTGGTGTGCGTCCCCCTGCCTGGGAGCCCCAGCGTTTGCGCCCCCCCCCACCCCCCTCAGTTAGAACCCGGTGTCAAAAGACGCCGCGGGTCATGTGACATCACGTGACCCCACAGCATCATTTGACACTGCTTGTCATGGCGACGCGTCGCGTCATTTGACACCATGGCGACGTATCGCCAAAGACCCGGCTGGCAGCAGGTAAGGGACGTTACAGAGGCCACACGTCTCCCCTGGCATTTCATTTAAATGCCTTGGGGAAGGGTGCGGGGCCTCTGTAACCGCCGTGCCCCCCCAGCAAATCTTGTGCCCCCCTGGGGGACGCGCCCCCCAGTTTGCGCACCCCTGTTTTAGAGTTTTAGCAGTAGACTGACAGAGGACAGGGTTGTCTCTTCATGTACTTGTGCTGCGTTCATGAACATTTGATTTTAAGAAAAAAGAGATACCTTTTCTCTATCTCCTGTGTCCTTTGCTTTTTCTGCCTCGTCACTGCTTGTTGATTTTGATTGAGAAGCCTGAGAAAGGCTCGTTTTATTTTCTGTAATCTCAAGTAACTTTTTCCCACCTTCAATTACAGCAATTGCCACTTCATATTCTTCCCATGAGCGGAGAACCTACAGTATTAAAATATATTAATTTCCATCAATTATGAAATATAGCATAAATAGAACATGTACAATACTATCAAATATAATCATCTGAAAGACAAATATTATTTTAGTGATAAGGCCATAAAGTGCATTACGGTTTAGCCCTAGTTAGCAAAAATGTCCCACAAGCTGAAGAGACCTCACAACAAAGACTATAGGAGTCAGAGTTCCAGCATGTGACTGTTGCCTCCATAAGGGCTACAGATGGCCGATCAGGTAATCCCATAAATCGGCTCCCTAAAAGTGGGTAGCAAACAATGGTGCTCAATATTAACAATGTGGGTTTTGTGAAGAGGAGCAGGTAACAGCCAGGCCTCTCCTCACATGGCTGACGGGAAAAGGGACGGAATTAAGGGGTATATAGTAGGGCTTTCCACAAGACTGAGGACCAAGATGCTGACATTTCCCTCCCACCCATTGTCACGGTGACTTTATGACAGGCTGCAATTTACACCAAATATATATAATATAATATAATATATATATATATATATATATATATATATATATATATATATATATATATATATAACTGGGTTGAACTGGGACGAGACTTAGATATGATAAAATATCATTTATTCCTTGATAAAGGTGAACACAACAGATTATAAAAATAACAGGCAAATTATGGACACTTACTTAAAGATGGAAATGATTAAACAGTCACATCTGGACTGGCAGTTAATACAGCAAATCTTTATCATCCCAAGACACGAAAAGCCATGAAAAGGCCTTGCATGCAGACATTGCATAGCATTTCTCTAAGCAATCAAGATGGTATAGAAGAACAACACAGGATAAAGGGTGGACAACCGTTTATAAACCTTTTGTAACCCTATCCTTAACATTAAGTACAGGTGATTGGTTTTCAATTACCTGTAGCCACTCACTAACATGGGAACACATTTTGATACATGCCCCCAGCTAGTTGGCACATGCTCAGTTGGACTCTGGGGTCTCATTTCTGCAGCCCTACATTTGCATCAGGAATGCCAGTGTTACGCCGATGCTCGCCACAAACCGGGACTGGACCGCGGGGCTGAGGTGGGGTTATATAATCACCGACCTTAGTCCACGCAGACTGATCCGGAGTGCGCAGTTCGTAGTCGTACATCGCAGGGTCAGGATTGGAGAAGGCAGCATCGTCGTTAATGATGCAGGAGTTCGGCAACAGGAAATCAGGAGTGCCCCGCTTCAGCTTAGGAGCGTGAGCGCGGGGGTGGCTTCTGCGCGAGGAGCGGCCTCGGCCCATGACACCGATCTCAGCAGGAGGAGACAGCAGGCTGGCCGAAGTTCACCGCAGGGCAGCGTCGGGAAGAACCAACGCTTCAGCGCAGAAGTCCAAGGCAGGCCACTGCAAGAGGATCGCAGCAGGCCGCAGGAAAGGAAGGGTAGCCACTGCTAGGAGGGAATGCAGCAGTTACCAGTGCTGGCATCAACGCTTCAGCACAGGCGTCCAGGATAGGCCACTACAGGAGAATAGCGGCAGGCCACAGGACAGGAAGGGTAGCCACTGCTAGGAGGGAATGCAGCAATTACCAGTGCTGGCATCAACGCTTCAGCACAGGCGTCCAGGATAGGCCACTACAGGAGAATAGCGGCAGGCCACAGGACAGGAAGGGTAGCCACTGCTAGGAGGGAATGCAGCAGTTACCAGTGCTGGCATCAACGCTTCAGCACAGACGTCCGGGGTAGGCCACTGCAAGGAGATAGCAGCAGGCCAGTGCTGGCAACAACGCTTCAGCACAGACGTCCAGGACCAGGCCTCTGGATATTCAGGAACTTGGAAGGTAAGAACGCTAGGAGAGAGGCCTGGGGTGGTTTGTGGCAGAGACAGTAACATAGAGGTAGGAATAGTTATGCTCGGCGCTGGTTCAGAGCCAACGCCTAGAATATAAAGGGCGGAGATCCAATCACAGGAGGAGGGTGTGTGAGAATTCCTCCAATGAAGTAGCACAGGGCAGAAGCTGCAATGAGAGGCAGCACCTGTGCCATAGATTGCCAGAGGAAGCTTGCAACTGCACAGGTCTGCACGGCTATAGTCAAAGCCAGTAGTGGATTCCTTACAGTACCCCCCCCTTCAGGTGAGGCCTCCGGACGAACAAGATCCATCACAGATTTGGGGAACATGGAATTGTTCCTAAACCTCCTTAGGCGAGAGGTGGCATTGAAAGCCCATAGTTTGTTGGGATTCCTTACAGTACCCCCACCACTGGGTGAGAAGCCTGGGTGAACAGGACCATTCATAGGTTTGGGAGACATTGAGTTGTTCCTGAAGTGTCTCCGGCGAGAATTAGGTCCACAATCCAGGTGTACATTGGCGAGTGCCATGAAAGACAGCGGTGGTACTGCAGTTCTTGGTACATGAACAATGGGACCTGAGGGCTCCGGAATGGGAACATCAGAAGGGCAGTAGCCAGGTGTCCGGTGCATAGTAATAGTCCAAGAGTACGGGACACAGGACACAGATTGTCGGACAAAAATGGCAGAGGGACCTTCAGAGAAGGCAATGTCTTTGGTGAAATCAGCATGGAGGAAGTTGCGAGAGTCTTTAGCTTCCAAGGAATTCCGGGTGGTGGTTAGCAAGGGAATGGGGCGGGAGGGTTCACTACACACTATTGCAGCGGTACTTTTGATACCAAGCAGGGTTGCTATCCCAAGCAATTTGCGAGAGTCTGTAGCAGTGTGTATGCAACTCTTGGTCATGGTACTGGCAGTTGAAGAAGGATCCGCTTCCTTTGGTTTGTGATCTTTAGAGAGAATGAAATCCGAATTTGTGGCCTTGGCGAAGGACATAATAAGCATGTTTATACCCATAGTGGACCCATAGAGAACAGGAACGGACGCTTCAGATAAAGCGACGAGGTCCAGTAAGGGTGTCTTCGTCTTAGGGAGAGGCCAATTGCCATACAGAACGGGCACTTTGGGCACCGCACAGAGACCTGCGAGTAAGGAGTCTGTTTGAAAGGTGAGAAAACAGATTTTATCCAAAAAAAAAGGCAGGCGGTTAAGCGGTGCATCAACCTTAGGGAAAAAAGTCTTGGGGTTAAAGCTGGATGCCTCCAACACAGAGAAAGAAGACAGAGAACTAGAGCTTGGCTTCGGAGTGGAGGTCCCAGGTACCCAGGTCTCACATGATACTGTGGGAGAAGCAATGCAAATTGTTACTGTTTTAAACATAGGGTTTTTAACATCGGTAGCTCCAGGCACCTTTTTGAGAGGTAACCCTAGTTTTGGGACAGGACAGTCAATAGCAAGTACCCCAAGTATTGTGGAAGACACAGAGAAATATAAGTCCATTTTAAAGATGGGATCTTCTGAAAAAAGGGAAAGTTCCAAATGCGATACCCCTGAGTTCGTGGTAGTAGACATACCGTCAGTAGTGGATACCCCGAATACTGTGGGTGAATCAGCGTGAAACAGTATTATTACAGGAATGGACATCCCAGACAAAGTCATTTTTAATCATCCCGGAGGCTGTGACATGATCCGTGAGAGAAACTGGGGTAAACTCTCCAACAGACACAAGGGACATCTTGCTTGTTTCAGAATTGGGTCCCCGAGAATCCCTAGTGAGGGCATCAGACTCCATGGGAAACTTAGTGACAGGGGTTTTGGAACTGATTAAAGGAATTGCCGGTATCACAGATTTAATAGGAGAAATACCTTGCAAAGCAGAAATTTTAGTAAAGGTGATAGGCATCACAGATAGGACAGACAGAAGTAAGCTAGGCAAGGTTGCTTCTATAACAGAAGATTTGGCAGCGGCAAAGCTTAACTCAGCGGCTGCTGGAGAACTTTTAACTACAGTGAGAAGGGACTGCAGATTTACAAAGTCAGGGATAAAGGGAGTCTCAAACTTGAAAGCCTGATCCTTCAAAAAGAAGGGCCCTAACTTTAATGGTACTGAGGGAGCAACAGCAGATACGCTGATCTCAGAAGGGGTCACTTGGAAAGGAGCATAATATGTACTGTTCGCTTTAAACCCTAGGATTTGAGAAAAGGAGAACTCAGACAGTGCAAGTGGGGCAACCACGACTGTGCTGGCCTCTGAAGTGGGTATTTGGGAAAGAGTGTCTGGGACATCAGAAACGACAACAGATTCCACGAAAAGGGGTCTATGCTCAGAAGCAGGGTCTCAGCTCTCTGAGTGGCAGACGGGGTGAGTGAAATACCTAGGAGTAGGGATTCTGCGAACAGGTTTAGAGAAACAAACGGCTCCAGAATACTTTTTACTGGAGCCAGTATTCTTGCCGAAAGTTCAGGGGGCATAGCCCCGAGAATTTTAGCTGAGTCAGAGGACAAAAGGGGTTTATCCTCTGAGGCTAAGGAGGTGTCCCTGACTGACGAACTAAAGGGATCTACCAAGGAAGGTTCACAGGGCTGACCTGCAGGGGTTAACATAGGAAAAACCTCAAGGGTTAAATTACTCTGTACCTGAGAATCAGAGAAATAGAAGCTAGTCTCCGAGAGTGGGGTCATAGGGGGTTCTGCCTCTTGCCCTAGGGACCTATCATTAGACTGCGGAATACTAGGGTTAGCAGTAGGGACCTCACAGAGCAGACTAGCAGGGGTTAATACAGAAAAAACCTCGGAAACAGAGCTTAGAATTTTTGGTTTAGGAAAAGAGGGCAAACAGGATTCATTCTCTGGTGCTAAGGAAGACACACTGACCTGCGGACTGCAGGGATTTACAGTGGGGGACGCATAAGCCTGACTAGCAGGGGTTAAGACCGAGATAACCTCAGGGACAGAACTTAGGGAGGTTAACTCAGAATTAGGGAGCGTGGCAGCTTCTTCCTTAGCGGGCAGCGATAGAGAAATGGTAGGAGAGAGAGGTACCCCCACAGGTTTAGCAACAGGACTGGCAGCATAGAGAATCTGCCAAGCAGCAGCGTTGGCAAGGAGAGGATCCTGTTCTATTATGTGAATATCTAGTGTTGAGGAAAGTACATGGAGTGTATCTTGAGACTGAGCCAACATGAGGAGGGCGCCCTGGTGTACTAGATGAATGTCCAGTGAAGAGGCCAGGAAATAGAGTGCCTCTTGGGCGTCGGCCAGTTCCATAGGGTACACGTTATCCCAGGTTATAGGGGAATCAGGAGAGCGAATACAAGCAGCCAGAGACTGTTTTAGGTTCAGGATACAGTAAGCCTTAATAAAGAGATCACAACGGCATTGTCTTTGCAAAGGGGTTAAATCTTCATAGGTAAACATTTCATCAATCAGGGGTAGTACTTCACACAAATACTGGCCTTCAGAGTGGGACTTGTACGCAGGCCGGGACATAACTTCAGTTGGTAAATTGCCATCCCTCGCCACGGCGCGGTCCGGTTTTAATGGGCCGAGCATACTGTTACGCCGATGCTCGCCACAAACCGGGACCGGACCGCGGGGCTGAGGTGGGGTTATATAATCACCGACCTTAGTCCACGCAGACTGATCCGGAGTGCGCAGTTCGTAGTCGTACATCGCAGGGTCAGGATTGGAGAAGGCAGCATCGTCGTTAATGATGCAGGAGTTCGGCAACAGGAAATCAGAAGTGCCCCGCTTCAGCTTAGGAGCGTGAGCGCGGGGTGGCTTCTGCGCGAGGAGCGGCCTCGGCCTATGACACCGATCTCAGCAGGAGGAGACAGCAGGCTGGCCGAAGTTCACCGCAGGGCAGCGTCGGGAAGAACCAACGCTTCAGCGCAGAAGTCCAAGGCAGGCCACTGCAAGAGGATCGCAGCAGGCCGCAGGAAAGGAAGGGTAGCCACTGCTAGGAGGGAATGCAGCAGTTACCAGTGCTGGCATCAACGCTTCAGCACAGGCGTCCAGGATAGGCCACTACAGGAGAATAGCGGCAGGCCACAGGACAGGAAGGGTAGCCACTGCTAGGAGGGAATGCAGCAGTTACCAGTGCTGGCATCAACGCTTCAGCACAGGCGTCCAGGATAGGACACTACAGGAGAATAGCGGCAGGCCACAGGACAGGAAGGGTAGCCACTGCTAGGAGGGAATGCAGCAGTTACCAGTGCTGGCATCAACGCTTCAGCACAGACGTCCGGGGTAGGCCACTGCAAGGAGATAGCAGCAGGCCAGTGCTGGCAACAACGTTTCAGCACAGACGTCCAGGACCAGGCCTCTGGATACTCAGGAACTTGGAAGGTAAGAACGCTAGGAGAGAGGCCTGGGGTGGTTTGTGGCAGAGACAGTAACATAGAGGTAGGAATAGTTATGCTCGGCGCTGGTTCAGAGCCAACGCCTAGAATATAAAGGGCGGAGATCCAATCACAGGAGGAGGGTGTGTGAGAATTCCTCCAATGAAGTAGCACAGGGCAGAAGCTGCAATGAGAGGCAGCACCTGTGCCATAGATTGCCAGAGGAAGCTTGCAACTGCACAGGTCTGCACGGCTATAGTCAAAGCCAGTAGTGGATTCCTTACAGTACCCCCCCCTTCAGGTGAGGCCTCCGGACGAACAAGATCCATCACATAGGCGAGAGGTGGCATTGAAAGCCCATAGTAGTGGATTCCTTACAGCCAGCCAGTCTACTAAACGGAATTTATGGCAGGAAACCCTTTGTTGTAAGGTGTGAAATGGGACACTTATAGCCTGCTCTGGTTTGAGTCATCTCCGCCCTCCTGTAAACAGTGTAGGTGATAAACTCCTTTGAACAGCACTTAAATTCTAGACATTGGGACGCTTTCCCTGGCCATCTGCTACCTTATGGCCAAAGGAATTCCCTCTGGTTTCTGTCCATACCTGGGAACACAGTATTAAAGATAATACACAACCATATTAAAATATCCGGTTCCGTTGGGTCCAGCGGGTCCACACTTCCCAGTTCTCAATGCCGGAACTGGGACACCCTAGGGTCCAATTTGCGACTTGCTACGACCCTCGGAACCGGAGTTACACAAATACACCTTAAACCGTTTCCTATTTTAATACAATAAACTCCGCTGTAAATTAAATCACGTTTTTTTCACTAAATCCCCATTGAAAACAATGGGCTTCGCCGCCATAGACTTTGAATGGAAAACCGCCGCCATTGGTGGCTATGGGAATCCGCCGCCATAGACTTTCAACGGGGCCCGCCGCCGTTGAAGTCAATGGGGTTTTTCCGCCATTGAAGTCTATGGGGAAAGTCCCGAAATTTCAAGGGGGTCCATACTCCGTCGGGTTGGTCCAAGAGGGTCAAGGATGGTTCTGCAGCGATGCCGGAGCAGTGACTACAGGTACCCCAAACCCTGGCCCTCTGGACCCTCCAGAACCGGAGATATGGATTCCTAAATTTCAGCTTTTCACACTTAGACGTATTCTTGAGCTGTTTCTGCCGCCGCCATTGGAGCCTATGGCGCGACCCGCTCTTCTCGGTTCAACCCTTATCGGGGGTCCAGGATTCGGGGACCCGGTTGTGGTCGAGTGGGGGGAGAAGTCCAGATCCTGCGGAGCAGGGCTCCACCGTGGCCGCTGGGCATTCTCCTTTGCCTCCCTCTGCCCCCCACCCAGTGCCTGGTGAACCCAGTCCATGTGAAGGGGCCCCTTTGCAGACCAGGCTGCACACTGCCCAGAGACTGACATGTTTCTGCACCTGCAGGAGACCAGCTATCCAGCACAGACCGTCTCTTTCCTGTCAACCAAGTCTGGGAAAGAGCTATGTCACTATCCTGTAGGGACCCTACCTGCCCTGGTTCTGTGCCCACCTGTAGCTGCTCTGCTCTACTCCTGACTCTCCTCCCTGGCTGTCTATCCAGCCCCTCCTTTGGGAACCCTGGGGAATCTGTCAGGGGGGTCACTCCTGGCCAGTCAGAACAAGGGACCTTCTGCCTACCTAGCCCATCCCTAGCTTCTGCCAGCTGCCTGACACCCCACTGACCTCCTATCTCCCCCTGCTCCATGGTGTCTCCCTGCCTAGCCTCCCCTAGGCCCAGCACCTCAGCCCCTGCTGATGACTCCTGCTGCTTACCTCCTTGCAGCCCACCTGCACTCCTCTCCCCCCTGGGCAATCCTAACCCAGACCCTGGAACTACCTGAGTGCACCTACCTCCCTGACCTTGTCTCTCCCTTACCAGGGATGAGCTCAGGGGCATCCCTCCAGATGCAACCGCCTTAGCTCTTGGCTGGCAGGTATCCCTGGGGTGGCACAAGCCTGCCACTGCCCCGGATACCCCCCAGCCCATAGCCAGGCTGCAACAGGGGGTTGCTAATCTGAGACACCCCCTGAGGCTCTGCCAGGGTAATGGGGAACTCTAGCTGCCATACCTGCTGCTTTCCCTCCCCGGCTACCACTAGCCCTTCTTCTCCCACTGAGAACTGATGCTGGCTACCTACCTGCAGCCTCCCCTCACTCCGCTTCTCCCTAGCTAATCCTAACCTGGATCCTAGGGCTACCTGAGTGAGGCCATCTCCCTGACACTGTCTCCCCATTACCGGGGATGAGCTCAGGGTTGCTGGTGCAGATGCACCCACCTTAGCTCCTGGCTGGCAGGTAATCTGGGGGTGGTCTAACTTTGCCACAACCCCTGATACCTCCAGCCCGTAGCAAGGCTGCAACAGTGGGGCTCTTAATCGAGAGTCCCCTTGCTGCTCCGCCAGGGTAATGGGGAAGTCTAGCTGCCCTACAAGCTGCCCTTCTTTCCCCTCCCCTGGTACCCCTATCTCCTGCCACCCCCCAGTCACCCCTAGAGTGAAACAACAGGGTACAGTCATAGGGAAAAATAAGTCAGGGTCAGTCTGCGACTGGGTCTGGCTTACCTCGCTGGTCCCCGCCGCTTTCGTTGGTCCCAATTGCAGGGGGACTGGAGTGGCCGCCGCTGGCATCATCTGGGCTGGGAAGCAACGGGTCGCCGCCGCAGCAGTGCCTGGGGTTGGCACAGGGGAAACGATGCAGGACCGGGGTCCCAGGTCTTTGTGGAGAAACACAGCTCCATGCAAACCAGGTAACATAACCCCCTCCGCAATCCCTGTCCCTCCTCCCACTCATAAAGGGCTCCGGCACTTTGCCGGAATCGCGGCTCTTCTGCCGCCGCCACCGCCATGGGCGAGCACCAGGTAGCTGCTGCAGAAGTACCCGGCTTTGATGCAGGGTCGCCGTCGTGGATTGTGGGGCTCTGGTCATCGCTGGGAATCGCCGACTCCGCCAAACAATGTGAAACACTCAGCTCCCGCCCACCCCAATCCTCCTCCCAAATAAAATTGCTGCCGGCAGGATGCCGGAGTGGCGGCTTCTTCTCCGCCGCCGGTTCTCCGCCGGGATCAGGTGGATGGCCGCTGCTCTCCACCGCTGTTGCTGATGCAGCCCGTCCAGGTTCTCTAGGAGACGTCCCGAGGAGGGTTGTCGCCCCGGCTGGGCGGGAGCCATCAGAGGATGCCGCTAACTTGGTCATCTTTTCCGCAGCTCGTGAGCGCTGGCCCTGAGGGGCTTCTTCGCCCGACCGCGCACGGTCAGGGCACCAGGCATTATTGTGGCCCGTTTGGTGGCAGTGCTGCAGCGGCTGCCGGAGCTTCTCCGCCACCGGTGGACTAACCCCAGCAAGGGGCAACGGAGTCCAGAGCGGAGTTGCTCGAGCACCGGGCTCATTCCAGAGCTTCTCCGCCACCGGTGGACTAACCCCAGCAAGGGGCAACGGAGTCCAGAGCGGAGTTGCTTGAGCGCCGGGCTCTGGGAGGGGATAAGCGGGTCGGTGCGGTACCGATGCCAGGAACTGGGTCCACTTCGCCGGGAACCACGTCTTGCCCAACGCACACACCAGTGCTAGCTCTTTCAGGGAAAATGGACGGGCCGCTGCAACGGCTGTTACCTCTCCTGGTGCAAGACTTCTGTGGTCTCCGAGACCACCCGCTCCCTCCAAAAGTCTCTGCCGTCCTGGAGCTGGGTCCATTCCCTGCTCTCCGGGCGGCTTGATGGTTACAGGGGCTGCAGCTGTGGATCTTTGCTCAGCCTGCCGGGTATCATGCTCACCGATCGCTGTCTCTCTCTCAGCCTTGCTGGCTGCTGGTCCCCGCGCCGACTTGATGCACTCCTCCGGTCTCGGTGCCCGGCTCCAGTCAGACGGATGGCCGGCACTTTGGTTCTGGAGGCAATGCTTCTCACAAGTAGGGGAACAGTGAGGAGGTGCCATATCTTATGTTATATGTTGTACACTGTGTGTTTAATATCTTTAGTCCCAGGAACTTGCAATTACCATCAAGTTCCCACTATATTACAGTATCCCGCAGAACACTAGTAATACAGGTCCAGTTCAATCCCGCCGCTGCCACCAGTTAATTACAAGCCTGTCACGGTGACTTTATGACAGGCTGCAATTTACACCAAATATATATAATATATATATATATAACTGGGTTGAACTGGGACGAGACTTAGATATGATAAAATATAATTTATTCCTTGATAAAGGTGAACACAACAGATTATACAAATAACAGGCAAAATATGGACACTTACTTAAATATGGAAATGATAAAACAGTCACATCTGGACTGGCAGTTCATACAGCAAATCTTCATCATCCCAAGACATGAAAAGCCATGAAAAGGCCTTGCATGCAGACATTGCATAGCATTTCTCTCAGCAATCAAGATGGTATAGAAGAACAACACAGGATAAAGGTTGGACAACAGTTTATAAACCTTTTGTAACCCTATCCTTAACATTAAGTACAGGTGATTGGTTTTCAATTACCTGTAGCCACTCACTAACATGGGAACACATTTTGATACATGCCCCCAGCTAGTTGGCACATGCTCAGTTGGACTCTGGGGTCTCATTTCTGCAGCCCTATATTTGCATCAGGAATGCCAGCCAGTCTACTAAATGGAATTTCTGGCAGGAAACCCTTTGTTGTAAGGTGTGAAATGGGACACTTATAGCCTGCTCTGGTTTGAGTCATCTCCGCCCTCCTGTAAACAGTGTAGGTGATAAACTCCTTTGAACAGCACTTAAATTCTAGACATTGGGACGCTTTCCCTGGCCATCTGCTACCTTATGGCCAAAGGAATTCCCTCTGGTTTCTGTCCATACCTGGGAACACAGTATTAAAGATAATACACAACCATATTAAAATATCCGGTTCCATTGGGTCCAGCGGGTCCAAACTTCCCAGTTCTCAATGCCGGAAATGGGACACCCTAGGGTCCAATTTGAGACTTGCTACAACCCTCGGAACCCGAGTTACACAAATACACCTTAAACCGTTTCCTATTTTAATACAATAAACTGCGCTGTAAATTAAATCACGGTTTTTCACTAAATCCCCATTGAAAACAACGGGCTTCGCCGCCATAGACTTTCAATGGCAAACCGCCGCCGTTGGCGGCTATGGGAATCCGCCGCCATAGACTTTCAACGGGGCTCGCCACCGTTGAAGTCAATGGGGTTTTTCCGCCATTGAAGTCTATGGGAAAAGTCCTGAACTTTCAAGGGGGTCCATACTCCATCGGGTTGCTCCAAGAGGGTCAAGGATGGTTCTGCAGCGATGCCGGAGCAGTGACTACAGGTACCCCAAACCCTGGCCCTCTGGACCCTCCGGAACCAGAGATATGGATTCCTAAATTTCAGCTTTTCACACTTAGACGTATTCTTGAGCTGTTTCTGCCGCCGCCATTGGAGCCTATGGCGTGACCCGCTCTTCTCGGTTCGATCCTTATCGGGGTCCAGGATTCGGGGACCCGGTTGTGGTCGAGTGGGGGGAGGCCTAGGAACTAGGGGCAAAAAGAATTTTATTTCTAGGTGCTCTAGAACTGTTTATTCCCACGGCACTTGTCGTTGAACTTGACTGCTAAGTGATCAAAGCTCTCTTATTGAAAAAGTATCCACTTTGCGGTTTTGCGGTTTGGACGGCAGCCAACTCGTTCGTGTAAAGCTCCTTCGAGGAATCTCCATTGAAGCCAATGGGCCCATTGACTTACAATGGGAAACCGCCGCTCCTCCTCTCGGACGCCATCTGCTGGTCTTCACAGGAAATCCACGTGGAGGACAGGAGAGGACAGGAGAGGAAACAGAGACAGCCCCAGCGCGCGGGTCTGATCTCTTAGAACTGAGATTACCCTTCATATTTCCTATGTGATGCCCTACTCCTGTGATAGACACCAGATCGGGGATTATTAAAGAAATTTTATATGTAAGTTACTAATTTTATTATTTGTTGCTAATACAATATCTATCTCTCATCTTGGTGCGCTTTTGTGTTTTTTCTTGTTTTGCTAAATAGCAACTTGCCCTGGTTTTTACCACCATATGGATATTGATGAATGGAAAACTCAAATTGTTCTATTTTTTTAACTTGCTTTTTTGATTAATCTACTTGTACTAGTACTACAACAGGGCGTCTACAATACATAACCCCTATAGTAAAGTTACCTCACTCTAATTCAATAAGTAGTCTTCAATTGAATTAAAATATAGTACACTATCAATGTCTTAAGAGTTTTATGATGACATAGAGGTCATGAGATAAGGGAGATTTTATGAGCATACATAGAAACATTGAAATACAATTGGTGTCATTTTTTCTGCTTAGTTTAGTTCTTATGTACAAAAGATAATCATTCAGATGTAAGGATCCCACAGACTAATTGCTCTGTTTCAAGTTGTTTAAAAAACACTCACAGTCTTTATATGATTTTGCTGTCTTCATGACAATGTGTAGATGTTAACTAATTGTAATGTGATGTGCTTCCTAAAAATATTACAAATCTGTTATCGCATGCACTATTCATTACATTTTTGTAGCCGTCTCATTATACATCAATGAACTATCACCAATTGTTTGCTGTGCTTCTTCCCTCTCACCATATTTCTAAAGATATGACAAATACTTTATCTTTTTCATCAAGGCATTTCTTTTGATCTCCTTAAAATGAGCCCAATTACATACCATTTTCTCAGTCCCTTAATTTGGCACATACTGTATACAGTTTTTCATTTCACAAGACAATGAGGGTGTTTCTTTGGATCACATTAAATACTGCATAATCGTCCAAAAAAAACATTTTTTTTTTTTCAATGTAGGTAATTACTGTTGTAAAATATTATTAGAGGCAAAACTAAAGAGATCATGTAGAGATTGCTGCACTGTTGTAGTGCTAAGCACATCTCAGATTTCAACTCATCTTGCTGGTCCGTGTCACTTGAAATGATCTTTAAATCTTATGGTAAGTTGGCAGTTCTTTAAGGCCGAGGCCCCGCTGCACGCGCCTGCGCCCGCACGGCCGCCCTGCTTCTTGGCAGCGTGTGCAAGTCACTGCACCGCGATCTGCGGTCTGCAGCTGACTTTTTTCAGGGTAGGGGGGCATGGCCAAGACAGGTCGGGGGGCGCGGCCATGACAGGTGGCAATGTCCCTCTCCAGGCTGTGCGGTCCCCTCCCCTCCGCCTCTGCAGCTCCCCACAAAACCATAGCCAGGGAGAGATGGTGAGCGGATCTGTGCCCAGTCACCCCCTCAGCAAACACGGGGAGAGGGTAGCCACCTCCCTCCCATTGCCACCTCCCTTCCGTAGCCGCCTTTCTCCCACCCGTAGCTACCTCCCTCCCCTCCTCATTGGCTGACTGCCGCAACACGTGATGCGTCAGCGCTTCTGATCACCAGAAGCTTGCAGCATCGACCGGCTGACGCATCACAGCATGCAGTCAGCCACGTCAGAAGGAGCCAGCGGGGACCTCCAGACTGGAGGAAAGGAGCTGGTGGCCCGCGGCTGCGCGCGCCGCCGACCGCAGCGGATCCTTAGCCTGAAGCTTGTATGGTAATACCTGTGAGCTGAAAAGTGGAATTATTGTTACTAATTTACAATCATTCAATTTTTTCTAGTCACTCCATGCCAGTACAAATGAATGGGGATTAAGCCCTAAATCTAGTTGGAGGTAGGACAAAAATTTACAGCTTAATAGCAGATGAAACAACAAAAAACATTTCTCAAGGAAAGGAATCTTGTACTGGCATGGAGGGACGAGAACAAAGGGAATCATTTAAATCAGTAAGAATAATTACACTTTTTTCTCAACGTCCTTCCTATGCCAGTACGAATGAATGAAGATATACCAAAGCAATCTCCTTGTCAAGGTGGTAGAAAAAGATGACCAATCAAGAAACATAATTCCAACATAAAAAGGTGGCAGAATCCAAGTGTATTGCCTACAAAGCTGGCAGAGCATCCAAGTGTCTTGTCCACAAAAGGTGACATAGCGTTCCAGCTTCTTGCCCACAAATGTGGCAGAGCTCTGCATCTGTGTCAGATCGTGCAAGCTCCGAATAGGAAGCAGAATCATGCAGGGATAGTTACAGGCAGGTAGGAGACACAATCAGAAGGCGGCCACACCTAAAGTCAGAAAGGTAAACTTTTTCTACCTGCAAAACGGAAAGAAAAAAAAATAAGGCACTTACCTGCTTCTTAAGTACATATACGAATTATATAAATCATGACTACATTTATTAGTAGGAGAATCATTTAGAGCATGAGCACATCGATAGTATATTTCATAGAAAACATAACCTGCCATTTAAAATCATAGTCAGCACCAGCGCGGCCTGTTTCCATACCCATGCCTCCTACAACTCCGGAGTAGTCTCAACTGACTGCAGCGAACTGCTCTTTAGGTAACATGGGGGCATAGTTACCACTGAATACCACAATGCAGTGAGCATCATTTTAGCACATTGCCTAGGAAGATGGATATACCCACACCTCCTTGTTTCCCAGTGGCCAAACAAGCATATCGTGGCATTTGGGGACTTGGGGCAAATCTTTTCCTTTGCCTGGGAATATAGAAGCCCGAGGCTCCCTTTACCAAGATGTACCAAAAAAACAACAAAACATGTTAGGAAAGAACCTACCCCCTTCACCAGTAGGACAAATAAAAACTGCTGTGAAGAGGTGGGCAGGGAGCCTTGTAGGGGCTGAGGAAGCATGATTTGTTGAAAGCTTTTGTCCCGTCTCAAACTGGACGGGGCTTAATACCCATTAGTTTGTACTGGTATAGAGGGACGAAGACAGAGAAATATGATATTCAGAGTTTTATTTGCATTTTGGTTTAATAGAAAGTAGGTTATTTGTCAGCAGTGAACCCTCTCAAGGGAACATAACCTCACACTTGCTTGAAAGAACAGATCACAATGTATGTGACATTGAAAGCTAATGTAGAACATAATATATATTACTACAATATAGCATATGTAATAAAATAAAATATTACATGTAATCTTTATGTAGCCCTCTTCCCCTTACTAAAGAGTCTACTGGTACTGCCGTTACCTGTTGGCTCACAGAAGGCCTGAGCCTCCGCCACTGGGAGCCTGGGGTGATCAGATGTCCACCTCTGTGCAGCGCCTCCACCTGAAAGGGATCCTGACGGAGCAGGATAAGTCCCTCCCAGGAACAATACCAGTAATGCACACACACGTCTGTATATATAACAACCTTTACTCTGATCCATAAGCAGTACCCTGTTTCCCACAGTATAACAACCCCAACTCTGTACCACCAATGAGTGTCCCCAAAGTACATTAGGTGCTAGGCACCAATACCCTGATGTCCTTTTCCCCAATGTCCAGGCTCATCCAAGAGTGTAGGGAGTAGCGCTACCCTGTGAGTTGTTGGTGCACTTTGTGAGGTACCTGCCGAGTACTCCAGTACTCTGTGTGGCCGACAGCGATGGGTATCTGCTGATCCAGGGACGTCACCGTCCACGATGGCGTTGGCCTCTGCGTTGGGTGGTATCCAGTAGGAGGGTCCCACCTTTAAAAGTCTCTGTACATAGGTGGTCTGATCCCAGAACAGAGGGCCGCAATCACCACGCGGCAAATTCCTCTGTGTCCCTGACACTACTTAGTAATTGGGAAAGCGTCCCTATCTAAGGGGGCCTTAGCTACTGTGAGTCGGGGCCTAGCTGGGGCCTAAGGTTAAATATACTAGGCATAGTCTCAGAGCCACTGGCTCTGAGACACTATCTGCTTGGTCCAGCTCCTTCTTCCGACTGGCATGGTCACGCTGAGCGCGCCAAATGTATCTGTCTCTCCTGCTCCATAGCCTTCTGGTGGCTGTAGTTCCCGCGAAGCACCTTCCCTTATGGCCGCGGCTATATCTATAGTATAGGTGTACTAAGATGGCCTAACAGAGCACTGCGCATGCGCAACTCCCTTCGCACATGCGCACATCTATCCATCCCGGTGGCGCCCTGTACCGGGAGCTGCCGGGAGCCTCCGGCGACCCGCTCACCATCCTGAAAATCTGCACTGCCTGCAACTTTCCCCGCCACTACCGGCGCTCGCCGGGTGCACGCGCACTCTGCCGGCAGCCGCGCGTCCCCGCAGCGCTCCCGGAGTTAAGGGGCAGGGAAGCCCAGAGACAAAACCTGGCCACATTTATATTGTTCCATAAGAGGAATCATGCTTGTTGACAGCAGGCTTAGCAATAGTGCCCAAAGTCATGCAGTAGCTGCAAAGGCAAACAAGATCTTATCTTGCATCAAACGGGCAATGGATGGAAGCGAAGTAAACATAATTATGCCCCTTTACAAAGCATTAGTAAGACCGCACCTTGAATATGGAGTACAATTTTTGGCACCAATCCTAAGAAAATACATTATGGAACTAGAGAGAGTGCAGAGAAGAGCCACCAAATTAATAAAGGGGATGGACAATCTAGCTTATGAGGAGAGGCTAGCTAAATTAGATTTGTTTACATTAGAAAAGAGGCGTCTAAGAGGGGATATGATAACGAGTGTTCGACAAACCTATACATTTGCTCGCCCCGGGCGAGTGGATTTAACCCCCGGGCGAGTAAATATTGGCCCAAGCAGCACACGTTTGGTACTAGGTGGCGAGTAGATTTTTTTGTGTGGCGAGTAGATTTTTTGGTAATTTGTCAACCACTGATGATAACTATATACAAATATATTCGGGAACAGTACAAGGAGCTTTCAAAAGAACTATTCATCCCACGGGCAGTACAAAGGACTCGGCCCATCCCTTTAGGTTGGAGGAAAGGAGATTTCACCAGCAACAAAGAAAAGGGTTCTTTACAGTAAGGGCAGTTAAAATGTGGAATTCATTACCCATGGAGACTGTGATGGCAGATACAATAGATTTGTTCAAAAAAAGGTTGGACATCTTTTTAGATGGGAAAGGTATACAGGGATATACCAAATAAGTATACATGGGAAGGATGTTGATCCAGGGATTAATCCGATTGCCAATTCTTGGAGTCAGGAAGGAATTTCTTTTTCCCCTTATGAGATATCATTGGATGATGTGTCACTGGGATTTTTTGTTTGCCTTCCTCTGGATCAATATACTGTAAGTACGAATATAGGATGAAGTATCTGTCGTCTAAATTAAGCATAGGTTGAACTTGGACGCATGTCTTTTTTCAACCTCATCTACTATGTAACTATGCTATGGAATAAAATACATATTCAGTACTAAACCTGCATAAAATATAGGAGAAATGTGTAGCTGTGTGTAATCCCAAAATAGAAATATAACATAACATATTGAACATAAATCTAAAAATAATAAGACTTCTTATGACTACTAGATTTAATGTGTTTAAATAAGTACCTTAGCCAAATAATAGGCTATGCATGCTATCATGTGCAGCACTCCTTCTGTACAACCAGATTGTTTTTTATGCCAGGTGCTGCTTGGAATTTCTTGCAGAACTGCCAGACATTTCATTAGGATCTGAAACAGAAGAGAAATATAGAATTACACATCTACCATCAACCGTTTCAATGCCAGAGGGACCAGTGATGCATTGCTGGCCCCGCGGGCAGCCTTAGGGTTAACAGTTCCCAGGATAATATACAGGAACTTCCCACAAAGAGAACAAATAGCGGTGCACAACCACAGACTGGATGGAGCCTGGATCACTTTGAAAAAACTTTATTCAACCACCGTAGGCAAGACAATGACACTCATCATCTAGCGGCAGGAGAGAACCCTCTAACGCATTTCCCGCATTCGCTCTTTGACAAAGCGCGAATGCGTGAAACGCCTTTTGAGGGTTCTCTCCTGTTCCTGGATGATGACTGTCATTGTCTTGCCTATGGTGGATGAATAAAGTTTATTCAAAGTGATACAGCCTCCATCCAGTCTGTGGTTGTGCACCGCTATTCGTTCTCTTCGTGGGAAGTTCCTGTATACTTCATCTCCATTGCTGTGCGTACGCCGATGCCAAAAGAATCATGGACATTCTCCCACGCCAAAATCATGAGTAACAACTTAACAATTTGTGCTATCGCACTACAATCTACAATCTACAATCTACTCCAGGTTACACTGGCCCGCAGCCCGGTTAGATCCGCCCCTACATCACGGAGGTGATTGCACAGACGGGTTTTCAGGCAAACATCTGGGATCTGTGTTTTTAACCACAATTGGAGTTAAATGCACATTGCTCAGTCTATGACTATACTATTCAAACTGGCATGAAACTACCATTATCTTATTACCAATCAGCAAAAGATTGCTGGAGTGAAGATATATATCCTTTCACTTACATTTATTGTTGTTTTCTTTTTCTGAAGCACTGATACCGGACTACTATTCTGGAGTTCCCAGGATAACACTGCTCAGAAACGTATACATACACACTGCATGTTACATTTTACCGTGTACTTTCAATAGTTTCAAGATTTTCTTAGATGCCATTTTTCTTTCATTCTTCTTTACCATTAGACTCACAACAACAGTCCAATAGTGCATTTGATGTAAAGTGTCCTTACATGTATGTATGTATGTATGTATGTATGTATGTACTGTATGTATGTATGTATGTATGTATGTCTTTGTTGCAGAAGAATGAATGCTTTTTTTTTGGCTGTTGCTTGAGGAGCTATCCTCATGAGAACACTGGAATATGGCTTTTTCTTGAAGTTCAGGTACATAGGGGCCTATGCTATAAGCGTTCATAAGCCACTTATCGAGCACTTATCGGCCAAAATGCCTACTACGATTCTGTAAGCGTCAATAAGTGGGCAATAAAAGACTGAATTGCCAAAATGTTGAGCCTTCAAAAAAAAATCATCAAGTGAGCGGCGATAAGCCACTTATCGGTAGATTCTGAAACTCGTGCAATTCTAGCAGCCGCAATTAGGTTATCAAAGCCTATTGCAGCTCTAGAATGACGAGTTTCTCCCAAAATCCTCATGCCAGGAAAAGTTGGCATGAAGGTGGTGAGAACCTGCTGAGAAGTGGCAAGATGGGACTTAGAAAAATAAAATGCATTTTTTCTGCATCGGATTGATCTCGGGACTCCCCGGAGCTGATAGCCATTAATATCAGCACCGGAGACCCCTGGCATGAATCACATGCAATAAAAATGTATTTACAGTCAACTCCGTTACCTTAGCAGCTAACCGCTAAGGCAATGAAGTGGTTAACCCCTCCCGCTACCAACCAAGGACCAAATACCCCCTTCACTCACCCACGCTACCCACAATAAACACTAATATCCACCTCCTCTACCCCCACATGATTGATACCAGAGGCCGCGGTGGTCCGGGGGTCCTCAGGTGGTCCCTGTGGGTGTCTGTGGGCCCGCGGGTTGTCCCCGCGGGTGTCTGGGGGTGCTCAGGTGGTTCCCGCTGGCCTGCTGTAATTTTTTTTTTTGCTAATAGCTCATTGCTCATTTGCCCATTATTAAATAAAACATTAGCCAGCATAAATAAAGTAAATAAACCTTTCCACTTACCCCTGCCATCATGAAGAGCGTCCTCATCAGCATACTGCAGAGCCATGTCCTCCGTTGCCAGAAAGAATACAAGAAAAAATACAATCTAATGGCCTTAACCCACCCTCACCCGCTACCCAACTGGGAGGCCAAGCACCCACCCCGGGACCACTATACTCACCCTCTACCCATTGATTGGCATAGTGGTATATCATACCCACATAATATGGGCATGATAGGCCACTATAGCAGTCTATGGTCACCCTAATAAAAAAGCATGAAAGCTAAAAATACACATTAATAAATATATAGACAAGCACCAATAAATAAATTCAATAAATAAAAGCACTTGCCAAACACACAATTAAATAAACAAAAGCACTAGCCAATCAATTAAATAAACAAAAGCACTAGCCAACCAATTAAATAAACAAAAGCACTAGCAAACCAATCAATTAATTAATTTTAAACACTAGCCAACAAATGAAGTAATTAATAAAACCACTAGGCAACAATTAAAACCAGTAGCCAACAAAATAAATAATTAAATAAAAACGCTAAACAATCGGAACATGAAATAAAAATAAATTACAAACAACTGAATCCAAACAATAAACAGAAATAGAAAATATAACAGTCAATAGAAAACAAGCATTTGCCAAAAAATACACTGGCTATCAGTGTATGTATCTGTACCCTAGAGGGGCACAGATTAATGCATTAGCAGTCAATGGGCAATGAAAAACATAATACAAATCAAATACAATACAAAAAACTGTAAAAATAAATTAACATACATTCAATATTTATCTTACCTTTATAAGCGTTGGCCCTCCAAATCTAGGGGTATCAGGAAGCTCTCAAACCGCGACATCATCCAAATCAATCCAATGCCATCCACCTTGAAGATCCGGAACAGGTAACAAAATTCTTCTTTTATCTTCTATCACCTTCTTCTTTCTTCATCTGTCATTATTTATTTTTTTATTTATTTATTTTCTTTAATCTTCTCTCTTCATCTGTCAATCCATAGCGCCATGGTAAATCCACAACACGATGTTGTCCTGTCAATTTCTTGAGGTAAAATATTATATGGCTTGTGACGTCACATTTTCAGGTCAGATGGTACAGTCCAATCTGATTGGACGCTGCATCATGTGCCCGCCTCTTTTTTTTTTTTAAGGATGTGACGTCATCTCCAAGGGAGGTACGTCACATCCTTAAAACCACATGGCTATATCACATGGTATTACAGCCAATGGGATTGAAGACAATCCCATTGGTTGCTGTACCATGTGATAGGTTACATTAGTTCAAAAGGATGTGACATCACTTTTAGGGATTTTGTCCCTTTTTCTGCTAGTTAGTCTGCTAATGAGGATGCCCTTCATGATGGCAGGGGTAAGTAGAAAGGTTTATTTACTTTATTTATGCTGGCTGGCTGTTTGATTTAATAATGGGCAAATAAGCTATTATCCATATCTGGATAATAGTTATTTTGACCATTACTGTACTGTATGTGTTGGGGGTGGGGGGGAGTAGGGTAGTGTATTTATTTAAATGTTAGTAAAAAAAAATTCACACACATTTGATACCGAAGGCCAGCGGTGACCACCCGAGGGCCCACAGACACCCACGGGGACCACCTGAAGACCCCTGGACACCTGCAGGACCACCCGAGGGCCCCCAGTCACCTGCGGGGACCAACTGAGGACCGCCGGACACCCGCAGGCTCTGGTATCAATCATGTGGGGGTGGAGGAGGTGGGTATTAGTGTTGTTGTGTTTTTAATGTTTTTTGTGGGTAGCAGCTGTTTTAATATAAATTTTATTACTAGTGTAGATGAGCAGGGTGTCTCTGGAGCCAACGGCATTGATGTGAGGTCTGGCAACCCCCTGCTTCCCGAGATACAGACCCCGTTATGGGGTGCCGGTATCTCCTATGCATTTAAATGTCCCGCATCACGTGACTGTGGGAATAAAATGCATAGGAGATACCGGCATACCCATAATGGGGCCTGTATCTCGGGAAGCAGGGGGTCCTGGAGCTCACATCAATGTAATGCTGCTCCGGAGCCCCCTTTCTCATCTACACTAGTAATAAAATATATATTAAAAAACATTAATTTCGGGCGAGATTTACGCAGGGAGAGGCGGCTCTCTCTGAGCACCTCTCTCTGCAGCTGAAAGAAATCGCCGGGTAAGGCCTTTTCAGAGAGGTGATCATCACGCCGCTGGCTACTCGCCCATTTTCTGAACTTTGCTATCACAGGTAGTCGAGGCTTTCTGAATGCCGTGATAGCAATGCTCACAAAAACGTCGATTTAAATGGCCCGGTGTGATGGAGAGGGGGTAACCAGGCTCAATAATAAAGGGTAAGCCCACTTGGTTACCCCTGATCCGTGTGTAAAGGTCCTAGAGTGTCAGCTCTTGGACCCAACTGTCGTATATGCATCACTGAGACTGTGTATAAATTATGCGACAATTCAGTATCTTTGTGTTTTTGCCTTTCCAGGAGTGCTGGCCAGCGGAGCTTGCTAGGCTGTGAGTTTGAGGGTGGGTTTTGCTGAGAAACTTATATCAGATTGTGGCTATGTAGCGGGGTTCCCGAGTTATGGGATACCCCAAAGATGTACCCGGGAATCAGATAAGATTTTCGTACACATTGAAGCACAGTGCTCCAGAAAAATCCTACCCTGGAAACGTTCTTGCGACTCACCGCCAGGGTTCCCTGCTTCAGCACAAACAGGCAAACAGGAAAGGTAAAAAGGGCATTGGGGATCAAGATATCCCCAGAACGGTCCTAGGGTTCCTAGTATAAGGTGGGATGCCCAGTTCATGCCCAAGTCACCCTGAACCTGGTATAGTGGTTCAGGGGGTGCTCCAGCTATGTCATAAAGCTGCGAGGTTTTATTGTGTGTGTAAGTTAAAGTCAGGGTTTTGCAGTGTGCCAGGGATAAGGCTGGTAAGAGTAGGGAACACATATTCTTATTCTATCCCTGACACCAACCCAGAAGACTTAGACCGGTTAAAACACAAGACACAGAAGCAAAGTGTATTTTATTTAAGATTTAATTTAATAAATGTATATGCTTGTACCAATGTATATGTGACTGTGGGATTTTCAAGTCCATGGTTCTGAGGGACCAGATGGCTACCAAGCTTGGCGCCACTGAGTCTGCTCGGGACCCGAAAGTTGAAAGCCTCAGGGGTGCCAAGGTGTTAGAACAGGAGGAGTACAGCAGTTGTCTCTGAGTACCACCGTCCTGGGCTAACAAAGGGCTTTCCGGCAACCATTTGACCTTCCCAGACTCTGCGGAGCCTGGACAGCGGGTGGGCTCGATATGCTAAGAGGCAGAGGTGCCAGGTTGGCGCATGCCCATTTAGCAGAATCCAAATAGGTACCCACCCGGCTTCAGGAAACCGGCAAATCGGTGATAGGCTGGCAGGAGAATTCCCATGCGCTGATTGGCTGTAGTAGTTTCTGAATGGGACTCTAAAACCTATAAGAAACCTTGCAGCCATTCAGGACCTCAGATTCCAAGCACCGAAACAACAGCGGCAAATTCAAGGTACGGAAAAGATGCTCTGTGAGAAATAGACTCGAGACGGCTTTTCAGAGACGTAGTGGTCGCAGCTGGTATTGCATGCCGAATTGCGTTCCAGGACTTGCGCGAGTACCTCCCTGTCATTGGAAAGGGCTCCTACAGACGTCAATTGTTAACATTTCGTTTCAAGGAAGATTTCTTTTGTTAGCTCTGTTCCCAGTAAGTGTGTTTTCAGTGCAAATTGTGTTACATTGAGTGTATGTCTAATCGTGGAATAAATTACAATTTATTTTACTGATTCGTCTTGCTCAATCAAATGATCCCAGTATAAAAGGTGTTAATAAACCTGGTCTTCCGTGACAACCAGCGATTTTTTTTATGAACGCTTAGTGCATGGGCCCCATAGTCTTTTTAAATATGGGAAGACGCATATATCTTTATCAAGCATAAAACTGTACATTTTGGGGTCAGAGATTTGTTGCCGTACAGTATGTGGAAAATGGGAATGTCTATGTACACTACTGAAGCCAATTATGGAAATATCTAGATATGACTGTTTATGCTTGGCTTAGATTGATCTAGATGCAAAAACTTTATTATTTGGCAACGTTTTGGTGGACTGTGACACTTTTTGACAGGTTTTAGTCAGTTTGAGACAGGTGTTTTTATTTCAATACATGTGCAGTATGAACACAATTTTAAAATCTTTAATTACTATTTAGGACACATGGAATTAACATATTTGGTAACATTTCTACTTACCTGCACTACTGGAACAGAAGAAATCTTGTGATATATCATTGGAGCAATCAGACCATAGCATTGAACAACAGCTTGTAGGGCATAGTTTACATCACTCAGCAAGATACTGATATCAAGGGCCACTAACAATCTTTCACATTCGGCTAATCTACAAATCTAAAGATAACAAACAGACCACTTTGTCAGCAAAACAGACATTTAAAAAAAAAAAAAATCAGAACAAAATTGTTGGCAATCTAAATGCAAAATACACTTCTATCATCTCCATTGCTTTTACAAATCAAATTGAGACAAATACATTTCCCTTTGTGGATTACATATGCTTTGATTCTACAAATTGCCTGTTGTGTTCAACTCCTCAAGTGAGTTATTTCAGTAATAACCCTCCTGTGTATCCAATGAAGAAATTACTATTGTATGCTCCTTGGTTTCACTCCATCTCACAGTATGCACCCTCACATTGTAAAGCTTTTTTACAGCAGGAATACCCATACCCATTATGTTAGGACACTATTTTGTTTCTATATATATTTAGAGTAAATAAGTACTGTAGTTCACCAATAGGTGATACCTTTTTATTTGGACTAACAATTGATATTATAAGACCTCTTTCTCAGGTCAGCAATATTGATTTAAAAATATTCCATAAATTAAACACAGATGTAAACCAAGATAACAATCAAAGGCAGACGAGGTTAGATTGTTAGATTATTTAGATTGATATCTTGGTTTTGACATCTGTGTTAAACTGATGGAATATTTTTTAAATCAGTATTGTTTGGCCTGTGGAAGAGAAGAGAACTCTCAAAAGCTTGTCCTATAATATTAATTGTTAGTCCAAATAAAAAAGGTATCACGTAATGCTGAAGTACTCATTTATGCTGCACTATCGCAACTGGACTAACACGGCTATGTCTATTTTATATATATATATATATATATATAATATATATACTAAGAAATGTGCATGGAGATAAAGATCATATTTTCAAGTAGGTAACAGTAACATTGTACAGACAATACACATGCATACATTGCTAGTAAATACACTCAACATTTACAGCTATGATAAAATAGGATAGAAATGTGGTCTTTAATTTTTCTGATGTCATCCGGAGCTTTAAGGAGTTAAGAAAATAATTCCTGAAGTGAAAGACCCAGTATGGGAACACAAAAGTGATTTATTTCAAAGAACTATACGCTTCTAATTCCAGCCTTTTTTTGTTCACTGTGAGGGAATATATAGGGCACATAGGAAGATAGGGAGTGAAGGAGTTAAGCTCCCTCACTGTTCAAGGCCCAGGAGGCCAGTCCTAGGTTCAAGGACTGCTATATTCTTCCCAATCAACTCCTGATTGGGACTACGGGTTAAAAGGGAGACAGCAGACTCCCTGAGCAGAGTTTCACAAGCCTACAAAGACAAGGTAGCAGGCTCCCATAGGGATTATCTGGGAAACAGTCAGGACTCTCCCCTTGCTTCTAAACTAAGGACATTTGTTATTTTGCTTTATTGTTTTGCACTGTTGTAACAAGTGTTTTGAAACCTGTTTTCCCCAGTCTAAGAAATAAAGGACTTTCTTTAGAAACAAGTTGCTGTGTGGAGTCCATGCTGACTCAACTAGGAGTTCACTCCGTCACATGCACCCTAAGACTACAGCGCCTTATTTATTGTAGAACAGTAATAACAAATGCTTCATAAATAATTTAACCCTGATGAAGTCCCACCTAGGAAGCAAAATGTTGGATAAATAATGTTGTAAAATTATTTTAAAATAAGCGGATATTAGAATTGCTGCTGCTTATGTTGAACTGTTTAGCATGCTTCTTGTGTCTGAGGGGGAATTCACCCCAAAATATGTTGTTAAAATATCTTGTTCTTCACAGTACTAATAAAGGTGAGATATCCCAATTAAGCATGGATTTTGTAATATTTGTAAGAGTAAACTTATTTTGGTATATTGCTCCCAGTTCTTTTTTAAATACTGTATTAAATGGCCTTTTCCCTTTCTATAGATTACCCCAGGACAACAGTTCTCAGCAATCTGGTTTTATCATCTAAAAATAAATGTTTATTTTGAAGATACTCACATACAGAAATAGTACAAAATGGCGATGACATCAAATAAGTCATAATAATGAGAAGGAGCGGCTCAGTGAGTAAAGAACCAGGGGAACCCGGTTCAATTCCCGGTGTCGGCTCCTTGTGACCTTGGGCAAGTCACTTTATCTCCCTGTGCCTCAGGCACCAAAAACATAGATTGTAAGCTCCACAGGGCAGGGACCTGTGCCTGCAAAATGTCTCTGTAAAGCGCTACATAAAACTAGCAGCGCTATACAAGAACATGCTATTATTATTATTATTATTATTAATATCCTCAAAGATGATTGCATAATATTCTGTTCCTGAGTGGAATACTTCTGTTTGATCTTGGTATCAACCCTTCTTTCCTCCATCTCGGTGTAATCCCTCTCACATCCTACTGGTGTAATCCCTCTGTCCTCACACAGGCCGCACACTATTAGTATTTATCCAGATAATAACCCATATGGCATGTCTTCTGGAAAGATCTCGGAGTTGTTGTCAATCCAATATGCCATACACTCCCAGATTGTATCAGACCCAACCACAGTTGTCAATAGTCCCTCAAATGTCACCCACAGGGCCCATCTTCTTCAAACAACCCAATACATCTTAAATCCCATTATAAATCCAAATACTTCCTAATGTGACTGAATCTATCAAAAGATACCAATTAACCACCATTAGAATATCATATTGTATGTAATACAGGTGCGCCGACGAGTATTCTAAAACTTGCCTTAAACTTGCCTTGGAAAATCTGGGGCTATCACCAACAAGACCTAGGTACATGCTGCAAAGTTTCAGTGACATTTCTGCAGAGATTAATGGTCCATCGGATTAACACAGCAGGGGTCTCTGGCAGTCCCATTCAGTTTGTATGGGCCTGCCAGGGGCCCCCGCTGTTAATCCGATGGGCCATTAGTCTGTCTGCAGAAATGTCACTGAAATGTTGCAGCATGTACCCAGCATGTACATGGGTCTTGTTGGTGATTGCCCCAGATTTATTTTAGAATACTCGTCGACACTACATTATGTATAAAAGAAAGAATCGTTGCAGATCAGACAATATCATACTGTATGCTTGGCATTTTGTCTTTATATACCGGAATCAAACCTAATTACAATATACTGTAGTAATGTCACTGAACTGGAATTCTTACATACTCTAAATGCCTCTGTCCAACTATTTGGAAAATAAATTAGCATTATAAAATCAGTATTCTCATGCACTACATACCTGTGACTTATATAGAACACCATTGTCACAGATTGAGTCACAAAATAGTGCTCCTTCCTTTATATTTATATCACTAGATATAAAAATACTTCCAAGGAAAAGGTGCAACAGGATGGGAGAAGCCTTTGACATGGCATCAAAACACAATCTATGGGAAAAGAAAGTACATTAAAAATGAATTCTTATTTAAGATGTATACTGCATGTTTGCTACACAATTGCAAACATGTAATTTATATTAAAGGTTTTCACACATTACCTAGTAATACAAGGTCTAGGTTTATAGAAATAAACAAGAGATCATCATCAATAATATCCTTTAACATGAGCCAGCTGCAATTTGTAGTATCACAGTTTAACAAGTAAGGTCCATTGTCTTGTTTTTCACCTGAATTTCTGACATAATGTAATGTAGGAGTGATTTCGTTTTGCTGGCGTGTCATAGTGTGATAGTAGAGATTTTGTATTGTATTTGCTAACCTGAGAAATAATCTCAAAAGTTGATTTCTTTATAGCTGTTTAACAGCCAATATGTTTACATTTTTAAACACGACACCCAATTAACTTACCTCCACAGGATAGAAGCAGCACGTGTTGGTTTGAGAAATGCTGTTATTAATTTTTACAAAAAGTAGCAATTTACTTAAAAAAAGCAATCCCCCGCTTAAACAAATATATTTTGTTAACATTATTTGATCCGGGAGTTTCCTGAAATTGAACTGAAATATTCCCAGCTCTGGCACAACCCGGAGACCCTCTCCATCTTTCCTCCTGTCTGTTCTGTGATCTGATATTTATCTTTAGATTTTTTTCTGGTAAAATGTACATTCCGTTGTGATTTTCTATTGGCTGCAGAGTGATTCTGTCGCTTGCAGGGCCACAATGGTCAAAGCTTTTGCATAAACCTTTTTGTTTTTACTACATACCTTTTTTGAGAGACATACAGTTCATTGCTTGCAGAGCCCGCAACATCAGTAGGTGGAGAAATAGGTGCCAAAACAAAGTAATTCCACAGCACTGAAAATGCTTTCTTGGCCACTTTATAGTTGCTAACATGGTAAGCGATCTGTGAAAAGCAGATAAAAAAGGATGTGTACTTTATGCTGCTCATATAACTATCACCAGAAAGTCCAAAATATGTGCTATTTTTTCAAAGTAGAAAGGATGGGATTTATCAAAGCGCTTTTCGGAGTATCAAGCCTGTTCTGTCGGTAACCTCAATTGGCTTGAATGGCAGGTATCATCACAATGGGTACAATACCGACATTGCACTTTCATAAATCCGGGATATAGAGAGATAAGACAGAGAGACAGACAACTGTGCAAAGAAAATACTTTTCTTTATTTACCGCGGTATTACATCCTATAAAAGTTACCTGTAACTGCAACGATTTTTACCAAACACGTGCTTGATTATTTTGTTCAAACAGTTTCACAACATAATAGTGAACAGAATTCCTGCTTTTTCTGAATAAAATACAACGCAGCTAAAGCCTTGAAGTCAAAAGTAGAAGCTCCTACATGTGTTGGTCCTTGAATCTAATGGGGTTGTTCTGTAAACTGCAATAGTGTTAATTGAGGAACTAACGCAGATAAACTCCAATTAAAGTTTCGGACTTATTTAGGAGCCTTTGCAGTAAGCAGCGATAAGCCACTTATAGCCACCTTATTGACAAAAAAGCCTACTGCTATTCAGTAAGCTCCAATAAGTCGGCGTTAAGAGAGCTTTTCAGCCAAAAGTTTTGCCGGGAAAAAAAATCAACAAACGCACTGCGATAAACCACTTTTGGGCATTATCATCAGTTTTTCAAACTCGCTCAATTCTAGTAACCCCGATCAGCTTATCGAGGCTGATCGCCGCTCCAGAATTGAGAATTCCTCTCCAAATTGCCTCGCCAGGTGGTTTAGCTCACACTGCTAAAGCAGTGATTGTGGGTTCTAGTTCTGTTGGGTCTGACACCATTCCAGTCATTAGGTTGGTATATAAATCCTTTAAACTCATTTAAATATACATTTCATAGCCATTAGAATCTCTCTCAGGTGGATGTTTGAGGGGATATATATACAACTGGTGACTGCTAATAAAATGAGAACTCTCCCTCTTGCAGATTTCTCTTTTGGAGAGTGATCCGCGGATTAAAGGAACCGCCCGATCCGAGGCGGATCCAAATTTGCAAAACAAATTCGTCCATCTCTATTTGAAGACCTGTCTGAGACATGTGAATGTGCTCACAAGTTGTATTATTATTTGCTGTGCTAAAGTTATGTGAGAACATTTTGGGCTGTAAGCAGTCTTCTTCCATAAGACACCACGTTTCAATGCCCATTCAGGCAACCGGAAGGGGACATATGGCAAAAGGGTGCTTTGTAAATATGGGCCTTTATCCTTGTTTTTGTTCTTAAGGATTTCATTCGTTTAGACACTTTGGAGTGCTCATGATAGCACTGCCTACAGAAAAGAGATCAGAACAAATAAATGCAAAATGTTTGATAAAATGCCCTTTATCCTTTACTTTATAGAAAGAGCATTTCAGTTTTCTATGGAACCAGCAGATTATTATTCAAAGTAAAATATTTACCTGTGCTAGGTAAGCCCAAGTTGCAGGAACTGAAAGAGGAGGAAAAGCAAGGATTGCTTTGGTTGCTTCTCCAATTGCATCTCCAATGATAATTCCATCTGATGAATATGCTGCAACTGCAAATATGTATTTCTCATTTGGCTGTAGACCTTTAACTTCAAATATGTTATTGCTGATTGCTGGAATCTGTAAAGAATGGAGAACATGTCTCATCATGTAAATTGCTGAAAAGATGTTATCGCATGCAGCAGAATGTGACTGTGCTTAATGTAACCAATATTGTTTGTGTACAAGTGACAAGTGACATGTTTAAGAAGTGACTGACACCTTTTTTACACAAATCAAACACATAAGTATACACACATTTTAATTTGTTTGTAAACTAGACATACATGATGTGGTCTAGCTACTCCTTTTTGTGTGAAATCGCTATGTACAAAACAGGAGTCTGTACAAGCAAAGTCACCTCCCTCCTTTCACCTTGTCATTATTGACTCTCTATCAGGGACAGAGAGGGCTAAAGGTTAGGTAAACACTTGTTTAATAAGAGCTGATCTATTCAGTCACCCAGATGAAAATAACATTCTTCCTAATTTCCAAAGAAACCAAAACAATAAAATGTTTGCTTTGAATATAATAACATTTGTTTAATGAAGACAATTACAGCTTGGTTGTTCAAAAAAATTAATTTGCAAACTAACTGGGATTGCACCATTAATGCGTGCGTATATACAATCTCGCACTTTACTCACATCCACTGCCCTGTTCTAAATATGTTTATTTATATTGAAAACAAACAGTTCTATAAATAGAATAATACAATGAAGAAAACATTTTATCAACATAAAAACAATCTGCGACTTGATAAAGACAATAAGTGATTGGCTAACAGATGTTTACAACAGGTGCATCTAGGAATGTAAATTAGTTAGTATCTTTTTTATGAAAATTTATTAAAAGTGCAATTCTACACAGTCAGCAAGTTGAATTTCCAAGGGGCATCTGAATGGAGTGTTTGTCAACCAGGTGTTCTTTTTACCAATATCCTACCTTGCCCTCATCGGAGAATCAATAAATATGAGCTGAGGGACTCTAACTGTACAAACACTTGCTTAACACACAGTGACATCACACCAAATGGAGAAGCCAGAGGAAACCAAACCCCTCCCAAGTCTAAATTAAAAATACTTATGTGTCAGATTTGGGTAAAAACAGTATCAATCACCAAAATGAGACCCATTAAACACGTCAGCGGAATTAGTTCACTTTGGTCCTAGGGGGGATTGCCAATTTAAAGAGGATAGGATTTCTTTAAATAGTTTAGACACTTGCAGATTATGACATCTCCAACAGATAAGAAGTTAGTGCTGAAGTTGTGGGAGAGAGGTCAAAATAATGAATATATAAGTGTCTGGATACATTTGAAGTAGAGGAGTTCATCAACGGAAAATCTAAGCTTTATCATTGGACATGGTAACAAATAGGAGAGATGAAGAGCATATACTGTATGTCCCTCAGCAAAATAAAAATACAGTAAAAGTGCCGCTCTACTACTCTTATATGACCTCCAGTTTTATTGAAAAAAAACCTCCAGTTTTATTGAACTTAAAATGAGGCCCAATCAGTTGAATGGTGAAGGCAGATCTAACGGCCCGATTGGGAATGTTACTGATTAAGCCGTTATGAAGGTAATGAGGGTTAATCCATGGATAACCTTCTTGTTTTTTTCCTTTTTGATTGTCCCTGGATAGCCTTAAAAGGTACGTCAAGTACGTGTAGTCAAGTCAAGATAAAGTAATACTGGCAAGATGTGGTCTCTCCTTGTCTTGACTTGTCTATAAGATGGGCAGTGGAGTTTTGCACCAACTGCAGGGCTTTGATATTGTGTTTTTGAAGACCCATCAGCAGAGAATTTGTAAAATCCAGTCTGGAGATGACCAAGACCTGTGCTACTTACTATCTGTAGATTGGTTTTCGAAAGAAATACCATCATTTGTCTCAGTCGAGGGATTTGGAAGTAACAGTTTTTCACAACAGATGCAATCTGAGGCCGATCAATTATGTTTTTTGTCAATAATAGCTCTAAGGCTTCTCACCTTCTCTTTCCTAGGAATGGCAAAGTTATTGATTTTTAGATCGTTGAAGGCGTTCCTCATAGCATCTGTTTGTGCTTTAGGGCCTATCAGGAGCAGCTGGAATTTAAAGGTATTAAGTTGTAGCCAATTCAACGCCATCCAATTAGATATGTCACTAAGGCAATCATTTAAAGTTTTCACCGTGAGGATAGAATCGCTGGAGATATCCGATATCAATTAGATATCATCCGCATACTGATGGAACTGAATTTGTCATTAATGAATAATGTCCGCTGGTGCTTTAACATATTTAACATATATATTAAATAGAACTGGGGAAATAGCAGATCCCTGAGGGACGCCATAAGTCTACGAGATTGTGTTTGAAGATTCTTCTTTGAAGGTGACTTTCTGACAACGGTCGCCAAGAAAGGACTGGTACCAGTCAAGCACGTTACCTCTCAAGCCAACATCCAATTAAAGTCTGGTCAGCTTTCGAAAGCCGCACTCAGGTCGAGAAGAATCAGAGCAAAAACGCTCCCTTTGTCTGTTGACTTGAGCAGGAACTCAGGGACACGTGTTAGGGTTGTCTCAGAGCTGTAATATTTAATAAATCCAGATAGGTGGGAGTCCATCCTAACCCAAAATGGGTTAGGTGATTCATTAACTTTTTTAGGATACATTTTTCAATAATTTAACTAAATATTGAATATTAGAAACCGGTCGGTTGTTTTTTCTTGTTCAGTGGATAGAGGGAGGTTTTCCTTAATAGAGGGGAGATGAATGCTTCCTTAAGTGATGTGGGTAAAAGGCCAGAAGGTGATGAGAAGTTTGCAATTTCGAGAATAAAAGGGGCCAGTTCAAACACCGCTTTCTTTATAAGCTAGGCAGGACAAAGGCCCCCTGGACAGCTAGATGGTTTGATCCCTGCGATCGTGATAAGGAGCTCAGCAATAGTGATAGATTGGAAGGTGTCCACATAGTTTTAGTCGGTTCGACTGTGGTAATATCAGACTTGTGCATTGACGGATGTGTGGCTGAAATTACATTCAGAATTCTTGAGACTTTGGAGGAGAAAGCCTGTTGAAAAGTATATGGTAGCAATTTTCCATGACTTGAGGTTTTGTTTAAACAGGCCAGTTCAAGCAAAGAGTCGACAATTTTGAATAGTTCCTGAGAATTATTATTGGAATTTTTAATCTGTGTAGCCAAATAATGTTTTTTGGCCTCTTTAACGGCTTTAAAATAATTTTCCCCGACAAGTCTAAGATTCAGAAGGTTAGAGGGGCACTTATCTCTAGTCCATCACTTTTCTGCTCAACGCAGGGTAGATCTCTGGGTTCTTAACTCTTGAGCTGTGATATTAAATGCCAACGTGGGAGAGAAAATATTGGGTACAGAAGGCGAAATGTAAGATTTTCTAAAATGTTTAGCCAAGACATTAGGGTCCACATCCTGTTTTACTCTGCATAACAATTTTGTGGATGAAGGATCTTTTGGTTTCGAGGTATTATCTGGTATGTGCAGGAAAAAAAATCAATTAGTGCATCATATGACCAATCCAGGCTATGGACTTCCTTCAAAGTAGTGGATATACCAGAGGTAAATACTTGGTCCATAGTATGACTGGCAAGGTGGGACGGACCCAGGAATAGTTAATCAAACTGTCTATATTTAATTGCTTCTAGAAAGATTTGACCAAAGGAGAATGTCAATTTTCTCTAACCAGAGATTGAAATCTCCTGCAATAAGGATGTTCTAATTGTCTAAGGATATCAATGTTAAGGAATTCAGGAATTCTTGAATACATGTCTTATTTCCTAGATGGTGTGTGACTAAGCGGCCTGTAGGCGAGGGCAGTAAGACGCTAAGATAGAGGGTTAAGCTTAACCGGATTTGTTTATTAACCAGGCAACAGCTAAACAATAGGGACCCTGTCCCTTTAAGGCCAAAGGAAATCATAAAATAAACCCCTGTTCCCTATAGGAAAACTAACCCACAACTTCAGCCTTATCTAACGGCAGCTGGCCAACTAAACTGGTTACCAGCTTTAAAATATATAACACAAAATTATATAGCACTATAACACAAGGGAACAATATACAGTATAGTCTTATCTGACATGCTGGTCCGGCGTCTCCGATTTCTCCAGCTGCTGGCGTGGAATTCCTGCTGCTCCCAGGAAGTCTTTTGCCCTTCTTTGTGCAAATTTCTCTGCTGTGTGGTGCTTTGAGTTCCCCACTTTTGCCAGGCAAAATCGTCTGGTCAACAAAGCCTGAATCCCTGTGGGCTGGAGCTCTGTGGTCTGTGATCCTCTCACAGACTCCAAACAGGGACAGTGCAAAGCAGCCACTTCCTGCCTTTTCTACCCTTTCATTCAGGAGTTTAATTACCTCCACCTCCCAGTTCATTAGGAAACCCGACACCAGTGCTGTTTCCAGCCATGTAAAGGGAATTAACCTCTTCACTCCCTTACATGGTGGTACACCACAAAAATGATATCTGATGTTTTAGCGTGGATAATCCATTTTGTGCAGAGGAATTAAAAGTTAGTGGCTTTAAAGGAAGAACCTTTGGCCCAGCGATGGCAATTGAGATGAGATTTGTTGATAAGAGCAACCCCCCCTCCTATTTTAGCAATAGCCCTGAGGGTTTGGGGACTGGACTCATTGAGGTTACAATAAGTGCTTTCCATTAGCCAGGATTTCCTTACAAAATACAGAAAACTGGCTTATGCTCAGAAAGGATTTAGCGAATTTCCATTTTGTGTTTGGGTACTGAACGGCACAGTGAAGCACAAGAAACGTTACCAGGGGAACAAGGAATCAAGAGAATTAAAAGAAGATGTTGACCTAGAACCTAAATTTGTTGTGTTAAGTATAAAGGTTGGGTGACCCTTCCTGTCCAATAATTTATTTATATCATATATATTGTGACAGAGTCACTGACTCAGTAGGCTGGAATAGTGAATGGAGAGACGTTGAAACGAGTTCACAGAGTGTTAATCTCCTCAAACAGAAGGAAGCACACCTGCAGCCTAATTAAGCAGGAGGCCTGAGAGACTGCAGGTTTAAAAGCAGGAAGTGACACACACACAGGGAGCTTGTTTTTCCACAGGAAGGTGGAGAGAACTCTCCCGGCTTGGAAGCCGTAGCAGCTGCTGCAGCTCTGGTCCCCAGTCCTGCGAGGAGCTTTGCTGCTGGGACCAGCTGGGACCCCAACCCAGGATAAAGATAAACATTGCTGCGAGGCTGGACACAGCCTGGTCCCCGGAACCGTGTTCCTGTTTGCTGTTTGGAGCTGAAACAGATAAGACTTTATTCTTATTATGCTTATTGGTTATCGTTTGTGTAGCATGTTTTGGGCATGACCAGATTAGCTGGCTGTCCTGTTAGTAAGGACTCAAGAAGTGAGTTAGTGTCCCTAACGGGACTAGGCTTTAATTTGCAAGAAAGTAGTTTCTTAAAGGGACAGTGCACCCGTACTTATTTTGGTTGTGGCTAATAAACCACTAGTGTTTAAAGTTTCCCATCATGTCAAGCGTCTTACTGACCCCGGCGCGAGGCCGTCCTGCCACAGGTGGTGTCAGAAGTGGGATGCTACGCCTCTGGGGGTCAGTAGATGAAGATGTGTTGAGACACTGAACTAAAGCGGAAAAAAAAAAATGATTTTTGCTGAAGCATGGAAGTTACAGCCAGCAAGCGCTGAGTGTAAATTTTGCCCCGTCGGGTATGAAAGGATTGCTGTGTAAAGCTACTGTCTTTTGCTGAAGCGAATGAATTTGCAGCTAGCAAGTGCTGTGAGCAAAGGTTGCCCTGTGTGGTAAAAAAAGAAAGTGAAAATGAATTTTTGCTAAGAAGTTGCCCTAAGAAGAACCCAGAAGGTTCAAATATTGTAAAGCAAGAACAACTTACGTGTGTTGTGCAAAGTCTGCCTCGTCGGGTGTGAAAAAAAAAACGGGGTTTTAAAATGCCGCCGTCATTTGTCAGTTTTGCAATGTACATAACCATACAAAACAGTGTCCCTTCAGGCCATATGATGATTATGATGACGACGCATATGTGGCCCCGAGAAGAGAGATGAACCCGCAGATGGAAGCTGCAAAAGTGTCCAGTGTGTGTGCCCAGTACCACTGATGTCTCTGGAGCTAATAAAACAAAGAGAAAGAAGAAAAATAAAAATATTTCTCAAGTCACAGAGGAAGTGACCGAACCACTTGAGCCTGCGATATCAGGACAACAGGCGTCAGCAAGCCACCGAGATGTGCTGCAGACCGGAGTGATGGGCAGAATTGTCACAGGAACGGTGGCAAAGGAAAAGGAGGAGCAAAGGGAAGCTGAATCCTTGATCCAGGGAAAAGAGGCCTTAATTTCTGCACTCCAAACTGCCCAGCGTGATTATGATGTCTTGCAGAAACAATTGAATAGGGAGCGAGAAGCTAATGCAGAGGTACAGAGGTCTATACTCCCAGCTATACAAGAGTATGCGGCTTTAAAGAAAACAGAACAACTCTTGCGGAGTGAGTTGGAGGAGCTGACGACAAGCTTGAATAAAGCCAACACCGCAATTGCTAACATGGAATCAGAGAAAACAAGTCCTGACTGGAGACTGTGCTATCAGATGTCCCAGAGAGATGTGCAAAACTTCATCAAAGACTTAGAAGTTTCTCACCAAGAAGCTAGCGCGCTCAAAACAGAGCTGGGTACTTTGAAGAAAGCCAATGAGACGGTCCTAAGGGATATAGAGACTGTGAAAATGGAGAATATAAACCTGAAAGAAGAGGTTTTAAACCTGACCGGTCAGGTCAGTGATGGGACTGAGAAGCTTCACCAAGCGCAGAAAGTGAAGGCGCAATTGGCGCAAGAAAAATTAGAGGTGCAGGAAGCACTGCAGAATGCAGAGAGGATGCAACGTGTCTCCTTGGAGCAGCACACACAAGCAGCGCACCTATGGCAGAGACAGCTGCAAGAGCTACATGCAAGTCTGCAAGCGGCCAAGGAGAAGCAGCAAGTGCTACAGGAACGGCTGAGTACCCAGTATGTCCCCACAGAACAGCATGAGGAGCGGAGGGCCACACTGTACGCCACAAGAGCATCGCTGGGGGCGGAGCTTGAAAGCCAGGTGATTCTGTGTGAGAGGGAGCGCGAAAAGGTCCAGAGACTGGAGCAAGAGCTGGAGAAGCAGAGAGGCAACTCCATCTCCATGAGTCAGTATGCCAAGGAGAAAGAAGCCTGGAAAACAGAAGCAGCGTCGATACTGGCGACAAAAACTAGAGAGCTCCAAAAGATGAAGGCGGCGCTGACGCAAGCCCAGAGCAAGCACCGGGAAGAGGTGAAGGCCCTGAGAGGGGATTTGCAGGATCAAATTGAAGAGCTGCAGACGCAGATTGCTGAGCGCAAAATACAACTCGCCGACAGGGAGGAGGTGACCGTCCATCAGGTGGCTTGCCTAAAATTGCGCTATGAAATCAAGATGGCTGATACCCACAGGCTGCTGGACGACACGGCTAATGAGAGGGACCGACTGCAGCTGGAGCTGGACAAGGTCTGGGAGGAGCACAGGCAATTGCAGGTCAGAAATAGAGGAAAAGAAACAGATTTAAGCCTTGCGCTGAACCTGCTAAGAGATGTGGAGTCACGACTCAACGCCAAAGAGGATGAACTGGCAGCGGCACTGAGTGAAAAAAGATATGCAGAAGGACAGCTTCATGACCTGAGGAAGGACCTGGAGTCTGAGCGTGCTGGCCGCAAGTTGGCGGAGAAACAAAAGCGTGACCTGGACGAGATACTCGAGGCCCTAAAGACTGAGCATGTGGCTATGTTGGACACCGCTCAGTTGGAAAATAAGATGAGAAAGACATCACAGGTTATCCAGCAACACTCCCAACGGAGTAAATTAAAGGGACAAGAAAGAAAGGCCCAAGCCTACGAGTCTGCCGACGGTAATAGAGCGGCATCATGGGGTACACTTAGGGCTGATAAGACCCCCACCCAAATTGAAGTTATAAAGATAAATGAGGTGAAAACCAACACTAAAAATACACTGATGGAGAAAGGTCCAGAAGCCATCACCACTGAAGCGGAGTTACTGTCTTCACAAGAGAAAGCTAAGCTTCAAGGTAGCCCTCTAAGGAAGCTTTTCACTGGATCTGGTTTAAAGAAGCTTTCAGGCAAGAAGCATAAAGGAAAGAAGGAAGAAGAGACAAAGGCAGAGTATGTGACAGAACAAGTACCTGTCTCATTGGAGTCTCGTGATCCTGCAGAGGTAGATGGAGGAGACAGTTCGCCCTCTTCTCCTGATGAGTCTATAGAGACCTCTCCTACAGAAAATGTAATGGGAGACACAGCAAAGACTGTTGAAACAGAAGGTGAAGGGGCCACTTCTGATGGAGAAAGAAAGAAGGAAGGCATTACACCATGGGCCTCTTTTAAAAAAATGGTCACCCCTAAAAAGCGTGCAAAGCTGCCTTCTGAAAGTGACAAAGAAGATGAGGTTGAAAAAGCAAAGAGTGCTACCATGTCCTCTACTGGTAGTGCTGGTTCTGTTGAAAATCAAGAGGAAGCTAAAGAAAATGGTGAGGAACAAAAGCTGGAAAAGAGCCCGGAAGATAAGAAAAAGGTTGACAGCTCTGTATCATGGGAAGCTTTAATCTGTGTGGGTTCTTCTAAGAAAAGGGCCAGGAAGACTTCTGATTCAGACGAAGAAGTACAAAAAACCTTTGAGGAAGGTCAAAAAACAGAGGGAGAAGCAGGACAAGCACTGGTGAGTGAATACTATGAGCTAACTGAGGTCTTGGCTCTTCTACAGGGTAAGGGAGACTCTGAGCCCAAGAGGAAGAAGGCAGAGATAGCTGATAGACAGCAGGAGGCTTGGGGACATTTGCAAAAGGGGACACAACAAAGGCGGAGCTTCAACCCTAGACTCAGTACGGCACAAGAGAAAGAGGTAGAGAAGGATGAGTGTTCAGGCCCAGATGGCCTGGTAATTACCCAAAAAAGAAAATGCCTAAATTGGAAGGCAAGAAAAAAAAAAAGGGGGGAGGGAAGGGCCGACGTCAGACATTTTCGCCAAAAATGCTGGTGCACGGGAATGGTGCACGGGCTGCTCCACAGGACAATGTTTCGCTGGGGAGAGGGATATGTGACAGAGTCACTGACTCAGTAGGCTGGAATAGTGAATGGAGAGACGCTGCAGCCAGTTCACAGAGTGTTAATCTCCTCAGACAGAAGGAAGAACACCTGCAGCCTCATTAAGCAGGAGGCCTGAGAGACTGCAGGTTTAAAAGCAGGAAGTGACACACACACAGGGAGCTTGTTTTTCCACAGGAAGGTGGAGAGAACTCTCCCGGCTTGGAAGCCAAAGCAGCTGCTGCTGCTCTGGTACCCAGTCCTGCGAGGAGCTTTGCTGCTGGGACCCCAACCCAGGATAAAGATAAACATTGCTGCGAGGCTGGACACAGCCTGCTCCCCGGAACCGTGTTCCTGTTTGCTGTTTGGATCTGAAACAGATAAGACTTTATTCTTATTATGCTTATTGGTTATCGTTTGTGTAGCATGTTTTGGGCATGACCAGATTAGCTGGCTGTCCTGTTAGTAAGGGCTCAAGAAGTGAGTTAGTGTCCCTAACGGGACTAGGCTTTAATTTGCAAGAAAGTAGTTTCTTAAAGGGACAGTGCACCCGTACTTATTTTGGTTGTGGCTAATAAACCACTAGTGTTTAAAGTTTCCCATCGTGTCAAGCATCTTACTGACCCCGCCGCGAGGCCGTCCTGCCACAATATATATATATATATATATATATATATATATATATATATATATATATTTTATATATAAAAAAAGAATATCACTTGTGAGCACATTCACATGTCTTAGGGAGGTCTGCAAACCTGCCTTTCCCCATTATCACCTAGCATACAGTGCTTCTACTGCAGAAAGGGATTCTGGAAAGTAACATGCAAATGGGCACACAGTGACACCTTTTGCCTGAAATACATTTTACATGGAACTCTTATAAACAAATGATCTGCTGTTCACACAACTATTACAGCATGGGTTTAGATACAAAGCCAGTGAAACCACTCACAGCTGTTTCGACCTTTATGGGTCTCATCAGTCTGAGAATGGTTATACTGGCTTTGCAATTTTCAAGGCTGGGTAGGTTTACCATGCACCTTTTAAGTTATGATATTATATATATATATATATATATATATATAGATACCCATCAAGGTTGAAACATGTATGTGAGTAGGTCTAATGGCTTTGCATCTCATCCCAGCCTCTGTTTAAAAGCTGTGTTTAAAACAGCATGCATTGGCTTGAGGATTGGCTTGTGTAATACGAGCTTGAGACAAAAGGTGGCACTGAGTGCTCATTTGCATGTCATTTCCCAGAATCCCTTGCTGCAGTGGAAGTGCTGTATGCTGGGTGACAATGGGGAAAGACAGGGTTGCAGACCTGTCTAAGACATGCAAATGAACATACAGTAATATTTACAGTTGCTATATATATACATATATACACACACACACACTTGATAAAGGCTCCAGTCTGTAGTCGGAACATTGAGCCAATAAAATAAATATAAAAGTATATATGAAGAATAAAAATAATACATATTTTTTGTATTTACAGTTCCCAATTACAAACTTCTTACACTAGCAGTACAACATGGGATCAGACCAATAAAATTGGTAGCAGTGGGGTTAATTAGCAGACTTCTAGCACTAGTAAAAAAGGTATACTGCAACCATCATCAATGAAAATATCTAACCTAACATTACAATTGTACTGTAAAGTTTAATTAGCCATTTATTATCAGTACATATAAATGTATAATTTACTCAGTGCGACAGGCATAAAAAGTGTAATACTTTACATGGTCCTCCAGCAGTTATGGGGTTAATTAGTCAACTACTTAGGCTACCTGTACTGCGATAACTATGAGTAAACTAAAGGACTTCCAGAGGTAGTGAATGTATTAATTACGTTTTTACTTTTAGAGGCAGTGAAGGTATTAATTAATAAATACACGTGAGGTTAGTCAAAATTTACTGAAAATTTCAAACTGCAAAACACAAGTTCCCATTTGCTAGAAAAGCCTTGTTACTATATTTTAAAATGTGCACACATTATGAAAAATAACTAAGAAAAAATATATACTCAATTCAGATATAGGGTTAACGAATTTTGATAACGCTTTAAAATGTGCGTTTAAAACCTGAGATCGAAAATTGGAGCTATGGAAAGAGAAAACTCTAAACATTTTACACAATTTAATAGGAACATGAGCGGGATTTCTGTCCAATGTCTCCTGTGCGGCAAAAACAGAAGACAAACCATCGTAACGCATACAACCAAATCATAGATAAACATGAAGATCTTGGGATGCTTTTTAACAAAATCTCCCAGAGCAAAACTGGGGTAACTCGTTAGGCTTTTTGTACACTTTTGGATCCATGTGTATGTATTTAACTTTGTCATAAAGCTTGAAGAATTTTATTGACACTCGTTTTTGGACTACCTCTGTGACGGCATCAAATCATATTTGGAGCACTACATCATAACGTTGTTTGTTTACCTTATTCTACGAGAATTGGAATGCTGAGACGCTAGGGTTGCCACGTGTCAGGTATTGAACTGGACAGCTCGGTATTTGATTACTCTGTCCGGTAAAAAATGAGAGATACTGTAATACCGGACATGTATGTGTCCGGTATTATCTCTCCGGACTTGGTAACCAATCGTGGGAAGGGATAGAGCAGTGCTTCTGCTAGGGGGCTGGGCAGCTTCCTCCATCCTGATTGGCTGAATTACACAGCAGCAACCAATCAGGAGGAGGTGGTAGGAGCCTGGGGGGTGATGCCAACGAGCAGAGGAAAAGCATGCAGCAGAGACTGGTGAGGCTGTGTTCTGTGTCTGTGTCCTGTGTTTTCTGTGTCGTGTGTGTGTGTTTGTGGTGACAGACAGTACCTACAGTACTGACAAGTTTGTTCAATTGCTCAATCACCCTTACTTTTCTTTTACCATACTAACAGTCCCCCATTTTCAAGACCTATTGAAAATAAACACCATTGTAAATTCTCAGAATGGCTTCATAACTCAGCTCTCATCACAACAGCAATGCAATCTCTGCAGCACTCTTACTTACAGATCATCCCCAAGAAGGCGGAGCAGGTTACTTATTCATTGGCATGATTCAATATGCAATTTAAAGCTGGATTTTGAAGTCTAAAATTGAAAGCCACTGTACTGATAATGACAGAGAGAAGGAGGGGGGGGTGAGAGGATGAAGGGAGGGGGGTGATAATGACAGGGGAGGGGGTGAGAGAGGATGAAGTGGGGGTGAGAGAGGATGAAGGGAGGGGGTGAGAGAGGATGAGGGGAGGGGGGCTGAGAGAGGATGAAGGGAGGGGGGCTGAGAGAGGATGAGGGGAGGGGGGCTGGGAGAGGATGAAGGGAGGGGGGCTGAGAGAGGATGAAGGGAGGGGGTGAGAGAGGATGAAGGGAGGGGTGATAATGACAGGGGAGGGGGGTGAGAGAGGATGAAGGGAGGGGGGTGAGAGAGGATGAAGGAAGGGGGTGAGAGAGGATGAAGGAAGGGGGTGAGAGAGGATGAAGGAAGGGGGTGAGAGAGGATGAAGGAAGGGGGTGAGAGAGGATGAAGGGAGGGGGGATGAGAGAGGATGAAGGGAGGGGGGCTGAGAGAGGATGAAGGGAGGGGGGCTGGGAGAGGATGAAGGGAGGGGGGCTGAGAGAGGATGAAGGGAGGGGGGTGAAAGAGGATGAAGGGAGGAGTGATAATGACAGGGGAGGGGGGTGAGAGAGGATGAAGGGAGGGGGGTGACAGAGGATGAAGGAAGGGGGTGAGAGAGGATGAAGGAAGGGGGTGAGAGAGGATGAAGGGAGGGGGATGACAGAGGATGAAGGGAGGGGGGCTGAGAAAGGATGAAGGGGGGTGTGAGAGGATGAAGGGGGGGGGTGAGAGGATGAAGGGAAGGGGGTTAGAGAGGATGAATGGAGGGGGGCTAGAGAGGATGAGTGGAGGGAAAGAGAAGACAAGGGGGTGGGAGGGTGAGAGAATAAGGGGAGAGAGGATGAGGAGGGGTGCAACAATCTTGGAATTTGTGGGGAGCATTAAGATTAGTATTGCTCGCCATGCAGAGTATGACTGCAGGTCAGTTATTTCTAAATGATCTGACCATTACGTCATTTGTTCTAATTTCACTCTAAGCATGCAACAATTTGCACTATTTCATATTCTATTTCCTAAAAAATCCTCGGAAGGGCACTCGCTCCCAAGACTCCGCCCCAGATTTTTTACGAAATAGAATATAAGTTGGTACAAATTGGTGAATACTTGGAGTGAAATTTAGAAAAAATGACGAAACAGTCAGGTCATTTATAAATAACATTCTTCCTCACCAACGATTCTCGCGTGCGTCGCACCTTTCACCATTGTGTCCAGTATTTTTGGACAAGCCACCGGGCAACCCTATCAGATGCCAGCACCATTAGCCATGCGGTGAGGCAGCTACCTTTTATTCTACCGATAATTACACCAGAACTGACGTTATCAATGCAAATAAGACATTTAAATAGGGATATGGAGCGCCAAGAACCTTTTACTTTTCACATGGGGTAACACTGGTGCCAAAAACAGCAGCAGATTGATGAAAGAATAAAAGGACATTTCTTTCAGTAGGGATTGTGTTTCCTAGTAAGATGGTGCTGCTTTTGCTTCTGTTTTTCTAGAGGACAGAAATACAGCTTTTTTCCCCCAGATCTTTTTGATTACACATTAAATAATAATGCAAAATACACACAATATATTGAACTTCAAACAATATAGTCTAATCCTCCTGCACGATGAATGAGTACAATTGAAATTCTAATGATTCATTACCAGCAAAGCGAGTCATATTTGTTACCTCTTCTCCTGTTCCAGGAAGATGATGGTCACTCAACCTTACTTTTAAATTGGGGCCTGTTGCGCATCGTGCAAATAAACAGTACCAAGAAACCTACAAAGAAAATAAAAATCAAAGGGAATAAATCTACTGTCACAAACTGGAGCATTGCTCCGAAACCGGCACAAATTGCATTATCTTTTTACTTTGCGTGACTCCACGTCAATGTGTCAAGGTGCTTTGCTAAAATGTTCCCCTCTTCCCCCTTGAGCATTTTGGGGATTGGTTACAGCAGGGGTGTGCTCTACATTTTCTAAGGGGGGCGCCGCGCTTACAGAGGCCCTGCGCTCTTCCCCGGAACATTTACATTGATTGCAGGGGGAGAGCGTGGGGCCTCTGTAACTGTCTCTTCTTACCTTCTCTCTGGCTTCTCCTGATGACGCGTCACCATGACAACGCGGCATCGTGATGTCACATGACGCCGTAGAGATGAGATGCCGGAGAGCAGGTACGAGGCAGGGGGGAGCACGACTTAAAACGTTTGCGCACCCCTGGGTTACAGGAAGAGTCATTGCATATTATAATGAGATGCATTAAAAATTGTGCCTATACTGTAACTACTGCTGTTTTCCTCTCTCTTTGCCCCACATATATCTGCCAAGTTTAGGTGGCATTGATATCTTCAAACAAAATGTAAGAAGCAAGATGAAAAAGTATTCATACTTACGTCACTGGCGCAAATTGACGCAGATACAAATATTTGCTCCATGTTTTAGAGAAAATTACATTCTTTTCTATACATATCCCTCCAAAATTAAAACTTTTAACAAACTTTTGAATTGTTTTATAATTATTTGGGGTATATACTGTATGTTACATGGCAAAATTAGTGCAATTTTAGGACACACAGTTTTAAATGCACCACTTACATAGCCCCATAGATATTTGTATAATGTATCATTTTGTAGATAGTGTCAACAGTGTACGCAACCTTATACAAAATTACAATACAGGGAATGTAAAGTACAAACAATAGGAAAAAGAGCAGGAAATTCACGATATAACAAGGCAAAGGAAGACCATCTTCAGAAGAGCTTGCAATCTAAGTGGACAATACACAGCTATGGGGAATGTTATCCTGTGGCTTGTAACTGCTGATATTATAAGGCCCGGCACACTGATTTCCCTTACGACTTTGCTTGTACATCATACTCCAATAACTTGTGTCTAGGGCAGATCATGACTGCTCCACCTAGGAAGTGGAAAACTGCTTGTTCTGCTCCTGATGTTATGGAGCGTGTGTTGGGGCATGTGATCAGTACATGTGTCCGTCTCACTCTGATCCCACTGACTTTTCTCTTTACAAGTGAAACATTAAATTAAATGAGAATGCTTTTCATTCATTCATAATTTTGTAGTAAAATATTACCTTCACATCTGATTTGAAGAAAGCTGGCTTAAATACCATTGAATTTTCTGTTCTGGAAAGCAAAATGGGTGGAGGTGGCACAACCTTTTTTCCTCTGTTTAATGGCTCTGACTGTTTAACACAAGATAAATAAACTGCGTTTTCTTCAACTGCAGCTTTGTGAATGAGCTTCTCTGAATCCTGCAAATAAATAGTATGGGGTTAAATTGAATCATTATCAGTATAGTAATTATATATATAGTTTAATAGCCCTACATTTAACTTTGGCTCTGTGGTATCATATAAATGTTATTTTACTAGTTGACATATTTTATTTTTACATTCAAAAACCTAAAGATAAAAAAGTCTTATGATTCATTTGAGTCAACACTATTATCATGTATACAGCTGCAGCCACCGGTATTCGACCACATCCCATTCCAAATTCACTGCCAATTCACCTAAAACCCAGCAAGATGGGCCGCAGCGGACTAATGGCCCATCGGATTAACACAGCGGGGGTCCCTGCGTTTGAATGGGACTCACGCTGTGTGAATCCTACCGGGTTCCACCTGTCTGTAAGAGACAAGCAGTAAGAGATAGACTGAATCAGTCACTCTACCTGCGCGCCTCTAACAGGCGATTACTGGAGTTTTATTTTTATATTACAGTATTGTAGCAGGGGGTCTCCGGAGCTGAGCCGCATTGATTTCAGGTCCGGGGACCCCCTGTTTCCCGAGTTACAGGCCCCGTTATGGGGTACCAGTATTCGTCTGCTTGGTTTAAATCCTCCGATCACGGCCATGAGGCAGGAGCAGCTCCAGAGACCCCCTGCTACAATACTGTAAAATAATAATTCATAATAATTGTTTGTTCTTGTATAGTGCTGCTAGTTTTACGCAGCGCTTTACAGAGACATTTTGCAGGCACAGGTCCCTGCCCCGTAGAGTTTACATTCTATGTTTTTGGTGCCTAAGGCACAGGGAGATAAAGTGACTTGCCCAAGGCCACAAGGAGCCAACACTGGGTATTTAACAAGGTTCCCCTGCTTCAAACTCAGTGCCAGAGCCAGTGTCTTTACTCACTGAGCCTATCAATAGGAAAATAAAACCCCCGTGATCACCTGTTAGAGGCGCGCAGGTAGAGTGACTGATTCAGTCTATCTCATACTGCATGTCTCTTACAGACAGGTAGAACACGGTAGGATTCACACAGCGTTAGTACCATTGAACCACAGGGACCCCCGCGGTGTTAATCCCGATGGGTCATTAAGTCTGCTGTGGCCCATCTCGCAGGGTTTTTGATCGTAATTTTGACATTTTTCCTGAGATATGGTCGAATACCGGTGGCTGCATGTGTATAGTAAACTCTATTTCGCTTTGCATTTTAAGCATGACATAATGGACTTCAATCGTTTGCATGTTTGTAAGGTAGTGGGTTTCAATACCCAACTTTACTGAACATTAGCAAGGCCAGGTTTTAGGAATAACAGAAGAACTTGCAATATTCACACACTAAAATATTGTTATTTTATACATACATCAAATATTGCTTTGTTACCTACAAAACATGACGCATTCTCTGAGCGAGTTGGAAACCTGATGTAAAGAACTTGAGTCTGCAATGTAATTTCTGACTAGTATTACTAAGTGCCAACGATCACAGTGATAATATGTTTACCTTAAACACATTGTTAATTGCTTTATTAGTGTATCCATAAGTTTGCATATTGATGCAAGGGGATGAAGTGCCCTGCTGAACGGAATATGATCAAATTCATGATTGTTACTATTAGACACACATACAATTTAGGATCCCAAAACGTAATTACTGCAGAGATTGAAGCTGAGAAGCAGAGAAAAGGCTGGGATAAAGTTAAATAAGTATATCATCTAAACAAAAGCTCTATACTCTGTTTAAAGTACAGTTGTAAGAAAAGGATTGAATGTAGACTTTAGTGCGGAGTTCATTTAGTTATTTTTTTATCAGGTCCAAAGCAGAGATGCATTCAATGCAATATTAATTAGAAGGGAAATCCCTATCTCTCAGTGGTTTATAACTTTAAGAATAGTGGTCAGAGTTAGTTCAGTGAGAATTAAAGATGTGATTACGTTCTAATTTTTCCCCTCGTACTTTCCAAAACAGTACTGTAGATCAGTGATTTTCAACCGGTGTTCCGCAGGGCACCTCCCACCAGGAGGGGGGGGGGGGGGAGGGAGAGCCGGGCAACTGTACCAAATATCCCAGGCCCGGCAGCGGCATCACATGCAGCAGTGACATGGCGGCTCCCCAGCAGTAACAGCAGCAGTCCTGTCACTGCAATCCTTCCTCTTCCTCCTCCTGTCTGCGCCGGAAGTCAAGTCCAACTTCCGGCAGACAGGAAGGAGCTGTGGACAGGCACTGGAGGGCTCGCCCCAAGGTACGGTGTGTGTGTGTATAGAGAGGGAGTCTAATCGAGGAAGAGGGAGGGATTCTAAGGGGGGAAGAGGGACAGAGAGAGTCTAAGGGGGGGAGAGGAAAGGACTAAGGGGGGGGGGGACTAAGGGGGAGAAGAGGGAGTGTAAGGGGGGAAGAGAGAGGGAGGGAGTGTTATGGGGGAAGAGACAGGGATGAGGGAGTAAATGTAAGGGGGAGAGAGGGAGAAGAGAGAGATTGGGGGAAGAGAGAGAGAGGGACGAACAGAGGGGAGAGAGACAGGGTTCCCCAGAATTTCACAATATAATTCTAGGGTTCCTTAACAAAAGAAAGGTTGAAAACCACTGCAGTAGATCCTAATAAACATTCTTATTAATGTTTTCAGATGCCCGGAGAAGTCATTGGATGTGCATGAAATACACATACTTTATTACATTGTGATCTGTACCATTGATAACGTATTTTGAAAATTCATAGGGATCTTAGCAGTATAAAACACAATAAGTGTTATAAGCTAAATCAAACTGTACTTAATCCTTATTTTACTGGCATGTAGTTGGAATCTCTATGGTTCTTCCAGCAGACTGAATCTCTCTAATCCTTAGCCTAACACTGACAATTATCTTAAACTTTTTAATTTTACAATTGACCTCAAATGTGTAAATTTACTACATATAGCAATAGAATATGTTGTCAGTTTTGCGGAGCTTGACATATGTATTGGTTAGAAGACTTCATTATAATCATGACTTAATGCAACATTTTCGGGGTGAAGTATTAACGTCTCCCAAGTGCAAAATAGGGCAGAACTGGGTAAGAGAAACTGCCTGCTCTGGCTCATGTATCCAAGGTTTGCAGTTTGAAGACTTTCATACATTACCCGCTTTTTTCAAATTCTGGTTTTACAACCCTCATGTGAACAAATTGTTCAACATACAGTATATACATCAAAACCCAATTACCTCCAGAAGCTGATTAGGAAAAGCACCACCATGTCCGTTATTAAACAACAAAGCCTTCTGCATTAGGAAGATGGCTTTGGATAGCTTGTTCTTGTTAATTTTATCAAATATTTCAGACTCTGCAATCCATAAAAAGAAAACAGTGTAATCAGCTAAATATAGCCATATATATTATAGATTATATGATCATTATGAATAAAGAGTGGTAATATTGATTTAATTTCACCTGTTAGGTAATATATAGACTCTGCATTTCCTTTTTTCTGAACAGAACTTTTAGATGCTCTCAACTGTCCACCATCGCCTGAAAATATAAAAATGTTATCATATACATGACCTTTTACAAACATGGACTGTTTTAATGGATTCAAAACATGACTGAGTACAATCGGAAGCAGCAGAACAAGTTTTCTATGCTGCAGTATCTATGCAAAAGCCATTAGTGATCATTAACAGACACTCACTTGAATGGGTGCTAGTGATCAATAAAAGCTATTGCACATGGTTTTGCTCTGTTCTTAACCCACTACTCATTCGGATGGGTCATGGTGAGCAAATTTTGTGGCCCATGTATATAGTACGATCCTTGCATGTACCTTTCTATATTTCATTTTTTTTGTTAAAGTATGTAATATAATAGCCTAATTATGTCACAAAAAGTAAAACAGTATTCATAGTCATAATATAACATGTTATACAGACTGAAGGGGTCAAAGTTTGCAAGTCAGTTCAGATTTTTATAAAGTTTAAAAAAAAAAAAAAAACTTTGCTGGTTGTTCTAGAGGATCCTTAAAAGCATGTAGGAAATGCAATACGCTGCTGCATTTGCTATAGTGAGGCGATCATATTTTAAGGATAAATCCAAATTGTTTAAAGTTACACTACAACTGATCTCTTACCTTGCAATACATTCAGAAGTTTGACAGACACACGATGCTGTGCAACAATTAGCTCGAGCTGCAAATCCATCATCATATTATTTGCAACAGCTTTGTTCTGTTCTATTGTGGTGTTCTTTAAATGCGGTCTCCTCACACCCAGCTGATAACAAACATAAATAGTCAGAAAAGGGATTCGTTATAATGCAGTGTGGTTTATAATCCTTACAAGCATTACTTCAAAGGTTCGACCAGGAATTTGGAATTCCTTAATTATTCAATAAGCAAGACACTTGAATAATATATGCTGCTTTGTTAAATGTAGTTGAATATGGAAAAATAAGGTTGGATATTAACGGACACTCTGCTTATACTACAGTGTATCTGTGAGATCAGCGAGTAATGCCTTGTCCCCACTGCTCAGGGCTACATGCGCTACGGCGTGCGCAGCGGAAACAAGATACGGCCCTCTATGGGATCGGCCCCAGTCACTACCTATGCGCGCCTGCAGAAAGCACGATGTGCAACCACCTTTCCCAAAAGACAAGATTTTTGTCTTTTGGGGCGGTGGCCGAGCGATGGCCATGTCACGGTGGTGGTTCAGCCAATGAGGGTGAACCAGCCATGTGATGTCATGGCCATTCCCCCATCACGCCTCCCCGGGGGCCTAGCCTAGATCTTGTCTGTGCTCCCCCTGCACTTCTCTGACTTACCAAGACACGCGTCCCATCGCGACCCCTGTACCACAGATCGCGGCTGAAAATGGTGCACGCGCCGTCGGGCGCTTCAACGCGCGCATGCACTCAGTGACCGGGGCCGTAGCCTTAAGGAGAGCAACAGAAATGCAGGAAGCATAATTTGTAAAAGTCAGTCTTACCGTTGTGCAGTAGTGGTCAATTACTGATGTTTCATTTGGCAATGAGTGTGCCATAGACATTTCTTGTATTGCCTTTTCTAGAGTTTCATACGCAAAAATCAGCTGTGCAACTGGATTCTTGGGAAATAAAAAAACAAATATGGAGTTATTTATTTATTTATAAAAATTTTATCAGGAAGTAAAACATTGAGAGTTACCTCTCGTTTTCAAGTATTTTCAGTTAGGAGGACAAATAATACATGGTTACAAATAAATAGTTACATAAGTGAACAGAGTATACATTATATACAAGACACTGCATGCACAGTAAGAGATTATTAGTAAGAGTTGGAATGTGTTACAAATTCACTGGACATTCTTAGCTTCCACTCTGATTTAGAGATCTTGTATTAGCTTCATATATGATATTCTGTGGACATGTATGAAGATGAATTTTCTGTTGCATCAATCGCACTGGCTTAAAATGTATGAAGCATGTGATATACCTATCGGAAAAGGATATATTGAACAGGTATTTCCCCTAATGACGCATAACCACAAAAGGTCTGTTAAAGTCAATGCAGGGATTTAAAGCAGCAATCCAAGCTACCCATTAATTTAAGCTCCGGGGACACCCTGCTTTCGGAGATACAGACCTCCATAGGGGATGCGCGCAGCTGCTCCGCTCGGCTACCAGGGTTCATGTAATGGTGGAGTTGCAAAGTTCCCGCTCCATGCGCGCCAATAGAAAGCCGTGAAATCATAAGGTTTGGCTTCCTATTGGCTCACGTGATGCGGGAGCTTTAAACTTTGCTGAGATACCGGCACCTGTGGAGATCTGTATCTCAGGAAGCAGGGGGTCCCCAGAACTGATATTAATGGGGTTCAGCCCCAGAGATACCCTGCTACAATCCCATGTAAAGAAAATGTTTTAAATTTAAAAAAAAACGCCTGGATTGCTCCTTTAACCTGACATTGGTTAAGTCATAACACAGGTGGCATTACTCATCTACACCCTGAAATATAGGCTCGAGAAAGAGGGAAGGAGAGGAGGAGAGAAATAAAGGGGTGGAAGGAGAGGGGGTATAGAGAGGGGGGGAGGGAAGAGAGAGTGTTAACAGAAGATGCCTTGCAGATTATTGAAGACAATGGGCTGTAAGCTCTCTTCCTGTGCCAGAAGAAGTCCTATGGCAGAACACCACTTAGTAAATATGGGCCTGTCATTAATACGGAGTAGAATTTTTATAAAGGATGTCATTTCCATTTTTTTTTAAATATATATAATAGAATGTATAATTCAGTGTAATATAATGTACACGTAGTCCAAAACAGTGTTAAAAAAAAAGTATAAAACTGCACTTCTTTTTTGTCAGACTTTAAACATCATGAAATTGGTACAAACTGAAGCAGCATAAAGCAACATTTTTAAGAAGTTGTTAAAATTAAACATTTTAACTCTAAAATGTGGCCTCCCAAGTATTTGAAAAGTTCAATGTATTTAAGGGGAAGTTTGTAAAGATACAGGCCCATGTGTGATAAGGACCCTTCCCGCACCGAAATACATTTTACCGCATATTCAAGTGAATGGGCCACTAGGCATCTTCCAGTGCCACAAGGAGTCTTAATGCAAAGCACTGATAAATAAATATAATACACAGTTCCTTCTAAAAGTTTCTCATTCATTAATCAGCCATAACGGGTTGGTATGCACTAACACTACTGTCACTAAATTCATTTCTCCTTCAAAATATAATAGCCATTCCACGTATTCTAATTTTCCGGTCTGTTCCAGTCGTTAAAACATAATCACATAGATCCTTTTTAAAAAGCAGCACAAACAAAAAGTCGTCTCATCCAGGACATACAGACTTGGGTATTTTGCATCTTGTAATACAGCGGTGCGCAAACTGGGGGGGCGCACTGATTGTCTGCGGTGGGCGTGCGGTTTACAGAGGCCCCGCGTGCTTCCCGAAGGCACTTAATTTAAGCGGGGAAGCGGCAAGGCCTCTGTAAACTGCTTCAGAGACACGTTGCCAAATGACGCCACTAAGTCATGAGACGTCACGTTGCCATGGAAACGTGATGTCATGGCGCCGGAGCCGAGGTAAGGGGGGGCACGCAGAGATTGGAACAGCCGACAGGGGGGCACAGGGAAAAAAGATTGCGCTCCCCTGTTGTAATACACCTTAAATGAGAACTGGTCACGTCAAGAATATATGTTTCAGGTTCCAGAAGCTCATGAAATTACTGCTGTAAAAAAAACTTCTGAAGAGTTGGCTCTATGCTGCACGATAAATGACATTTGTGTATTTTCATAGCTCTTCATATTATGCTAATTCACCCACCTTTAAGAAAACAGGTTTATTATAACTTTGCATTTGAGAGCTTGAGTCCACATTTGCTTTTTCATACGATTTGTCTGAAAACCAAAAAAAAACAATTCAAATGTTTGTTTTGCTTATATGTTTGTAAATTAAACTATAGGTAACTAATTCATTTTTGTGGTGCTTCAGTATTAAATACAGTGGCAAATGTAAAGAAAAACTGCAAGTACACAGTTAAGGATAAAACACACAGTGTAATCACATCAATCTTATCCCACAACATTATTACTCAAGTCCTCCTTACTGCATCTGCTTCGAACTTCATCATTCAAAGCTTTTCAAGTTGCACTTAAAATGATATATTTATTTTTTAAAGGTAATGATGTCAGGAAAAAGCATGAGATGCGTTCATTGTTTACACTGGCTTAAATAACTGAAAATGTAACAAAAGTAAGATACGACTATAAAAACTTTTGAGCAACTGAAAATCCAGATTTTTAGAGTAGATTAACCTTTAGGTGTTAATGTAACACATTATTGTTCTATATTTTTTTTACCTGTTTAGAATAACCTGTCAGTTGTTGTGTGTCCTAAAATTTTCACTAATAGAACTGAAAAGAAAAACTGAAATCACTTCCAGGAGTTAGTAATTCACATGGTAAAGCCTCAGGAATTGTAATATGAACTCAACTGATCTAACTACGGGCTAGATTTACAAAGTTCAGTTAAAGGGCTCGTAACGTAGTATTACCTAAAACAGGAATGGATGTTATATTCAGAGGTTCATGTGTATCCTCAAAACTAGTTATATGCAGAAACAACAACCGAACTACTTCTCGTTAGCATAGGATTAACATCGCATTATTGCAGCAAACGTCTTGTCTTCCACTAGTGTGATGCTAAGTATGTCTTAGCGTTACTTCCATCCAGACCCTAAAATAAGTCTTTACAGCTGCAAACCAAGCAATATCCTACATGTGTTTTTTTTTTAATAATAATAATACCAATAATAATAATAAATCAGTTCTGTACTATGAGAAATACTTGTTGCATTTCTTTAAACAAGAGAAAATAAGAGATACAATGTGTTTGTATCCCTGAAGAAAATTCACTTATATGCACACTCCTGAGAGTAAAATGTAACTTTTAATATGCAATACTTAAAACATATATTACCGAAAAAGATGGTATAAGGAACACTAAAAATAGATTAAATAAGGTAAATACACACACCTCTGTTTGGGTCTCCAAGGAATATATAAATACTCCAGTTATTAATGTTACTGGAGTACTGGAGGCTCAAGAGGGTGCAACCAGTCAAGATGAGCCCAAAAGAGCACACTACTTGCAATCACTAGTGCAAAAGATGCAGTATCTCACACAGCAGCAGGGAATGATCTTAACCTATTTGTAAATAGTCATTGGCAACACTCAATAAATGAGATTATACCCTAGCTGCTACACTGTTTTTATATATGTCTGCACTAATGAATAACTGGAAGAGACACTATGTTAAAAACAGCCCCATAACGGGGACTGATGACATAATCACGCGTCCAACGCGCGTTTCCCTCCTACTATGGAGCTTCGTCAGGGACAAATTTGCATACAGGGGGGAAGCGAACGCTATTTATGCCGTCCGGTTGTCATGGTGACAATAACAACACACCGCTGAAAGCGCATGCGCAGAAGAGTGCATGCGAACTGAATGTAAAAACCCCCATAAAACGACTCACAAAGTACCTGTGGATTGTAATTTATTTGTTCCTCATTTCAGGTAAACCATATATATATATATATCCTTTAAGCTGTGGTAGTTGTGCCGCATTGCGCCAACCCGATCGTGAGTTGTTACTGCGCATGCGCAAGGTGATAGCCTTCATACCTCTTATATAAAGCTGTTGGCAGTAGCAATGTGCTCTGTGTGTTTAGGTACCATTAAGTGGCCCCTATTGAACACTCATTTTGTTTCACAACATGCATGAGGTTGAGGCTATCAGGCAATATCCTATCTGCCTCACTCTACATGTTTAGTGATGTGTGGGTTAGGCTCCGTTTATCTCTATCACCTGACACATGCGCAGTACGACCGAGGAATTTTGTGCCTGCGGATCGATCGGCAACTTAGCTAATTAATTCTCATTGTGTGGATTGTATTCATGCACATATTAAAGGAGAACATTTATAAAAATAAAAATTAAAAAAAAACAGCAGCTTGAACTGCTGCTTTAATTCAACTTTGGAATGAGAAGACAAGGAAAAACACTGGGAAATAATATCATATTAGTTAAATGATGTCTAACTGTGGCATTACACCCATCCAGACTGTGCAAAAGCCAAGTTTAGGTATGACCTAACGAACGTAACGTTAAGTCCCTGTGTTAACCTCAACAGATTTCTGTGGCTATGCAATGTTATGATAACGTCTCATTTGCATGTCATTATCACCAACAGCCGTTACAGTTAACGCAATGATCTTTATGGGAGAAAACATGACTTGCTGCTCTGCATTGTCCTAAATACTGCACTTTAGTGTTAATGTGACATTACATTAGGCCACCTTAAGTGACTTAACAGAGCTTTGTTGATCTGGGCCTGTGTGCCAAAGCCATTTATTATCAGATCAACTAAATGGTATGTACTATAGGGTAAAAGAACCTCAAATATTATGAAAGAACTGCGGTTTAGATTTTGATTACTCTTCAATTTCAAGATATTTAAATCTATTTTGACTTAATCAATATTTGCTCAATTTTTTTCAAATAATTGTGTCTTAAGCATTACAGATTAGAGGAGTCTTGAAATATTGGTAGATTTAAGACAAAATAATGAAAAGCAAAAAGGTACAAGAGTGGAAACTGTGCCTACAATTAAGATAATATAAAATACTGGAGTATACATGACTGCGAATTTGGGAAATTAAACATTTTGAAGCATCCAAGGATTATTTTATATTGTTTATCTATTTATTTTTTTAAGGCCAAAATCAATGAACATCCAACAACTAAGCACAAACATATGACTCACACGCTTCAGCTTTTTCACATTTGACATTTATCATGTATTAGTAAACTCTCCGTGGCTAAAAGGTAAAGGTTGACATTTGCTTTTTTTCAACTTCCCATCAATGTTGAAGTTAATACTGTATGTACTGAGTTAAATTTGGTATCCAAGTCATCTTGTACTTGAAGCCAACTTCAATTCAATATTTTGAGTTTAGAATGTCATTATTCGCAGTGAAAAAAAACACTATGCGTGTAGAATGACATTTAAAAAAATTGTAAAGCAGCAAAAGCAAGGAACCTAAAACGGACAGTGTGTAGTGGACATTCCACACAATAGAAGGTCCAAATAAAATATTTCTTCATGTAGAGGGGTACCTGCAAGGCAGTATTAATATTACAGTGTACATTTTTGGATTTGACTCACACTATGTTTATGTAGCCATAGCTGGTCCAGGTTATACTTTCTTCCCCCTGTCACGTAAGTCCTAGAAAGTTACAGGCAGTAGAAGGCTATCCGGTGGGGTTTACCCCCCCTCATGCAGCCTCCTTGAGTGGCAGGAGTGAAGGTGGGGCGTGGTCTGCGAGTTACCCAATCCTGGTGAAGCCCAGGACCCCTCCCCTTCTGCATTGAGGTGGAGGCACTCTAAATTATAGAGTCCTAGTCTCTCCCTCTAGGCAGAGAGACGTGCTTTCAGCCCTTCCTGGGGCTGACTGCAGCTAAAGATCTGAACAGAGGACAAGGCCTTCAAACTGCGAGAAGGCCGGTACCATCCAGAGGTCTGGGCCCTATTCTAAAGGACTATGCATTCACTGTAATAACACCTGCAGTGGATGATATAATAAAGGATCCTGTTTTATATACCCCTGCCTAAGTTACAGTCTATTGGGTAGGTAGGGTTGCCAGGTGTCCAGTATTGAACCGAACTGTCCTGTATTTCAACACTACTGTATGTCCAGTAAAAAATTTGAGGTAATACTGGACATGTATTTTTACATGTATGTTTTTAACTGCACTAAGTTACGTAAGCTTATGCTTAGTTTATTAACCCCTTCAGGGTATACTTCACAGAACATTTGTATACATTTAGCATAGGGACCTACTACTGAGACTTACCTTGTCGTTGGTTTGCAGGCTTGTCATCATTTGATCAAAGGATGTAACCAAAAGTCTCCTTTGTCTTACAGACTTAGGTTTCACTATGTATATTTATTTCCCCATTTATTGTTAGCCCAATGGGAGAAGCGCAGGGATTCACTTTCTGTTTTTTCACATATGTATAGCCAATCCTTTCACCAGCAGCATGCCCCTTACACGGAGAAGCGCGGTGTATATATATATATATATATATGTTGTTATATATAATATGTTGTTCATCTATGTGTCTGGTATTACCTCTCTGAACATAGTGACCTGACTGGCTAGGGGGGCTGCAGGATTTCTCGAGCAGCGCTGCTCGAGCCATCCTAATTGGCTGTTGCTGGGTAATGCAGCCAATCACAAGGCATCAGGAGCCTGGGGGTGGGGCCAATCAGAGGAGGAAACAGAATGGAGCAGAGTTGAGAGGGGTGTGTGTGTCTGGAGCATGTTACACCTTTCACCATTGTGTCCAGTATTTGTGGAGAATCTGCCTGGCGACCCTATGGGTAAGGGTATGCTTGAAGACTGTCATGGTGGGAACTGTCTCCAGTAACTCTGGAGTCTGCTATGACTGGAGGCGTTGCACCAGAACCCAGCCTGAGGATCACCAAAAGCCTGTCCTGTTTCCCCTTACGATCGCGGAAGTTCATCTCTCCTGGAACCTAACAGGTAACAAGCACCATGACACCCATAGCTTTAGCAAGATCTCCCAATCTCCCAGAGGGAGGGGGGGGGGGGAAGCAGCGCTACATTTAACATGTGCCTAAATTGGAGCAAGCTCCTTTTGTGAAATTATATATCCACCAAAGTGGCCACTCACATTGCAATTGGCCAAACATTCCTATTCACGTCGGCCTATATAGAATAAGCCTTTTAGTGTTTTTGTAAATACCAACACAGAGAAATGTTAGATCTGACTCTTATTTTGAATAATTCATTCTGTCACACCAATTAAAATACCTTTAACAAAATACATAGGTCTTTTTATATGATATGGTTTAAAAATTATGTTTAGACCTTAGACTGTAATCAACACACATAGGCCAACATTTACTAAGCAGAGCTATGCCAGAAGACACTTGACTTGTTGTTCGGTGCTGAAAAGAGTCTTATGACACTTTATATGGTGTTTCAAAATACAAAATGCCCCTTCTATAAGTAACATAATATGCAATATGTCTGGAAGGCTAGAGTATTTTACCTGGCTTTCTTCCAGATTTGACTGCAGCATCAGCCATGCTTTCAGAGATCCCTGCTAACCTTAATGCAGCTTCTCCCATTATCACAGTATCCGTATCAATGATATTGCAGTGTTGCATAACTTCATAGATAAGACAAAGAATTGAGATCCACTAGAGAAAAGAAAGAAAAAAAGGTAATTATAATGAACAAAAAGAGTACATTCTATGCTGCTCTCCTATTACATATTAGATTAAGTCGCAGTCATAGTGCAGTGGAGGAAGCGAGTGGAACTCGCGAAACGCGCGTCGATGAAGTAGAGCGTCACGATCTGTGACATCATTGGAGTTGCGACATCAGCTACTGGGAATACAGCTTGTATACTAGCTTTCTCTATCTCTGACCCGCCGTTGCAGAGTCTTTCGATGTGGTTGCTTCGATAGAGACTTCCAATATAGCATGTTTTACTCCTAAGTCAGATACTACACACACACCCTATATTCAGACACACATTATGAATGACAATTTACTACATACAATGTGGATACGGGAGTGACGTTAATCAGAGGGTTAAATGTACCACTGCAACACTCTCTGACCCTTTAAAACAGAGAAAGGGTGTTTCATAATAGAATATATATTGTGTTGTGTTAACAATTTATGGTACAAACCTAAGACTAGGAGCATTGCTATCATCATCCTCTTGACAACCTTGTGACACTATATGGAGAAGTGCCCAATGTATACATTATACATACTGTACTCTCTACTAGAAATACAACACTAGAGGTATACAATTTTGAAATATAGTGTCTAAAGCACTTTACCAGGGACCTCAACTGACAACAACAGTATAATCTTTGAGCTGAATATGTCCAAATACTTGTATAGTGTCACATACAGTTCATAATTATACAATAGAGGTATTCCCAAGTCTTATTTGGAAACAAATTTGGATGCACTTGTCTTTTTCTGATGTCGAAGTAGTAATTTGGGATATAAACCCTATGGTTAAAACATATTAAAACATTAGATCTGCCTAATAAGCTTCTGAATTCAAATATTCCAGAAAATCCCTACTAAGTGTACTTTACTCCTCTACGGGGATTTTATGTTTATATTTTAAATACATTTTACACATGTTTTTTGGATGTAATAAAATTTTATTATTTTGGTTTTTAAGCAGACCCTATATTTCGGAGAGAGCCTAAGCGGTTTCATTATCCGTCGGACTTACCTGATCCAGCAATCCACCAGTCATAGAGTGCAAATCTCTGGAGGGTCTTTATTTGCTCTTTTTAGGATCAAACTGTTAAACCATTGTAATGAACACAAGTATATCCTTTAGAATGTATTGCTAATTAATCTGCTTGAACCTGATTTGTATTGTCTTGTAAATATGTCTAAGCTTTCTTTAGTGTGATATGTAAATGATATGCTAATTACTTTTTTTTATTATTATGAAAAGTATTTATGTGCTATTCCATAAATTTAGATTATATTGGGATTGCTGAATAAACTTTGACAGATTAATTACTATGTGCGTAGTGGGTGAATTTACACAAAAGTAAAACTAGATCAAAACTTTTATAAATATTCCTCAAATGTCTCTGGTATTTGAGATTGCACTATGGGGACCTAACATAACATATACAAAATGTCTGATCTTACTATAGGGTTAAAGCAGCAATCCCAGCTGCTCGGTTGTTTTTGTATTGATTTTTTTTAACAGTATTTGAACAGAGAGGTCGTCTTAGCGGCACCATTTTATTTCTAACTCCGTACAGCCCCCGGGTTCCTCTGATACCTGGCGATTTAGGTGCTGGTGTTCTCCCCCCATCTTAAGAGATCAAAATTGCAGTCAAACCATGATACAATAGGAAGCAGCAACAAATGACATTGCAGATTCTTATTATATGACTATGGGTGCCATCTTTAAAGAACCAGGACGTGTATCGGCACCTAAAACTGTAACTATCTTGGGAAACGGTGGGTCCCCAGAAATTAAAGTAGCATAGTTCAGCTCTCTCCCAGTTCAAATACTGGAAAAAATATATATATATACATTTTGGCCAGGATTGTGGCTATAACCTTCAGGGTGCCCATGGACGTATCCACTACATCAAGGGTATGCAAAGGTTTGACCCTGCGCCGCCCTGCCTGCTCATCTCTCAGCTCGCGCCCCCCCCCTGCTCAGTTCCGGCGTCAAATGACGTTGCGGGTTCACTTGACGTCACGTTGCCATGGGAATGTCATTTGACCCTGCTGTGTCATTTTACACCGGGTTACCATGGCGATGTGTCACCGAAGACTATGTAAGAGAAGATGCAGAGGCCTTGCGCTGTCCCCTGGGAGTTAATTTAAATGCCTTGGGGGAGAGCACGGGACCTCTGTAGCCGCCGTGCCCCCCCTGGAAAATCTCCCACGCCCCTCACTTTGCGCACCCCTGCACTACATCATGCGGTCTGGCACTCACTCCCCCCCCCTCCTTATGACATAGTGACCACATGATGCTCATTTTGTGCTCAATTGCATATGGAGTGGTCACGTCATTTGGCAACCGAAGGGTTAACAAAATATTATACCACATTGCCGAGAGCGAACAATGTAGTTACATAGTAGATGAGGTTGAAAAAAGACATATGTCCATCAAATTCAACCTTTGTTACATTTAGACTACAGTACATGTACTGTATAGTGAATACATTTAATGAGACAGTCCCTGCTGGAAGCTCATCCCAAGCTTCCCTAGTCTAGTATGTGGTACTTAGAGCTTAGATTATTATTAGTAATAGTCAGCATGGATTTATGAAGGATAGATCTTGCCAAACTAACCTTATTTGTTTCTTTGAGGAGGTAAGTAGGAATTTAGACCAGGGTAATGCAGTTGATGTGGTCTACTTAAATTTTGCAAAGGCTTTTGATACGGTTTCACACAAGAGGTTGGTGTACAAAATAAAGAAAATTGGACTCAGTAATAATATATGCACCTGGATTGAAAACTGGTTAAAGGACAGACAACAGAGGGTTGTCATAAATGGAACTTTTTCAGGTTGGGCTAAAGTCGTGAGTGGAGTACCTCAAGGATCGGTACTGGGACCCATGCTTTTTAACTTGTTTATTAATGACCTTGAGGTTGGGATCGAGAGCAAAGTCTCCATCTTTGCTGATGATACTAAATTGTGTAAGGTAATAGAATCAGAGCAGGATGTAATTTCTCTTCAGAAGGACTTGGAGAGACTGGAAACGTGGGCAGGTAAATGGGAAATGAGGTTTAATACAGATAAATGTAAGGTTATGCATTTGGGATGCAAGAATAAAAAGGCGACTTACAAATTAAATGGAGATATATTGGGGGAATCCTTGATGGAGAAGGATTTAGGAGTGCTTGTAGACAGCAGGCTTAGCAATAGTGCCCAATGTCATGCAGTAGCTGCAAAGGCAAACAAGATCTTATCTTGCATCAAACGGGCAATGGATGGAAGGGAAGTAAACATAATTATGCCCCTTTACAAAGCATTAGTAAGATCACACCTTGAATATGGAGTACAATTTTGGGCACCAATCCTAAGAAAAGACATTATGGAACTAGAGAGAGTGCAGAGAAGAGCCACCAAATTAATAAAGGGGATGGACATTCTAACTTATGAGGAGAGGCTAGCTAAATTGGATTTATTTACATTAGAAAAGAGGCGTCTAAGAGGGGATATCATAACTATATACAAATATATTCAGGGACAATACAAGGAGCTTTCAAAAGAACTATTCATCCCACGGGCAGTTCAAAGGACTCGGGGCCATCCCTTAAGGTTGGAGGAAAGGAAATTTCACCAGCAACAAAGGAAAGGGTTCTTTACAGTAAGGGCAGTTAAAATGTGGAATTCATTACCCATGGAGACTGTGATGGCGGATACAATAGATTTGTTCAAAAAAAGGTTGGACATCTTTTTAGATGGGAAAGGTATACAGGGATATACCAAATAAGTATACATGGGAAGGATGTTGATCCAGGCATTAATCCGATTGCCAATTCTTGGAGTCAGGAAGGAATTAATTTTTCCCCTTAATGGAGTTTTTTGTTTGCCTTCCTCTGGATCAATAAGTAAGTATAGATATAGAATAAAGTATCTGTTGTCTAAATTTAGCATAGGTTGAACTTGATGGACGTACGTCTTTTTTCAACCTCATCTACTATGTAACTGTAACGGATATGCCACCCAACCCAATCGCAGATATAGTGTGAGTGCGGAGAACCTACAGTTACCAGGTGTGGTTCTTTACCTGTTAGGCTCACAGGACGGCTGAGCTTCCGCCACTGGGAACCTGGGGCAATTATATTAGGAGTAACCCTGTACTCGGTGCAGCGCCTCCACCTGCGATGGTTCCTAGCAGAGCAGGAATTGTTCCTCGCAGGACACATATATATCACTCCACACAACGTATGTAAACAATCAATTACTTTACTTTGCATATAATAACCATAAGCAGATGCACGTATATCAACAGGTGTCCCTCCCTAGAGGAGAAACTGACTACTTCGTCGCGCAGGACGCTACCTTCTCTCACAAACCCCACCGGATGATCCCACCCAGTGTCCAGTAGCCCCACACAGTATTACCCCACCCTTCAAGTGAGATGTGTATGTGTGACTGCGCAGCCACTATGTCCCGTGTGAATGTGAGAGGAATCGTTGGTGCACTTGTGGATTACCTGCCGGACACTCCGGTGCCCGGACCTGCCAAGGAACTTCACAAAGGATCCGAAGACTGATGTCGGCTGAATGCAGGAGCTACCCTCCGGGGCGATCCCACCCGGATGGCTACTGCAATGACAGCGAAGGTCTGAGCCCAAACCTCTGGACGGACGCGCAGCTTCTGCTGTGTCCCTAACTGGCTCTAGAAAGTAAGTGGCAGGGTCCCTAACCTGAGGGCTGTCCCTGACACAACTCACTCTACTGGGTGACTATGGGCTAGCTGGGGCCTTGGGGGCTGCTGGTCTAGTGCAGGGAGTCACTGACTCCTGTACCCTACCTCCTTCCCCTAGCTGCTCCTGGCGTTGACTGACTAGCGTGCTGCAAGCCCGCGAAATGTATCTCTTTGCTCCTGCAGGGCCATCCTCCAGCCCTATTGGCTCCCTGGCATCACGTGGGGCGCTGCAGAGGCTCATGGGACTTATAGACCCTTCCAAGAGCCTTCCCTGGTAGGTTAGGGTTCGTGCGTTCCTTTCTGCGCATGCGCAACTCTTACGGGCCGCCTGCAGCTCCCTAGCTTCTTCCCTACTCTGCCTCGCACATGCACGATCGCGCCGCATGCGCGCGCACCCGCAATGGCGGCCCCCGCTAACCGGGTACGCCGCCGAGCCTCCTAAGGCTCTCACTGCTCCCTGCTCCGGCCCCCACCTTTGGAAGCAGCCGGCGGGTCCGTCGCTGGCTCCGGCGGCACCCGCGACCGTGCTGCTCCAAAGGAGGGGGGTCTCTAGGAACCGCTGGGGACCAGGGCTACATAACTATATAACTATGTAACTATGTAGAGAAGTGCTAAATAAAGACATGTGAAATTCAAGTTGTGCCTATTAAGTTTGGTATGTGTAGCCACAGGTGCACATGCAAGATACACTACAACGTGATAAGCTTAGGGTATATTTAACTTCCCTGCTCTGTAGACTCCAATGAAATTCTTAAAAAATACACAGAAGTAACATAGTATTCAATGCTCTGTAAAGCCTCACAACATATTAAATATAGCCCATGGAGTCTAAATCTTTAGCGAAATAATGCTGAGAACCAACAAACAGGGTGAGAAGTATCTCTTATTTTCAGCAGAGTTAAGAATATTTAATTGAAAGGAACTGTCAAGTATCTCTGGAGGAAGTATATTGACAACACACAATTACTGTAATACATTTTTACATGGGTATGTTTTCAATGTCACGTAAGAACACTTGCATTAAGTTTTAGAGCCCCTGTAATATTTTTGATAGCACAATTACTTGGCAAATGTAGTGGTGTTATCTAGTCGACTTTTATTTTTGGAATAGTTTTGAGATTTGTACGATAGAACCTAATCGATCACTAGGATCAACGTTATGATTTCAACAAGGTTTTTAAATAATACATGGAATATTCAATAAAAGAAAAACGTTCTGCGCCAGAGACAGAAATCGTGAATTAGTAGAAAATATAAAAATCAGAATAGGAGATCAAATAACCTGTCCAATAACTGTGTGAAATCTGAAAAAAATTAATATAAATAAATGACGCTTGGAATTCATACCAAGTGAGTAAGTGATAAGTGCAAAAATAAAATTAAAATAATGAGTGACTAGGTGATAAGTGTATTATATATAAATTATAAAATATATAAATGCCTAATGATGGGGAAACTTCTATATCAAGAGGTAGGAAGCATAGGATCCTGGCATCTCTCAAAAGGGACAATAAATCCAAATGAGAAGAAAAACAGAGGGAAATAGAGAACACACATGCTATGGCTATTGCTATGGGGGTGCGCGCAGAATATTATGGGGGGGTCCGCACTCTTGCCCACAACATTTAAATGAAATGCCGGGGAAGCGCACAAGGCCTCTATATATCCCTTACCTGCTCTCCGGCGGCTTCTGCCACCATGGCAACGCAGCATCAGATAACGCCGCAGGGTCACATGACGTTGCATTGCCATGGCAACACGAAGTCGCATGACGTCGTGATGTAAGGAAACGCTGGAGAAAAGGTAAGGGTGGGTGGGGGGGGGTGAGGAACATGAGCAGGGAAGAAGAGCATGTAGGGGGGTGCAGACGCAAAAGATTGCTCATCCCTGCTCTATGGCAATAGACAATTTAAGTACACAATATAGCCTAGCTATACACTCAAATAATACAATTAATTAAAAAAAACAAGTAAGGTGAATGGGAGGACAAGGGAAAACAAAAGGATAAAAAAGCCATATATAGTCACTATACAGTTTGTGAGAAGAGGACTTCAATCCAAATGTATTCCACAAAGCTGTGTTTGCATCAAGCGTGGACAAAGAATTTGTAGAAAATCGTATGCTGTATTGGAAGTAAGACGTGCCAGTGTCTGTTTCGCTCAGATCCATGACCCAGCTTCAGCAGGAAAGGTAATCAGAGACAGCAGGGCTCATAGATATCACAAGATGGCAAATATTAAAGGCAGATGAATAATTAGCCTTGTGTGTTTGTGCCCGTAAATATATAGCCTCGAGTTCCATGTAGATCCGCTGCTAGCCAAGGTAAGTGAATGTAGCAAAACATTACGGCAGTTCTGAGTTGCTACAGTGTAGCTGTATTATAGACAATTCAATAAGAAAACAACTGAAACAGCTGAGTATGAGACTGATCCAAGTCTCAACTATCAGCAGTATACTGTCTGTGACATGGATCTAACGCATTTCGTCACGCCATCAGGTGACTTAATCAGGGAGTAGAATATTTACTGATTGGTTTAAGTATGATGGTATTTAATGTTACCAGATCCACTTTTATACATGATTTTAAAAAGTATAAAATAGTGTTTAAAGAGTTATTATATTACCTTCATTCAAAGAATATTATTTGCCTGAATTAAACACTAGTACTACATTTTTTTTCCTGCAGCTCAATCACTGATCATATTACATGGAATGCTATATAAACAATCAAGAATCACATTAAGAAAATGTACCTTGCTATTCATTTCACATTTCTGAACAAACTTGGACCCGTCAGTAGCACCTGCATAGAGTCGCTGGATTCCAGTTTTGCACTTTTGCCACAGGAACAAGATAACATCAATGACAATATCTTTGTCAGGCCGGACATCCTGAAAGTTCACAATATCAAAAATCATAAGAAAAAAAATTCAGGTCAAAGTAATAAAGCAATAGCTAACTGACCACAAAGGAAGGTGCCTTATAAAGGAAATGTAAGCAAATTGTTATACCCAATTTGGCATATACCCAGAAAAGGCAGCCCACAACAACCTAATTAGAGATGTAGCCGTACATATTGTGCACTACGGCGAGAGGTCATGTATTTAATGTTTCACCAGGTTAGTCACATGCTTGTAAAAGCAATTTATGTTTATTTTAAACTTGAGGAGAAAGCTACACAGATTTTGCAGAACTTTTGTTCAGAAGCAGGAGCTTAGTATGTAGGCGTATGAAATTTGCATAGCTGAAAAGCGGTATGCAGTCCCTTTTAAGAATTATATTAGGCTTAATCTTTTTTTTAATTTATGCTATGTACCTTATGTATAAAAGGACTCTGAATAAGGACCTTGTACATCATTTGGGTTGCCGCAAAACAGCACAGAGACCCTATTCACAAGTGAAAGTTATGTACATTAAGAAAGGCTACATCTGTAGCTTATTACAACTGGGTGCCATAAGAAAGTAGAAAAGGGGGGGGGGGGTTGTTCAAATGTGTAGCAATTGAGTCTCCCCTCAAAACTGTGAATGAATGAAATACTCTAAAGATATCTAATTAACAAGAGAATTCTCTTTATCAGCAGAGTGCATAAGGCAGCTGTTGTGGTTGATTTACAGGCAGACCTAGACCAGACCTGTCAATTCTCAGTGACTTTCTTTGAGTCTGACTGACTTTTAGCATCAGCAGTGCCTTGGTGTTCAATAGATTCTCACTGAGATAGTTTAATATGTTTAATTTGTATTCCCTGAAACTCAGTATTAACAGACGCTGATCTGTTAAGCTAATGATGGTAATAAAATTAAAAACGGAGAAAAAGTATTAATTGATCATTTTGCCTGTTGATTCTGTACAATTCACAAACTGTCTTATCACAAAATATATTAGGTAAATATCCTAAAAAAAAAAAAAACCCTTGTTTTCAATGGAGACATAAAAATGTAACAAACGGCTTCTAAAAATCCTTTAAATTCAAGTTTGAAATCAGTGGATTTTAACTCACTGACAGTATGCCAGACTGTCCTCTGTGATCAAGAGGAAACTCAGAGAAATAATGTTTTTGCAGAGGATTTGGTCATGTATATTATTGTGACTGTGCACCTGTCATACACATCATTATCACATTTTTGAAAATGTAAAAAAGTGTTATTGATCTGTAAAGTCATACTATACCTGTAAAGAATTGCAGACACAGGAAAACACAGTTTCTGCCAAAGTTATATCATCATCATCATCTGCAGATCTGTCTTTTAGATATTCTTCTAGGATCACAAACCAAAAAAATACAGCAATAAAAAAGACAAAAGAATAAATGCTCAAAAAATCCCTATTTATTCAGTTTATTTCTTGAGTAATGCCAATGTCTATTTTAACACTGACCGTACATTGATGGAAATCGATGCACAGCAAAGAAATTAAACTTGAAACAAATTGCATCACACCTCTGGAATGTCATAAATATTTTAACATTTAGGGTTATCACCTTCAGTACGTTAAAATGTAATCAGTTTGACTGAAAACACAAGTTGTGCTTTAACCATTAGAGTGCCCCTATGACATGCCAGGTGTTGTACTTATGGGCACTTGCTGCATTTTTAGGCTAATCAGTATGACTGGTCTGACACAGAGGCCAGCCGGATTGAAACCAAAGTGTAGCCCCCTCCCCTTCCATTTCCAGCACCTGGGCGCCAGTCACGTCATGTAATTGCTTCAGGAGCGGTCACATGACGTGAAAGTCCTGGAGGTCTAGTGGCACTGTAAAGGTTAATGAGGCAAGTTCACCTTCCTATTCTTCACTTTGTACCTTAAAAGCACTGATTCATTGTTTTGAGTTGATGTGTAAAAACCCCTTGAGTGCCAGAGGGCAAAGCACTCAAGAGGGATTTATTAATTAAAGTGTGGCAGTTCTGATAGAGGCTCTATCGCACAGACAGCCATTGATTTTGGCACGATCACAGTTTAATGAATTACCCCAAAGGAGCTAAAATAGAAACTTTTAGATTGGAGTGGGGGAAAAAAACATTATGAGATACACGACGGGTTTCCCAAAACCTTTCTAATAAAGCAAAAAGTTCCTTCTAGCAGGAGATAATATATATCAAGTAAGATGTAAGCTAAAGCCTTCTACCTGAACCACGTTTTGTCTGTTTCCTTTTCTAAGAGTGCCACCTGGTGTAAATAAAAATTATTTATTCCTGGTTTAGTTATGTTCTTGCATTCTTGAGTACACAATATACCTAGTTTTAGAGTATAAGTAGGTTCCAGATAGAAGACTTTATTTAGGTGAAAGTCAGACAATAAGTAATATACGGTATACAGTATGCGATTAGCTACTGGGCGGCTTTCTAACTTTGTAAAATGTATATTCTTCAAAAAGCAGGACTATGCTACATTCAAGCCTTTTCCATGTCATACTGTGTTGCGAATATAAGAAAACAAATAAATAAATTAAAAGTCAACAGTGCGTTTAATGCACATAATTAAATCCTACCTTCTAAACAATTATAATCTATTTGTTATTAAATACCTATAGCCTTTCTGCATCGAATGATTTAAAATCTAGGCTTGGAAGCCATATCATGCGATGTCTTTAGCTACTGTCTTAATGCCGGCTTCTTCCCTCAACTCTTCATACCAAAAAGCAACGATACTCCAGTAATAATTCCCTCCGGACAAGGCAATACCTAGCCATTAATGCTCTGAGTGGAGAAGTTAATGCCTTCAACCCACCCAGCGCATTAATGTTCAGGTTACCCTGTCTTGAGGGGATTGTCCCTATTTATTTAAGAAGCTTTTTTCAATGCTGGATGACACATGTTCTATGTTAGTTGATAAATGTTACTATGTCCTTCCGCCAATGCTTAATAAAATAGTTTCTGTAAATGGAGCACATAGAGAATAAGACAAAATAGTACATATGTAACGGTATATAAGCAAGTGCAAAGTTAACATTAACATTTATTTATTTTATTATTTTAATATTGTGGAGAATACACATATGTATTAACAAATCTAAACAATTTGTATAGTTTTATTGTTTAGGAAAATTGAATTGAATTCTTCCTGTGAAAATGCAATTGGAAAACATATGACTTAGATGTATTTGTTTTACATTTACAGGCAGTTTCTGGTTAGATGTTGGTTTGAACATTATTTGATGTTTTCTCCTCTGCTCATTCTGACAACATTCCTCTCACTCCCTTTTCCTTCCACCTCTCCCCTTGCTCATTCTCTTTCCACTCCCTCTATCTCCTAACTAGCGTTCTAACTCATCTCTATGTCACCCTGTTTCTCACTCCCTTCCTCTGCCATTTTTTAAGAACTAAATGTTATCTAATTACAATGTTATGTGGTTCATAAAATTCATGGGCGAATAATGCCAAGAATTTTCATGAGGGTTTCATGATTCACTTTCTTTCAGCAGATAATAAATGTTAATGTTGACGATCAGGGCTGCCGATAGGGGGGGAGAACCAGGACACGTGTCCCGGGCCTTGTGGCTGTGGGGGGCCTAGCGGCCGGGCAAAGCAGTTGGGTCTGACCTCTGGCCGGGCCCAGCTGCCGGTCCTCGAGTTGCCGCCTGGCTCTCCACAGTTGCGGGCCTCCCTCATTGACTGTCCCACACTGAGCTTCTGACGCTGACCTCTGACGTTGGTCTCTCTGACGTCGGCATGTGCCGGAAGCAAGATGGCCTCAGTTTCTGGCACACACCCGCATGAGAGAGAGACCTGGTTGGCGCCGGCATCAGAGGCTTGGCGTGGGACAGTCAGTGAGGGAGGCCTGCAGCTGGGACAGCCAGGGTCCATCGGCAATGAGAGGACCGGCAGTTGGACAGAGCAGTTGGGGGAGAGCCGGGGCAACAGAGGCAATGAGACATCCGCAAGGTAGGTACGTTCGTATTTATTTATTTTAGATGTATTTGGGGGCGGGTGTTTTTTATTATATATATTTGGGGGGTTGGGGGATTTATATGTATTTGGGGTGTGGGGAGGTTGGTATATATTTGGGGGAGTTGTTATGTATTTCTGGGTGGGGTGTTTTGGTATATGTTTGGGGGATTGGGGGGTTTGGTACATATTTGGTGGGTGGAGGGGTCAGTATGTATTTGGGGGGTGGGGGATTTGGTATGTATTTGGGGGGGTGGGGAAGTTTGGTATGTATTTGGGGGTGTGGCAGTTTGGTATGTATTTGGGGGGTTGGGAGGTTTGGTAAGTATTTGGGGGGTGGAGGGGTTGGGTAGTATTTGGGGGGTGGGGGTTTTCGTATGTATATGGGGGTGGGAAGATTTTTTTATTTGAGGGATTGCGTTTTTGGTATGTATTTTGTGGGGGGGATTGTGTGTGTAGGGAATGAGTGGGAGGGGGATTGAGTGAGAGTGGGGTAATTGATGGAGAGGGGAGAGTGAGAAGAGAGAGGCGGTGTAAGAGAGGGGGCAAGAAGTGACTGAGGAAAAGAGGGAGTAAAAGTAAGACGGAGGGGAGAGAAATACTGTACATGCAAGGGGGGAGACTGAGAAGAGAGGGGGTGAGTGTGAGTGAGGAAGAAAGGGAGTGAGACGGAGGGGAGAGAAATACATGGGAAGAGCAGGGGAAATAGAGATGGCTTGTGAGGTGTGAAATGGGGGGGGGGGGTCTCAAGACCGCTGACATGGGGAGGAGGGGCGGTCGTAACTCTAGTCCTCGCGGCCTGAAAAATCTGTCTGTGGCCCTGTTGACGATAACCATAAAGGAAATATCTGAGGTGACCCAGAGAGAATGAGTGACCTCTCTGGGAGAAAATCCTGACATATGGTAACGTAATGTTATAATGATTTATGTTTTATGTTTTATCCTGTTATTTTAAGAAATTGTCCTGCATTTATTGTAATTGTATGTTCTTGTAATCCTTTTTCTGTAATCTAAGCACTGTATTTTTGTATATATTAAAACGTTTAATAAGTGATGCTTTGGGGCTCTGAATGAAATTTTGCACGCTCTGGAGAGACTATTTACATTTTCAGACACATTTTGCTACAATAGATTTTTGTGTGTATAGGTTTTTTTATTATAAACAAGGGCCTGAGACCCTAGCAGATATTCATTTTACATATTTTTACTTGCCTAATTCTTGGGTGGTGGAAGCGTATAGATTTGATTGCAGTTGAGTAAGTGGTTAATATAAACTCATTGAAAGTATCTTGCGGAAGAGAAAGGTGAGTTGGCTATAGTAGCCATGTGTATTAACCTTCATTGCATATCTAAGTCACGTGCCCACTTGTGTGCTATTCATGACAGATGGTATATGGGGACGGATTTAGGGGAGATATTGTTCATTTGAGGGACCTTTGTGAAGGTGAAAAGTGGGACAGCTTGCGAGCTGTGTATTAACCCTTGTCCCATAAGCAGGTCACATGCTCACAGGTGTGCCGTACGTGACAAGGGGTAAAGATAAAACATTTTTTGTACCACCACACAGTGGTTTCTGACAAAGGGCAGGAAGAGGATTTAAAAAACATAGCTGCATAATCCTTCCAAAGTGCTACCTACTCCACCACTTCTGGGGTTTGAGTTTACAGGGGTGTTGTGTGTGTTTCTACTCCACCACTTATCACAAACATACAATGCCACTAGTACTGTAGTTTTACTTTCAATAGGACCATGAGAACACCAATAAAGATACCGTTTGGAAAATGACAAGTTAGTGTATCACAGCCCCTCCCCACTCTATCAATCAATTACAAACAACAATATTCACTTATCTAAAGCACATCTCATCTGTTAAAGATGAAATTGTGGTTTGGGCTTGCTTAAAAAACCATGACCTTTTAATATTTAATGTTCTCAATAACTATGATGTGTGAAAAAGTGATTTTAAAGATACATTGAATACCTTGATATACTAGTTTCTTAGGGCCTCATGCAGAGAGCAGCGGTAGAAATAATTGGAGAGTGTAAGAAAAAGTAGATTTAATGGAGAGTTTTTTTCTCCATATGTAGAAATTGGCGAAAATCGCAATTTCTGGCATGAATTCGTGTGGCAAGTTGAAAAGGGAGAGATGCGCGCTGCTGAAAGGGAAAAAAAAAATCGTGCTTTTTTTTTTCCCTATGGCCGGCGAGCTCCTGCTTCTTGCCAACTTTAGTTGGCGGAGAAAAATGTAGAAAATCTCGCCAATAACAGCCGCTAGATGGCGTTCGCATCTTTCTGAATTTGGATATTTTTAAAGCTGGCGAGATGTAGGATCTCGCCAGGCGCGCGGCGAGATTTATAAATAGAAAAAAAAAATGGCGCGTTTTTCGTACCTCGACATTTTCTGCTGTTTTTTGTGCGATTTTCTCCAAAAAATGGCGAGATTTCATATAGCGCTGCTCTCTGCATGAGGCCCTAAATTTGTAACCTCTCACAATAATCATACATTATCTAGCATGGGTCGCAAGAAAAAATATACCACTAACATAAAAAATAAAGTTAGGTTTATACAACAAGCAGCAATCTTGCCAGAATAATACCCTTCATACAAATATAAGGAGATTGCTGTATTAAAGTATATTGCATAATGGGACTTTATAACAAAAAAGTGCATTGTGATATATTTACAGGCAGACCTAGACCAGACCAAGTCTCGTGGATTTTCCATGAGGCTCTCTGTCTTTTAGCATCAGCAGTGCCATAGTCTTCAAAGGATTCTCTGACTTGATAGAGTTAAGTACTATTCAAATAAAATTATTGATATTTTTTATTTTCATTCTTTGAAACTCATTCTTAACAGATGCTGAGCTGTTTGGCTAATGATAGTAATATAAATATTTTACACAGAGAAACCTGGAGGAAAATAGATAATGTGCCTGTTGATACTTTCCAATTTAGAAAAATAAATTAGAAATAGATTAGATAAATATCCTAAACCCCTCCAAACCCTTGTTCCCAAAGAAAACATAAAACATTTAACAAATGGTTTAAAAATCCTTTAGTCCCATTTGATTTTAAACTTTTACATTGTAAGTTTAAGGAACACAAACACAAGCATTTGTTTTTTCACGTCTCACCTGAAATATTTATCATATGTCAGTTGTATATAGATTTATTTTTGCCATTTTTCATGGCACTTCTGATTTTTTTAAATCCAGTTGTAACTGCACTGTAACTCACACATAGAACATACAGTGCTACTAAATGATAACCCCTTGCATGTCACGCATCCCATGCTATTTACTATATCATTATTTTGTTTCCTCTTTTCTCTATGCAGTGGAGGAAATACAAATTACACAGTATAAAATTGATAGTGTAGGAACCTTGCCGTGGTTGCAGGCTTAACGTGTTTTGGCCACAACATTGAACTAAATAACCCAGCTAATGAGAAGAGAAAAACTAGATCATTTGTCACATTGGATGTGCATTGGGGCTTCTTTGTTTACCATTATCATATGTAACTTACCTTGAAATCCAACATGCCCCAGAGATCCAGTTGTCTCTGGTAGTTTGTTACTTCTTTCCTGAACATGCAGGCCGTGTTTATGCTTTTTCCCTGACAACAATGGCTCTGCTGCAATAAGTATCTTGAGCTCCATTTCTTCTTTCTTCCATTTTGAGTTGTCTTGAGTCTACAACAAGAGTTACAAGGTTTTGCCTCCCTTATTTTTCCCTTATTTTTTTTCCTGGTCCACAAAAAGGTTTAGACAAATTGGCTTTAAATTAGCTTTTTAATCCTGTTAAAATACCTAATTGTAAAATCCTCTAATAGTCTTCGATTTAGAGAAATATTAATGTTTTATCACTGTTGAATTGAAATTGGGCACTATTGAACATCTAACACGAGCAGTATGTATTGTATATACATATATTACAGTGATCCTTTGTGGGACCCTTGGACTTTCAGCAGCAATCGTATAGGGACAGATTTATAGCACCACACCTTTGTACTTTTTTCCCCTATACAAGATTGTGAGTTGTGTGCTGTTGTGCACTTTTTACTATATATAGCAGTATCTATTACATATATAACTTTATTTCGAATTGCGCATCTCACAGTTAGGCTGCTGGCGTAAACTTACTATGTTATTAAAAATATTTCAAAATAAATACAACAGTTCCCAATTGAAGAAAATGTGTTACATGTACTTTCACTTCATTTGCAACTACTGTATGTTACCACATTGGAATATTTTTATTTATTTATTTTAAATACAGCAATGGCATAAATTGTATAACACATTAAAGAATTTAAGGAACAAGACCTGAGATAAAGCACAAATATCTTAATACTAGACACATACACCTTAAATGTGATAAAGGTTATCACAGCGCAATCAATGAACTGCCATTGACTGGAATTGCATTTATTGTGGGATCATGGTGCTATAACCCGCTGTGGAGCTATGTGAATCCCCCCTTGGTTTGGTTACCTGGAGAAATGTATATAATGGTGTTATAATGGCATCAAATACATCCCACTGCTCGTAACTGAAAGCTAATTTTGCGAACCTCACAACGGCTTCTACAGAAACAGCATCTTTTTCTAAAACAAACAAAGGATCCAAAAGACAAAGTATATTTAGAACACAAAGCATTAACTACATTTGAAGGCTTATCAATAGCTGTAACAGGTCATAAATGCCAAAGTACAAGACATTTGTGTTTATGACAATAGAGAGGTTTTAAATAAAAAATGATAATGTGATGCTACCTCTGGTAACTTACAACGTTCTGTGAATTTTTATGATGTTTCTTGAACATTTGTTTTTGAATGATTTATCACTATCTTATTGCTGCTCATCTATCTTGCAATACAAGACTACATCATCAATTAATCTACTTGCCATTTCTTCTTTTCTATCTATTTTTTTCGTTACAAACTCAGATAAAATATATTTAAAAAATACAGGAGACTAAGTTTTACAAATCGAATATGGAGTACAGATGCAATATATGATATAAATGTTAAATGAAATGGACCATTCCAAGCTACTACGCCAGTGGTAGAGATGGCAGGCCCTGTACAATATGCAAGCAAAGTACCCTTAGCATATTCTAGTGTTGTAGATAGAACACTTTTAGAGTGCTGCAGCAGTCAGGGATGTTACTGTGCAGCCAAATAGCACAGAAGGTTGGAAAAGCAAGGCAAAGGAGCTGAAAAAATTAGATGACAAGGAAATTGCTGGGACACATAAAAGCTAAGATAACACTGGAACGCTACTGGGAAGTAGTGAAGTGCAAATGTGTCCTCAATTGTTTTATTTGTAGTAGGCCAGAGATTTAAAAAAAAAAAAAAAAAAAGTCTGCCAAATAAATGTTTCACAGAAAAAAAAAGCTTCATTATAGGGTTTCTTTTTAAAGGGTCACTTTAATGTGGCAGTTCAATGCCTTTTTTGTCCCTTTGGAAAATTGAAACCCTGATACGCAATACCTCCCACCCTTACCCTACAGGACCTCCCAGGCACTCAGACTGCAACTTCCATGTTGCTATACAATCTGAGGGGCGTAAGGTCCCCGGGGGGCATCTCTGTTTCAATGTTCCTGAGGAGCAGAGAAGGCATTCATTACCACTGAGATCACATATTTTTTACTTGTGTTTATATGATTTACATGACGTAACTTAAAAAATAATAAACATTGAACTGACCCTCAACAGCTTTCCTGATAGCCTAAGGGCTCGTTCAGGGTGCCTGCTTTGGCATATGGAGGGCGCGCGTCCGCGAGTGCGCGCGTTGCTGGTGTAGGAGACGTCCGATCATCCCCTGCCGACAGCCTGGGCGTTCTGTCGTTCAGTGGGCGTGTCTTTGACGTCACATCCTAATCCTCCCGGCCACAGACAGAGAGCAGGGATGAGGTGTTGCAGCCTTGAAATCATTCTGAAGAATGATTTCATTGGCTGCCTTGGTCCCTGTGACGCTGCTTCAGCTGCAGTAAACGAAATTTTCGTTTACTTAAGCTGTCGTCAGCGGCAACTCCTGGCTTCGGAGGCAGGGCAGTAGCTACCCTGACAACAAGTATTCAATTTGAATACTTTGTTGCTCACGGCAGCACGCACGTCAGCACGCCCGCCCGCCGAAGCCAGCACCTTGAACGAGGCCTGAGACATAGAAGTATTGCAATGAAAATTTGTCACATGTAGAGATGTGCAAAATTTTCACTAATCTTTGCAAACCCAGCAAAACTTGCATCTCTAAACAAAATCAACAAGTATTAAAGCTGCAGTCCAAGCAATATCCTACATGTGTGTGTTTTTTTTTTTTTAATAAATCGGTTCTGTACTATGAGAAAATACCTGTAGTTTTTCTGTTTTTTAAAAAAAAAAATTAATGACATTTTTAATGTATTCTAATGTAACAAGCATTTTTGTTTTTATAGCAACCATTTACAAAGTCACATCCCCTTCCTTTTCTGAAACAGGCTCTGGCTTTTGAGCACTGCTCTCTTTCTAGCAGTGAACGAATTGCATTAAGTGACTGCCTGGTCACATGATCTTCCACACAGAACTTTGCATCATGGGTCCTATTTTGCAGCACTTATTGAACCCTAAGCCGAATCTTTGCCGATCGATCACAGGAGCACGGATCGATCGTCATTTTAGCTAATCAATTGTCAGTGTGTAGATTGCATTGATGCACATATTGAATGGAAACATTTTTTTATTTTTATTTTTAAACGGCAGCTTGAACTGCAGCTTTTAAAGTCAATGTGCAAGGTCACGTGGCCCTTTATATATTGCTATTTATGCTAAAATCTGTCAAATGTAGCAAAATGCTGGTGAAAATATAAAATTGATACCACGTTATCGTAATTTTCTTTTCCTGGAGAGTCCTTCCATGGCAGTGCTCACGAATGGGTTAAGTTCCACACTCCAATTGAGATAGGAGATTAATCTACCAGTAGGAGGACCATAAATAGCCCCTCCATAACTAGAAACATTAGTATCATCTTAGATCCAAACTTTGGGAGGGAATTTGGGATGGACTCTTCAGGAAAAGAAAATTACGATAATTTGGTATCCATTTTTTATTTCCTGGCTGTCCCCATGGCAGTGGTAACCAATGGGACATGCCAAAGAAGTACAGGCATACCCCGCTTTAAGGACACTCACTTTAAGTACACTCACGAGTAAGTACATGTCGCCCAATAGGCAAACGGCAGTTCACGCATGCGCCTGTCAGCACGTCCTGAACAGCAATATCGGCTCCCTACCTGTACCGAAGCTGTGCGCAAGTGGGGAGACTATAGAGCCTGTTAGAAATGTGTTATTTACATCAGTTATGCACGTATATGACAATTGCAGTACAGTACATTCATCAATAAGTGGAAAAAAGGTAGTGCTTCACTTTAAGTACATTTTCGCTTTACATACATGCTCCGGTCCCATTGCGTACGTTAATGCGGGGTATGCCTGTACACACATAAAGAAAGGGGGTGTGGGGGGGGGGGGGAGTCCTAGAATAAACACCACACTCTTTGAAACTTAAATATGATCTTTTATTTAAGTGGTGACAACGGACTGCAGGACCTTCCGGCCAAAGCTTCTGCTGAGACCTGTGTGTCCAAAGAATCATACTTGATAAATGTATTATTTGAAGTCCATACTGTCGCCCTGTATAATTTTGCGTGGGAAGTCTGCACCTTCGCTGCCCATGATGTGGCCTTGACCCTTGTCGAATGTGCTTTTACCAGCTCTGGGGCTGGAATCTTTTGAATAGTATAGGCCTTCCTGATAGCCTTTACAATCCATTGATTTATGGTAGATTTTGAGGCTGCTTGACATTCCTTTTTCCATTTGGAAGAATGAACAGTCTATCTGATTTCCTAAACCCTTTTGTTCTGTAAAGGTAGAGTTTTAAGCATCTCACTACGTCTAACGTGTATGGTATAAGGTCTTGGTTGAGATGGAATTTTGAAACAACCTTAGGTAAGAAATGCTGAACTGGTCTCAGGACTACTTTGTCTTGATAACAAATAAGGAAAGGTTATTTCATGGTCAAAGCTTGTAATTCAACAATCCTGCGTGCCAACGTTAGTGCTATCAACAGGACTATCTTTAGCATTAGATCCAAGTCTGAAGCTTGAGAAAGTGGTTCAAAGGGGGCATTTGTTAGAGCCTGTAATACCAATGGTACATCCCAAGCAGGAACTGGATCCCTGTATTGTGGCTTGATTCTCTTCAAAAGTTGGAACAATCTACTTATGAGATCTATTGCGGCAATGTGTCTCCCTAGTAGTGCCAATAATGCTGACACCTGAACTTTCAGTGAGCTAGAGCTGAGCCCCTGTTCTAGACCTTTTTGTGAAAACTCCAGAATTGCAGGAATAGGTGGCTCCAATAAGCTTACACCTTGGTGCTCCCAACACAGATGGAATCGCTGCCAGATTCTATGATATACTGTAGCAGTAGTCCTTTTCCTTGTCCCCATTAAGGTCTGTACCCCCTTGTGTGACAGCCCTCTTGATCTGAGCAGCTGACTCTCTACCCTCCTGCTGTCAAAGTCCACTCCCCTGGGCTGGTATGTTGCACTGGACCCTGGCATAGGAGGCCTTGAAACACCGGCAGTTGCCATGGCTTGTCTACTGAAAGTTGAATTACATGTGGGAACCAGGCACTGCGCTGCCAATTCGGGAGTATTGCCACTACCTCTGCCTTGTCCTGTTAGATTTTCCTGAGAACTTTTGGGATCAGAGGAATTGGTGTGAACACATATGCGGGTCAGAATTTCCATGGAAAGGACAGGATGTCTACCTTAGTAGACCCTGGATTAAATATTTTGAGCAGAATTTTTTTTGGAACTTCCTCCCTTGCTACCCGTGTGCGCACGCGGTCACTTGCACGTGCTTTCCTGCACAAGTGGCTTCAGGAGCTGCGAGCCTCCGCGGCTGTTACAGCGTGTCCTTCCGACGGCCCCTGGAACAGCAAACTCCGTGGAGTGCGGACGTCCGGGCTTCAGCGGGAGAGAGAGGCAGACAACTCCCGTGGATCAACAACTAAGTAGTCAGGTAAGCCCTCTCTACACTAAAGAAAAACACTAACCTCGACCTCAGCAAGGTAGGACAGAAAAAAAAAAAAGACAGCCTGGGGAGGAAAGGAAGGGCTATTCATGGTCCTCCTACAGGTAGATTTCTGTCCTATCTCAGCTGGAAGGTGGAACTTAAACCAGTGGTGACCACTGTCATGGGGACAACCAAGAAATTTTAAGCATGTGACAGGGTGAAGTCAACCCCTATCAGTTATGCCTGGGAAACATATGTCTGAGTGCTTCATCCAGCACTCATAAGGGTTAACTCAGGAGGAAGCTAGCTAATCATGATGTAAGCTGACACCTGAGAGCCAGCAAGGTACATAAAGGATCTTGTTACCAGCAGTAGCGGCCTGTGTCAGATGAGAGCACATGGATAGATGTGCTGCTAGCCAGAAGGATACAGTACACTACTTACTACAGCCAAAGTAAGATTTCTTTCATTTGTTTGCATGACTGCTTAAAAAGACTCTTACGGTTTGGGTATGGTTTAGCCAGCCAGCCTGCTAGCTAGGACTGGTGTGTTAGTCAGTTTTCTCCCAAGGTGGAGCAGGATTTATTTGCTTAAAGGGATAGTGTACCCGCATGTTATGTTGCTGTGGAGAAATAAGGCCACTGAACGTTTTCATTTATCCTGAAACTACACGTGTGGACTGTTCCCTGACCTCGGCTACAGGCCGTCCTGCCACAAAGCAATATAAACTTTTGCGTAAAAAACAAAATTGAGGAAAAAATGCAGAAAAGGTTGTGAAGCAAATCTGAAGACATTCGCAAATCTCCACTCATATCCTTTTATGAAAGTTTTCCATGACACTACACTAACTAATGTTTCTAACGTTTTATTTTCTTTATTTTACTATAGGCTTAAATGCCATGATCATATGCAGTATTCTATTTTTGATAGTTTTTGGTTCATAATAATTGTTCTAGGGACTGATTTTATAAGATTTGAAGAGTCCAATAGCAGTGCAATCAGTCAAAAAACGTCATTCAAGTAAATGTTTTCACAATAAACTGAAACTTAACACAGCAAATCCTGCCTGTTCACGATGACATTCTCCTGCGAAACAACCATGTTTGGTAGTTTTATCAAAAAAAGCTTTCTGGCAGTCGCACACTTTCTTCACAAGTTCACTATTTTACATGACTTGTCATAAACTCTTTCGTTTGTAATATGTCATGAAGAGGTCACACATACGGTAGGTGACCTTCTGTGAAATATACTATGGCAAAAATCAGAGTTTACAACCACATCATACTTTAGTTACTCTTCGCAGAAATGTGTACTAAACAGATATATAGTAACTAGAGTTTACCCTCCACTGCTAGTTCTAGAAGTGATGATTGTTTCAGCATTTTACACAGTTCACTCTGCGGATTACGCTGAGTCACACGTTCTAATCTGTTGCCTCCACCTTTAAAAAAAAATTAAAAGGTTAGAAAAGAAGGAAGTGAGAAAAGAAAGAGGGAAAGAAAGTTATGCCATTAATACCCACCACGCAAGGGCATGTCATAAGCTCTTGCTCTTTTATTTATTGTTCATGTTTAGTTGGCTATACTTATTCAGCGTTTAAATTTTCACACATTTTTCTAGATTTAAAACAAAAAAGCAGTCAAGAGTTGTATATAACTTTTCTAGAAAACCTACATTGCTACTGTTAGCAAACCAAGTTAAAAAAAACAAAAAACATTTTTTAAATCACTGCTAAGAAGACACCATTTATTTTTTTTAGAAGATTTCCTACTAAATAAGCAATTAAAATATGTTGGGATTCATTTTAAAGCTCCCCCATGATACAGCTCAACTCTGTTATAGCGTGGTCCTCGGGGGCCAAAGGATCCGAACGCGCTATAACTGGAGTCGCGCTATTTTTTTTTAAAAAATGGCCGCCGTGTGACCGATCGGGAGGAGTGGGGAGGGGGGAGGAAGGAACTGGAGTGAAGCGCCAGCAGCCCTACATGGCCCCTAGCAGCCACTGTAGTTCTCCCAGCATTCCCCGCACTCCCCTCAGCAGCTCCGCACCAGCCAACCACGGATCCCGCAACTATCCTCCAGCCTCGCACCGATTCCCCCTCCCACCTATTCCCCCTCCCCCCCCAGCCTTGCTCTGATACCCGCACCGCCCCCCCCCCAGCCTCGCGCCAATCCCCGCACTGACCCCCCAGCCTCGTGCCGATCCCCCAGCCTTGCACCGTTCCTCCCCCCCCCCCCAGCAGCCCCACGATGCGCCCAAAGGTGGGCTGTGACATCAAAGGTAGGGGGCTGTGTGTGTGGTGTGTGTGCTGTGTGTGTGTGCAGTGTGCTGTGAGTGTGTGCAGTGTGCTGTGAGAGTGTGCTGTGTGCTGGTGCTGTGAGTGTATGCAGTGTGCTGTGAGTGTGTGCAGTGTGCTGGTGCTGTGTGTGCTGTGAGTGTGTGCAGTGTGCTGTGAGTGTATGCAGTGTGCTGTATGCAGTGAGTGTATGCAGTGTACTGTGAGTGTGAGCAGTGTGCTGTGAGCAGTGTGCTGTGAGTGTGTGCAGTGTGCTGTATGTGCTGTGAGTGTGTGCAGTGTGCTGTGAGTGTATGCAGTGTGCTGTGAGTGTGTGCAGTGTGCTGGTGCTGTGTGTGCTGTGCGTGTGTGCAGTGTGCTGTGTGTGTATGCAGTGTGTGCGGTGTGCTGTGTGCTGTGAGTGTGTGCAGTGTGCTGTGAGTGTATGCAGTGTGCAGTGAGTGTATGCAGTGTGCAGTGAGTGTATGCAGTGTGCAGTGAGTGTATGCAGTGTGCAGTGAGTGTATGCAGTGTGCAGTGAGTGTATGCAGTGTGCTGTGTGTGTGCAGTGTGTGCAGTGTGTGCAGTGTGTGCAGTGTGTGCAGTGTGTGCAGTGTAAAAAAAAATTTTAAATTAAATTTTTTTTTTTTTTTTAATTCGTGGTCCATGCTCAAACTGCGTTATAAGTGGATCCGCGTTATAGCGGATTGCGCTATAACGGGGTTGAGCTGTATCCAACACTGTTTAATGATTCTCAATAGCTCTATACGTACAGAGGGGAGAGAATAAAGACATGCATTAACATTTCAGTTAGTAATAGAGACAAGGTTATATTTAGCAATAACATTAAGGTGAGGAGAAAATGAAATAGAAGACTCAAATATGACACCTAAACAGTGGATTTAAGAAGTGTTGAAAAAAAGGGCATGGTTTAAGTGAGATCATGAGCAGATTAGTCTTTCACATACTGAGTTTGAAGCATCTACTTGCCATAGACAATGAGATTGCCCTGAGACAGTTGGAGACCTGGAATTATACTACAGATGTAAAATTTTGTGTGCATATATAAAGTTGTGCGTCATCTGCATACAGTTTATGCTTGAAGCCAAATGAGTAAATAAAGTCAAAAGGGAGAGTGTATAGAGAGAAACGATGAGAGGTCCCAGAACCGAGCCTTGAGGTACACCAACACATAGATCAACAAAAGAAGAGGTAGCAAAAGATACACCAAAGAAACTATGAGAAAGGTAAGAAGAAAGCCAGGAGATGGCTTTTTCCGGAACACTAATGGAAAGGATAGTGTGTTTAATGGGTGGTCAACAGTATCAAAGGCTGAAGACAAGTTGAGTACAATAAGAAGGAAGCAAAGTGTCAGGAATAGCCCTGCCATAGTTTCCTAAATCTCCCTCTCTCACAGTTCCTTTGTCTGTCCACCAGGTGTGCTGCTGTTTCTGTCTGCTCTGGGTTTTCCTTTGTCTATCTCGTCTTGGGTGCTTCTGTCTCTGCCTGCCTAGTTTCCTGCTTCTCGTAGCCTTTGCTTTGTGATCCTGACTCCTGCTTCTGACCTGTTCCATGTTTAGTCCTGATTTCATATTTACTGGCTTGTCCCTGTCTGTTTCCTGCTTTCGAGTCCCAGTCCTGTCCCTAGTCCCAGTCCGGTTCCCTAGTCCCAGTCCTGCTCCCGAGTTCCAGTCCTGCTCCCGAGTTCCAGTCCTGCTCCCGAGTTCCAGTCTTGTTCCTGTAATTGCTCTGTTACCGGGTAGAAAGCATCTAGAATAGATGATGGGGGCTCAGGAAAGTAGGTGTTGAGAGAGACACAGATTTCTTATCGGATAGAGTCCACCTTGTCTTTGAAATATTCAGCAACATTTTAAAGAGATATATTGTGGGTGAGAGACAGTTAGTAGAAGGTTTGTGGAGAGAGTTAAACGAAGGACAGTACAATGTGGGAGGGAGGATAATAACATTGTACATATATGTTAAGACAAACAGACAATAGGAAGGAGGTCCCTGCCACAAGGAGCGTACAATTTCAAATGAGGGAAGTAGAGTAAGGCCGAGTCCATGCTGCCTGCTGGCTCGCTGAGGCGCAGGGAAAGCGGGTGCTTTCCCTGGCCTTGCGGTTGCTTACCGCACGCGCCGTCAGCGGGCCTTCAGGGGCAGGCAGGGGGCGGGCCGGGGGCGGGCGCGTCACTGGCCGGGGGCGGGCCAGTGACGTCACGGAACTGGTTCGCCCTCATTGGGCGAACCGCTCACGTGACCGGCCTGTCTCGCCGGCAAGCGGGGGAATTTTAAATTCCCCTAAGACCTGCGCTTCCGCAAGCGCGCAGAAGCGCAGGTAAGCCCCTACTAAAGCCGCTCTATTTGCGGCTGTAGGGGCTCAGTGCTGAGTGGGAGCGCGCCTCAGCGCGCTTCCACCAGCAAGCAGTTAACATGGCCGAGGCCTAACAAGGAATAGTGTGTGCACGTTTCTAAGCAAGGGTTTTGCTATCAACATCAGGACTCTAAATATGCAGTTCTAAGAGTAAAAGAAATTAGAAAGAAAAGTGTTGAATAGGTCTCGTTGAAAAAGTTTGTTTTTAAGGAACTTTTAAATGCATGTATAGTAGGGGATAGTCTGTGTGTGTTGGAAAATTCAAGAGTTATGTGGACAACATGGAAAAAATCAGGGTGGCAGGGGTTAGAGGAGTTAATAGGGGACATGGAGAGGCATAGATCAAGAGCAGAATATAGACTTCATGTAGGAGAATACTTGGAAATGAGGTCAGAGATGTAGAGAGGAGCAGTGTTATATATAGCTTTGTATGTGAACATAAGTGTCTTCAATATGACTATGTATGGTATGAGTAGCCAGTGTAGTGACTTGTGTAATGGTGCAGCAGAAGAAGAGCGGTTAGTAAGGTAAGCCTGGCAGCAGCATTTAGATAAGATTGGAGAGGGACAGACAGCAGATGGGGAAAACCAACTAGATGCATGTTGCAGTGGTCCTGTCGGGATATTATGAGTGTGTGTAACAATTTGGGTGGAGGGGGGTATTTTAGCAATATTGCTAAAAGGTGGAAATGACATGATTTAGAGAGGTACTGAATGTGCGGGTGGAATGAGAGGGAAGAGTCAAGAATAACACCTAGGCATCTACCTTGGGGTATCAGGATTATGGTGGAGTCATCTATTGCAAACAGGGCCGGCGACAGGTGGGGGACAGCCGGGACAGGTGTCACAGGCCCGGTGTCTGTGGGGGGCCTGGCCGGCGCTGCAAGTTGGGCCCAACATCTGGCCAGACCCGGATACCGGTCCTCTCGCGGCCGGGCCCCAACTTTCCCTCAGCTACAGGCCTCTTCCTTCTTTGTCCCATGCCGAGTTTCCAATGCCGGCGCGCGACGGAACTCAATGACGTCAGCACGCCGGACGTAAGCTTGGCCAGGCTTTCGTGCGCAGCAGAGGGAGACCTGGCGTGAGTGCCAGAGTTACAAGCATGTGGGACAGAGTAAGGAAGAGGCCTGCAACTGAGGGAGAGCCAGGGCCCAGGAGCAAGAGGACCGACAGCCGGGCCTGGCCAGTGGTTGGGCCCAACTTGCAGCGCCGGCCAGCCCAGCACCCCGCAGACCATCCACAAGATAAGTCTGTTTTTTTTTTAAAATATTGGGAGAGTGTTTTTTTTTATATGTATTGGTATTTTTTTATATGCATTGGTTTTTTATGTATGGGGGGGTTATATGCCTTGGGGTCTTTTTTTATATGCATTGTTTTTTTTAATATGTTTTGGTATTTTACATGTGTGTGTGTATATATATATATATATATGTATATGTGTGTATATATATATATATATATATATATATATATATATATATATATATATATATATATACATATATATATATATATATATATATACACACATATATATATATATACACACATATACACACACATATATATATATATATACACACATATATATGTATATATATATATATATACACACACACATGTAAAATACCAAAACATATTAAAAAAAACAATGTATATATATATATATATATATATATATATATATATATATATATATATATATGAGAGAGACCGTTTTTTTTTATATGTATTGTTTTTTTTTATATGTATGTATTTGGGGAGGTGGGGGGTTGTATATATTTGTGGGGGGTGATTGTTTTGTATGTATTGGAGGATGGGGAGTTTTTTGCATTGGAGGTGTTTTTTTACATGGGAAGAGGAAAGGAAATAGAGGGGGCTCGTGAGGTGTGAAATGGGAGGGTCTCGCGAGGTGTGAAATGGGGCTCGCAACATTGCCGCGGGGGGGCGTGGGGAAACCCCTGGTCAGAACTGTAGTCCTGGGCCCCGGGAAATCTGTCTGCGGCCCTGATTGCAAATAAGAAATCCGGTACGTCTAGAGTTAAAATGAGGGGAAATGATAAGTTTAGTTTTTGACATGTTAAACTTAAGATGGTGATTGGACTTGCCTGTGTCAGCCGCCTCTTTCTGCCGCCCTATTGTTCCTTTGGAATCCCAGCAGCAAATGACGCTGCGGTCGTCACGAACGTGATTTCGCGACATCAAATTACGTCATGTCGCGTTTCCATGGCAACAAGCGGCCGTGCGACGTCATGTTCATGATGACCGCAGCGTCATTTGATGCTGGGATGCTAAAGGAGCGGTAGGGCGTCAGAAAGATGGCGCCCACACAGGCAAGTGCCATGGGGTGGCAGAGTTTGAAATCCGCTGCTGCCTGGGGTACACCAATTGTGAGTGGGAGGAAAAAGGAGGATGTGCCAGCAACTAAAACACTAAAGATGCGGTTAGACAGGTAAGATGTAAACCAGGAGAGGGGCAGTGTCACAGAGGCCAATAGAATGGAGGGTGTGCAGAAGGAGGGGGTGATCAACAGTGTCAAAAGCAGCAGAAAGGTCCAAAAGAATAAGTACGGAGAAGTTACAATTAAACTCTGTCGATACACAGGTTAATTAACATGAGAGGAGTAGAAGAAAAATGTTTGTTAATTGTAATCAGAGAGTTCTCATATGTATGCTAGCAATTGGTATTGCAAATATTTTCAAGCACGAGATGTTCCTTAAAAATCCTGATTATCCCACTGACAAAGAAATTGGCTTGTTTTGTAATCATTATTAAACAATATTTGTCTGTATAACCTAGACATTATTATTGTTTCCTACTTTTGGCAGTGACTGTGAGGTGTTGTGTTTACATGTGAAACATTACCTGAAAGGATATCGATGCCCGCGAAAAAAAGCTCTGCAATCACATCATGTATCTCGGGTTCATCTGGAACAGGAGGTCCAGCCTGGAACACTCGCCTGTTACTGTCAGATAGAGCTTCTAGAACAGCTAGAAAGTGGACCGCGCCATTATCAAACATCTCTACCAGCAGTCGTTCTGTGTTAGTACGAGGCCATTGTAGCTAAAATAAAAAATGTCATACATGAGTTTAGACACACGCCTTTTATTATTATGATAAATTGGCCTACTACATAATTTATAGATTCTAAAAAAAAGAAGACCATATTAAATAAATGTTTTTGGTACAATAATAATCTAAATATCCATATACTCGGCTTTCTGGCTCTTTAGCAAACAATTTTGCTACTAAAACATATAATTAATTATGATTAACATAATCATCATTATTGAAAAAAAATCTAATTTTAAGTGAAACTTCTTTGTGTTTTGTCACTGTTTTATCACAGAAATTGTATTTGTGATGGTGATGTTTTTCATTAAAAAAATCAAAACACAATTTCAGTGTCAAAACGCAAAGAATATTGACTTAAAACGCGCTTGCGTGGCACACACCCCATTTTACATATTTGCATTTCTATATCTATAGTAACTGTGAATTCCTTGTGTGCGTGTGTCTCTGTGTGTGTGTGCCGTCTCTGTGTGTGGGTCTCTGTGTGTGTTTCTCTGTTTGTGTGTCTGTGTGTGTGTGTGTGTGCTGCGCCAGTGCCTGTGCTGAGTCTGCGCGCCAAGCAAGCGCCTACTGCGCTGGCGTGCCAAGCCAGTGGAAGCACCTCCTGCACATGAGCGCAAAGCGCGGGAGGCCTCCGCATGCGCGCCAGCTGCCATAACGGCCTCTTCTGCCAGCAGTGACGTCACTTCCGGGACTGCACTTCCGTCTCCATCAAGGCAATTTACTCCAAGGGAAATTTTCATTGGTAGGTGCCAGCAAAGACGTTTCACTTCAAAAATAACATCCAGGAGATTTTGCACTTCTCCTACACAAATGTTTTTGGGAGCTTATGCCTTACATTTTATTCAAAACTTGACATTTAAATTGTGCCTTGGATGAGTCAATAATAAAAACCTTCATACGTTTTACACAGTTATTTTGCAATTTTATAAAAAATTATGCGGATGACACTTGTTATTATCTGTATTAGCTACAGTTTAGAGCCATAAATGTTTCTACCACTAAGTTTAACAAACAATATGTAAATGGTAAAAATGAGAAAACTTGAGGAGATTAGTAAATAATGTATATACGTTTCCAAACTGACCTTTTCTAGATCCTTTAGACTACTTTTTTGTTTTGGTCGAAGAATGCCTTTCGGTTTTCTTCTAGATTCCAAAACTGCCCTTTTGAAGACCATGACTGCCATCTAATGAAAAATTATATACCTCAGATAGATTAGGAATTACTCACAAAACATTACTGTTACAATGACATCTGGTAGCATTACTCCACATTGAACTACGGCAATTCAGAGCGGAGAAACAAATGTGATGTTTAAAAAAAGTGATCTCATTAAACTTTGTAGATGATTCCATACAGACCACTAGGACAATGGAAGATACATCTGTGGGAATAAGTGTGAAGCCCTCCATACAACACTGTATGAAGACGGTGCAATTTGCTCAAAAATGGTGCAAACATTTTAATATGCATCATGTTGTGCTAGTGGCATATTTATTAAGTTTTTTCATCTTGATTCTTACGTTTGCTGCAGATCTCTTGATGTCAGGAGGTCTCAAGTTAACCCCTCAGTACCTAAACCAACTCCCAATAAGATACAGACTCAGAAATTGGGCTAAAATGGCCACAGCATTTATTAAAATAACATATCCCAAATAGCAGCGTCGGATTGCACCCACACGTGATGATCCACCTGCTTCACCTATGGCACCCAGAACCCACCGGCCATACCAGACTAGCAGGGAATATATAAAATACCCCCATCCAATCCAGAAGGACATCACCAGACCAGCCGCCTTAGCACAGCACAGCAATGCCTTCCCACCATTATTTAAACTGAATCACTGATCTATTCTTACCATGTGCAATTTGAACACTACCCTCCTCCACCAGCTGTTACAATAACAAATACCATAATAACCCTTTTTTCATTTTTTTCTAATACAGTATATTGTATTCATTCTATTTCCATTTTCTTATATACTTTCACTGATACTTCTATGATCATCATAAATACTCCTTTTTTCTCTTTTTAATAAACAATGATCACAAGATAACCAAAATACACAATAATACAGTATATATACAGGCATACCCCGGTTTAAGGACACTCACTTTAAGTACACTCGTGAGTAAGGACATATCGCCCAATAGGCAAACGGCAGCTCGCGCATGCGCCTGTCAGCACATCCTGAACAGCAAAAACGGCTCCCTACCTGTACTGAAGCTGTGCGCAAGCGGGGAGACTGTAGAGCCTGTTACAAATGCGTTATTTACATCAGTTCTGCACGTATATGACAATTGCAGTACAGTACATATATCGATAAGTTGAAAAAAGGTAGTGCTTCACTTTAAGTACATTTTCGCTTACATACATGCTCTGGACCCATTGCGTACGTTAATGCGGGGTATGCCTATACATATATATTTAACAAACCACACACATAAAGGGTAGGAGAGCGGGATCCTCACTGGACAGGAGAGAAGAGGGCGAGTACCCGTGTCCCTTCCCTATAAACCCTCTCCTTTATAAACCCTCCCCTTAGGCCCAGCCTCCTTAGCTGTGACCTAAACTCTCAACTTCCTTAACCCTTTCAGATCCGGCCTCGGGCTTCCACCTCCTTACGTCATGTTCTCCTTCCCAAGGACTGGGACTAAACCACACCCAACTCCAAATAAGACACCGACTATGAAATTGGGGTAAAATGGCTACAGCTTTTATTAAAATAACATATTTCAAATAGCAGCGTCAGAATGCACCCACACGAGATGATCCACCTGCTTTAACTATGGCACCCAGAACCCACTGGCCATACCAGACTAGCAGGAAATATATCAAACTAGCTGTACACAGCATAACATACACTGATGTAGGAGATCTAAAAGGTTATTAATCAAACATTCATGCATTTAAATTTTTTTTACTTATATTTTTTAAGATTTTTCTTAAGACACAATTGTCCATTTCTGGGTTCTTTTCTGACACTACAGCAAGTGAATTAAATGATCTGACTCGTGATAGAGCAATATATCATTGTCCATGACTAAAAATAGACTTTGGTAGTGTGATGGCGTCACTGTGTGCTTGAATGTCGTGAGATATGGGTGCTTTCTAGCATGTAAGCAGTTAACCTCCCCTGGAGAGCCTTGTTGCAGGTGCAGCAAATCAACAAGCAGCACTCCTGATTGAACAGGAGGTGTAAAAGGCAGGAAGTTGCTAGAGACACTGAGATTGCTTTCCCCAGAGAGGGGGGAGAGAGAGAGAGAGAGAGAGAGAGGCACAGTCCCCTAAGCCTGCTGGACAGTGGTCGCAAAGCCTGCTGGAACTGCCTGGGTTGCACACCCAGGAAGAAGCAAGGATGTGAGTCTGCTGTGGAAGCAGGGCTGTCCTGTCCAGGACACTGGATCCAGAGGGATTTCCTGGACTCACGTGGGGCCAAGTCCCCAAAACAGATAAGGACTAAATAATGTAGATTTGGGTGTCTAAAGACTGTTGATATTGTTGCTAACTGGGTGGGTTATTTAAAGCTGGGAACCAGTTTAGTTGATCAGCGGTGTAGAGAGGCTTATGATGTGAGTCAGTCTCCTAATAGGAGTACAGTAGATCTTTATTTTATTCTTTGTTTTCATAAAGGGGCGGTGGTCCTATTATTGTGTTTATCCCGTGAAATAAACCCTGTATAGCAAAATATAGCGTTTCCTGCCTTGTAAATGGGACACAAGATCCCGCAACGTGACGGAGGCATCACAGTATGTAAAGGCACATTTTATCAAACGAGGTGGATCACAGCGATTCAATCATCCGCAAGTCCACAGAGGGTCGGGCCCGATTACAAGAGACCCCGTGATCTCAAAATCCCACATATTGGAAAAAAAGAGGGGGAGGGGGATGAAGTCCAGCTCAAAATATGATGGTGAAGTGCCAGATACAGCTTTCCGTCGGCGTCCTCATGGTATGCTTGGATGGCAGCTTCAGTATGTCCGTTGTCACGGGCGTCACGTCGCTGCATGTGACCTCACCGCAATGCGTTTCGTGTCAGAGAGACACTTCATCAGGGGTTTGGTCTTGTGATCCCCAGGCACAGTTTAAGTAACAGAGCCAATTTGTATCTTAGAAAAATATATAGGGATGACCCCTAGGAACACCGAGGCTACTACCCAGGCAAGGAATATATTATTTTCCACTTGATTGGAGACAGACACCAGTATTGAGGTATAAAAAATATATTGCTATTCAGCCCTCCGGTACTCACATCAGGGTGGTGGGCTATGGTGTAAACCGGTAGAAGTACAGAGAGACACCTCCTGGAGAGGCACCTCTAGGTAAGTCACGGCCCGGTCACCCTCCGCCTCACCTCCACCCTGCGTCCCGCGTTGAGGTGCTCAGCTGGTCAGTACTCACGGATACCGTTCCTGTAGACCACAGACATAGGGACGTAGGCAGCTCCTGTCCTCGCTGCTCCTGGTGTCGGCGTGCTCCAGCCGGAAGTGACGTAGAATGGAGAAAAATGTGTAAACCGCGGTCACCGCATCTCCAACAGCCAACGCATTGAAAGGTAAAAAAGCTTTATTAACAACTAACAGTGAACATCAGCAGCAGAACACTCTGACGCGTTTCGTCCCAAATTGGACTTTATCAAAGAGTGATTCCCCATGCATCTTAACGAGCCTAATATAGGGGATGACGTGTCACAACAATCCAATCAATGCAGGGATGGACCTTCCCCTTCACCTGCAGACTAGTTAATTAATCAATCTCTTAACCACGTCACTCCCTATAACTGCGGTTGTCATATGCATGAAAGGAGATAATATACAGATGTACTAAAACCAAAAAAAAACACACAAAGTTACATAAAACACATTGTTAAAACCAAGAAGCTGATTAATCACACACATGAATAATATAATAAGATGGATAACTGACAATACTAATATCATATAATACAAAAAAATGAGATCAATGATAATATATTTGAACAAAATCATTATCTTCAACTTGTAATACAGATACAGATAATATAAGTGAATACATAATTAAATTATCTACAAATTCAGAAAATCAAATTCTATATCAAAAGTAACACTGCCAAGCCCTAGCATGATCTTTAATAGCATATTACTGTGATATACACACATAAACACTCCCCACGCAGGCCGTCACCCAACCAGAAAGTGTTTAAGTTCCCACTCCTGGTTGATGCCGGCTGGATGGAGAGTGTTCAGAGTGTACACTCAGTACATCCCTTGTTTGTTTAGCACTCCCTCTCTATCACCACCTCTTGCATGACAGGGGATGTGCTCAATAGCAGTATAGGAAAAATTAGCTATTCCTCCTCTAGAACATCTAGAGAAGTGTCTTGGGACTGGGTGGGATACATCTTTCCTCTTTATCAAACAAACATGTTCTGCAATACGAGTTTTTACTGGTCTAATCGTCTGTCCAACATACAATTTATCACACCCACACCGCAAAAGGTATATGGTAAAGGCAGTATTACAATTTAGAAATTGTTTAATATAGTAATTTCTCCCGTTCCTATCAGTCGTTATAACCTTGGTGCTATGGACGTATTTGCACATGGAACAATTTCCACATGCAAAGAAACCTTTCGGTATCCCATTAATGTTTGAAAATTCTGAGCAAGACTGGAAATGACTTGGAGAGAGGTGTGAAGCAAGCGTTTTGGCCTTGCGAAATGTAAATTTAGGCCCATTTCTTGTAAATTCCGAAATGTCCCTATCAAGGGACAGCGTATGCCAATGCTTATGCACAATATCACAAATTAGTTTCGATTGTCGATTATAAGTTGTGATAAACAATGGACTCATATCACTGTACCTAGATAGGGATTGCACATTATCCTTACAATTTTTTGATTTCTTTTTCTTCTTTAAAAGTGTAGTGCGATCTAAAGATATTGCAGATTCTAATGCTAGTTGAATATCTTTGTATTTATAGCCCCTTGTTAAGAATCTCTCTGACAATTCCTTGGACTGTACAAGGAAACTATCATCATCTGAGCATAACTGTCTCAGTCTAATAAATTGAGCTTTAGGAATGCTTTTAATTAGCGACCGTGGGTGGCAACTCTTAGCTGAAAGGAGGGTATTCCTGGAATTAGGCTTACGGAAAATGTCTGTTTGGATAGTTATATTATGGTCGATGTACAGGAGTAGGTCTAGGTAATGGATACAATTAATATTATGCTCATATGTAAATTTAATGTTAAGATTATTTGTGTTTAATATATTAATAAAAGACATAAGTGATGATTCATCGCCGTCCCATACCATTATGAGATCGTCGATGAATCGTTGAAGATAATGATTTTGTTCAAATATATTATCATTGATCTCATTTTTTTGTATTATATGATATTAGTATTGTCAGTTATCCATATTACTATCCATCTGATTATATTATTCATGTGTGTGATTAATCAGCTTCTTGGTTTTAACAATGTGTTTTATGTAACTTTGTGTGTTTTATTTTGGTTTTAGTACATCTGTATATTATCTCCTTTCATGCATATGATGACCGCAGTTATAGGGAGTGACGTGGTTAAGAGATTGATTAATTAACTAGTCTGCAGGTGAAGGGGAAGGTCCATCCCTGCATTGATTGGATTGTTGTGACACGTCATCCCCTATATTAGGCTCGTTAAGATGCATGGGGAATAACTCTTTGATAAAGTCCAATTTGGGACGACACGCGTCAGAGTGTTCTGCTGCTGAAGTTCACTGTTAGTTGTTAATAAAGCTTTTTTACCTTTCAATGCGTTGGCTGTTGGAGATGCGGTGACCGCGGTTTACACATTTTTCTCCATTCTACGTCACTTCCGGCTGGAGCACGCCGACACCAGGAGCAGCGAGGACAGGAGCTGCCTACGTCCCTATGTCTGTGGTCTACAGGAACGGTATCCATGAGTACTGACCGGCTGAGCACCTCAACGCGGGACGCAGGGTGGAGGTGAGGCGGAGGGTGACCAGGCCGTGGCTGATGTTCACTGTTAGTTGTTAATAAAGCTTTTTTACCTTTCAATTTGTATCTTAGCCTATGGGGATCTCACCAGATAATTTACTCAAAGCCATCCAATTAGCGTTACACAAATGTACACAAATGTACCGCAGCCCAACAATTAAGCGATCATAAAAACATAAAACATTGATAGTACATAGCACCAAACAATGAACATACTAAACTACCACAATCGTAAACTACAAGCAAACTAAAAACATTACATGCAAATGTACTGCAAATTAATGACATCGACAAACATATGACACATGGTGACAAACAAACTACAAAACCACTACATTTTCAAATTATTATTTTTATTACTGTGTGTATATATATATATATAATCAAAAAATAAATAGATGATACCGTTCTGTGGCTAACGAAATGCTTTTATTTGTGCGAGCTTTCGAGATACACTGAAATCCCATCCTCGTGGGGGATGTTTGTATAAAGTGACTCTACACGAGGATGGGATTTCAGCCTGCAGATACTTTCTGGGATCGCAGGAGCCACTCACAGAGACAGTGACTAAATGCATTGAATTTATTCTGACCCATAACTACTTCACATTTGGAAATGACACATACCTCCAGACAACCGGGACTGCTATGGGTACTCGGATGGCGCCACAGTATGCCAATCTGTTCTGCGCAAAACTGGAAAGTGACTTTCTGTCCACCTGTCACTTGAAACCCCTTACATACCTTCGCTACATCGATGACATCCTCCTGATTTGGACCTCTGGCGAACAGGACCTCCTACAGTTCTATGACAACTTCAATACTTTCCACCCGACCATCAACCTCAAACTCACCCATTCCCCGGATGAAGTACATTTTCTAGACACCACCATTACTATAAAGAACAACCAACTACAGACTTCTGTATACCGCAAACCTACAGACAGAGCCAGCTATTTGAGGGACAACAGCTTCCACCCGACACACACCAAACATGCAACCATCTACAGTCAAGCCATACGATACAACCGGATATGCTCCGACACAGCAGACAGAGACCAGCGGATTAAAGCCTTGAGATCAGACTTTATAAACCGTGGATATAACCACAGAATTGTAGACCAGCAAATTCACAAAGCCACCAGAATACCAAGAAGTGACCTCCTTGAATACAAACAGAAGGAGACAAGCGACAGGGTTCCTTTGGTGGTCACATATAACCCACACCTAGGAGACCTACGCAAGATCGCCAGGAAACTACAACCCACCCTCCAGGAAGATACAAGACTGCAACAGGTCTTCCCTGAAGCACCCTTATTATCATACAGACAACCCCATAATCTCAAGAATATTATGGTGAGGAGTAAAGTATTCAGCAGTACAACTGAATGCGGGACAAAACCATGCCAGGACCCAAGATGCAAAACCTGCGCAATGCTCTACACAGCGGACACAATACAAATACCACACAAGAATCGGGAATACAAAATCAGAGGAGGGTTCACCTGTTCCTCCAGCAATGTCGTGTACCTCATCATGTGCATGAAATGCCCAGGGGGCTGCTACTACATAGGTGAGACAGGACAGGGGCTAAACAAGAGAATGAACCTGCATCGCCACAGCATCACACGCGGAACAAGAGACAGTCCTGTTGGCGAACATTTCTCTGACTCTGGCCATAAGATGAACGATCTGAGGGTTGCCATACTCAAAGGTAATCTTAAAACCCCGAAAGAGAGACGGTTGCATGAATACAAATTTATGCAACTGTTCGGGACACTTAGCAGTGGCCTAAACAGAGATCGAAATTTTATGAGTCATTACTGACACTAGCGAACTCTCTTCCCATGAGCGCTAAAGGCCATGTCTGTACATACTGTGCTATATGTATGCACACACAGCTGTCTCTCACACATACTAATACTCCTTATTTTTCCATCCATATACACCAATAGGGACCACATAGTATCCACACACACTTTTAGTTGTGCTACAAACTCTCACATTTCCACACCCACCCACACCATTTATATCCCTCTCACTCCACACACACCTTGTGTAGAGCACTGTTTATACTGTGGGCTCTCCATTCATTTTTATTCACACTGATACACATACACACTCTTTCTTCACTTGCTTTCAGTTACCCTTTGACACCTCTAGCCATAAAACACATCCACACCGGGGGAAGGAGAAGCACAGATAACATTCCAAGAGACACTGTTTTTAAGTTATCCTTGCTTCATTCATTGTAACATCGCCGGAAGAAGAGATCAGTGTATCTCGAAAGCTCGCACAAATAAAAGCATTTCGTTAGCCACAGAACGGTATCATCTATTTATTTTTTGATTATTGAAGCTCGGCTAACACGGTACTGATACCTCTACATGTATATATATATATATATATATATATATATATATATATATATATATATATATATATATATATATATAATACTGTACCATCAATTGCAATTTATTAATAAAATGTCTAAATAGACGTAAAAAGCATAAAAAACTGTGGTTATTCCCAAAACCTTATGATGGACAATATTCCCTTCCTTTATTGTGTCTTAAAATTAAACCTACAGTTGTTTGAATATAGTTATATCCTTAAAAGGATCAATATCAACATGATACCTAGGAACATCTATCAGATGACCTGACAACCGTACAAATGTGTATAAATGTATATACATCTGAGATAGTGAATGTCTTCAATGAAATATATTCTCACAAAATCTATAGAGCAATCAATGAATTACATGAAGCTGAGAATATCTTCATACAAAATATAGAGAATGTCTTAATACAAAAGGTGAATGTGATAATAGGAGAACTGAATACCTAAGTACATAGATAATTAGGTATCTATACTCCTATGTGTTCACAAAATATAAAATCAATAAAAGAATAAACAACTGGAATGAAAAGATCAGATCTTAGTAATTACCAAAATCACTGTTCCCAGGAAAAAACCCTCTGGTGAACAAAACCTGGATCCCTGAGAGCGGGAGCTCTGTTATCTGTGTTCCTCTAACAGAGACTCCAACAAGGACCATGATAAGCAATTATTTCCTGCCTTTTACACCATGCTCAATCAGCAATTTCACACACCACATGCATGAAAATCGACACCAGTGCAGTTTAACTCCTTGACTCCCTTACACCCTCTCAATGGCATTGGGTTTCTAAGGAGCATGCTAACGTCTCCTACTTTAGGTTTCAGTTCATGAGGAGGCAGTCCAGTTGGAATAACACTGTTTAAGAATTCAAATTGATCAGCAGTATCATCACTCACAATAGTATCCACGTTTTTGAAGACCATTTCAGCTCCATTAATATAAGTATTTTATTGCTGAGATCAAGAGAGTCTTTGTTTGTAACGCTAATTATTGCTCTTCCTTTAAGTTGTTACGGAGTATGACAAATGTCAATGTCACCGTATAGATGCGCAACTATATCTTAATTTTCTGGATAGCAGTGTGAGGCTAATATTACTGTATTGCCTACTTTTCCATCACCAGCGTACAGGAGCCATTCTGCGAATTCCGTTTCACTTTACAGAGCTCGCATATTTTGTTTCAGCTTCAGCACCTGTAATTCTCCCCAGAGGCAATACTTCTTTATACAACTTGCAACTGTAAGAGACTGAACCACGTAAAATAACTGGCAGGACTTGTCTGAAATCTCCATCCATATGTATTGCTTTGCGTCCAAATGGCTTACATATTCCTGTTAGATCACGCAATAATCTATCAACAGCCTGAAATGTCTGTGCATGCGTCATTGGTGCTTCATCGCAGGGGATTAGTTTCCATTGGATTATATTTCGGGTTTCCTTCATGTTTAGCTTTATATTGCAAGTTGATGTTGCAGTTATTTTCAAAGGGATTTTGAAGACTGAATGAGCAGTTTGGCCTCCAGCTAATAGTGTTGCTGCTAATCCTGTTGACGCAACTGGTGTTGCTATATCTACTCTACCTTTAATAGTATGAAGTAGTATTGAGTATACAAAAGTTTTTTTCCATTCCAGCACAACCATCAAAAAAAAAATGTATTGGCATCACCTGAATCATCGTACACTCGTTTAATATTGTATAAACCATATGGCGCTGATCGTTGTTCAGTTTCTCTGTGTTCAGAATCACTTTGTCCTGTCCTGCTAAAACATCGAAGGATTCAGAGATACTGAAGGCAGTTTTAATTTTTTTCAAATTGAGACCATACGCTTGTTCATTGATTTATGCGAGAACGTACAGGGGCCAGTTTCTCCTGAGTACTTTCTTATTAAGTCTTCACTCAATGATTGTTTATGCTTTCCCAAACTTCTGGTACGTTTTCTGGTTCTCACAAATCATTGCAAACACCTGTCTCAAATAGATTGGCATTCTTGTTTCACTTGCTTCACTAAGAGTCATTCATGCCACATCTTATCGTGCTTTAAAAGGTCCAGTTGAGACAGGCTTGTTGGAATGTGTCGCATTCTATTCCATTTACAGTTTTGAGATCTTGAAAACTTTTAGCTCCAAAAACACGTGTTAGGGGCAATGCGCAAATAATAACATTCATTATCTTGAATGCTTACGACTTGTATCCTTCCTTCCTATGACACGTTTCCTCCTCTCAAACATTATTCCATTTTCCAGCAGTTTTGTTAGAAGTATGTTTCTTCTACAGTATGTAGTTCAGAGCTCTTGACTCTGTATCTATTTGATTAAGTTCAAACCATGCTAGAAGCATAGTTTTTTCCTCAGTTCTTGACATAAAGCTTCTTCTTCATGACCTTTATGAAAGAATATTTGTTGTTGATCTGGCATATAAACAATTAGTTGTATAATTGTGTGTGATTTTTCAGACATCGTGAACTCATTTAAACGCCACATCGCTTCCGGAGCACCAACATATCTTCCATCAAGAAAAGTAAGTATTTTGTCATATTCAAGAACACCATTTGCTGACTCTTTTTGGAGTTTAACAGATGCAGCATCATATCCTTTATATACATACTTGTATAGATATTTTACACTTTTAAAAGATGCACACACTTCCACATTGATATACGCATTACATTTCTTTGAGAGTCACAGACTTAGGAACTATCCATCGACTGTCGATAGTATATTTTCCAATTTGAGCTGTTATTCTTTGTTTTCATCTCTTTTGTTTTTTTTCATTGAACTCTTTTGGGAATCCTTTACAGCAATCTCCTTCCTTCGAGCAGGGTGATGTTGGATTAACATTTACACAGGGCCCATGGTCCATGTACCATACATTTAGTTACAATTTCAAATAACCTTTGGTGTATCTCTTTGTTGGGAAGTTCAGCGCTGACATATTTGTCAATATCATCTTTGTCTCTGATCTTTGAGTTTGCATCAAGTGTGAGCATCATACTCTATGTGCATGGGGTAATACCTGTTTCTGCAATTCTATAACATACATGTAGCTTATTACAACACCAAATATATTTATTTTTAGAATATCGTCAAGTAACTCTTCAGTTTGATTTTGAAAACACATACGATTATATCATGTCGGTGTTGTGGTCTTTGAGTCCCATACATGTGTTTACAATTCTATGCCAAGTAGTGTTACATGTAAAAGTTTTGAATAACTTGCTTTACAAATTTACGCACTATTGCCATTGTGTCCAGATACATATATCTTGGACTTCCTTAAATTAAATAATTTAAACACCACATCGCTTCCAGAGCACTAACATGTCTTCTATCAAGAAAAGTAAGTATTTTGTCATGTTCTAGAACACCATTTGCTGACTCCTTTTGGAGTTTAACGTTTGCAGTGTCATGTCCTTTACTGTATATACATACTTGCAGGGCTCGACAAATTATAAAAAATACTACTTTGTGTGTGTTTTATGGGTAGAGTAGGGGTGCATAGTGTATAATGGAGGTTGAGAGTTTATTGTGCACGAATATACAACATAAAAAAGCGTTTGGTTAGGCAAATAAAATTGTGAGTCATGACTATAGTTACAGCGCTAAGTATGATTTTGTTTTGTTTTTAGTATTAAGGATTACATTATGCTTCCCTAAAGCTCAAATTCAAAGTAAATGCTGTAACATTAAATGCAATCATTGTTGAGTAGGCAGAATATAAAAAGCAACTGGTAATATTGTCATCATTGTACATTCAGAAGCCGCAGTTCACTTAGTTTAAAATAAGATTTTACACAATTGAGCTTGTTTCCCTTAACCGAGTCAATCTCTAAGTGAAAGTAATTTTTTGTTAATCTTTTCTTTATTTTCACATGGGTGTCTTAATACAGCCTGCATCTGCCTTTCTCGTGCTTCCTCTACTGTTGACCCAATCGGCCATAAACCATGAAAATGTGTGCTATTATTAAAAAAAAAAACATCAACCACCAATATTTAATCACCGTTGGTGCACTTTTAGTACAAACAATAACTGCTTGTCTTTACTAGTAACTCTTCCCTTATTTGTAAAAAACAGGTCACTATATTACATTAAAATAGCGTATCGCACAGCAGATGCTAATGCCAATTATTGACTATGGAGACATAGTATATGCTCAGCACCTCAAACCCACCTTGGCAAATTTGACACCCTCTACAATTCAATTTGTCGTTTTGTTCTCCAATGCAACTACAACACACCTCACTGCGATATGCTCAAAGAACTAGATTGGTCATCACTAGAGTCTAGGCACAAAGTTCACCTTTCCTGTCTTACCTTTAAATTCTTCATGGGCAAGCTACCCAGCTATCTGAACAAGCTCCTCACCCCTACCACATGCAGCACTTATCATCTGAGATCAGACTCCAAAAGACTGTTCATGGTCCCAAGGCTCAACAAAGTATCCGGACGTTCCTCCTTCTCCTACCGTGCACCCCAAAACTGGAACAACCTACCAGAGACTCTCACATCCACCACCAGTTTAAGTTCTTTCAAATCTAAGGCTGTCTCACATTTTAACCTGGTCTGTAACTGTTTCATACGCTCATAATATATATTTTCTTTAACTGTGCACGCAATGTCTTGTATATAATGTATACCATGTTCATTTATGTAACTGTACTTGTAACCATGTATTATTTGTTTTACTCTGTGCCCAGGACATACTTGAAAACGAGAGGTAACTCTCAATGTATTACTTCCTGGTAAAATATTTTATAAATAAATAAATATAAATAAATAAATAAAAGCACATGGGGACATGGCAGACAGACACCCTGTGAGTCAGCAGTGACAGGAGCATGCTAGGAGCTTGTACCAGGGATGGATTATTTTGTGCAGCTCAGCTCTGACTGGATACTGATCAAATCCCTTTTGCCTGACTGGCATGAGCACCGCCGCCCGCCTCCTGCCATTGGCCGCATGGTGCATCAATAAATGCCTCCTCCCGCTCTGTGGTTGGGCGAGCCATGCCGGACGTCACTACTGGGGGCGGGGACTGTTGGCAATAGGGCGCTGCGACTCGGCTGAGGGTGGAGGTTCGAACAGCCATGGAAGGGTTGGGATTGGCTGCGGCTCTTGCCACTCATACTCCGTAAATACAGACACAAAAGGGGAGAGGAGGCTCTCTTGCCAGCTCCCAAAATCCAATCGCCCTGAGCGAGGGGGTGAGTGGGTTTGTCAAACCCTGCATACCTGTATAGATATTTTACACTTTTAACAGATGCACATACTTCCGCATTGATATGCGCATTGAATTTCTTTGAGAGTCATGGATTATAAAGAATTATCCATCGATTGTCATAGTTACATATAGTTACATAGTAGATGAGGTTGAAAAAAGACATAGGTCCATCAAGTTCAACATATGTTAATTTAGACAACATATCCTATATCTATACTTACTTATTGATCCAGAGGATGGCAAACAAAAAACCCCATTAAGGGGAAAAATTAATTCCTTCCTGACTCCAAGAATTGGCAATCGGATTAATCCCTAGATCAACATCCTTCCCATGTATTCTTATTTGGTATATATCTCTGTATACCTTTCCCATCTAAAAAGATGTCCAACCTTTTTTTGAACAAATCTATTGTATCTGCCATCACAGTCTCCATGGGTAATGAATTCCAAATTTTAACTGCCCTTACTGTAAAGAACCCTTTACTATGTTGCTGGTGAAATTTCCTTTCCTCCAACCTTAAGGGATGGCCCGAGTCCTTAGTACTGCCCGTGGGATGAATAGTTATTTTGAAAGCTCATTGTATTGTCCCCGAATATATTTGTATATAGTTATCATATCCCCTCTTAGACGCCTCTTTTCTAATGTAAATAAATCTAATTTAGCTAGCCTCTCCTCATAAGTTAGATTGTACATCCCCATTATTAATTTGGTGGCTCTTCTCTGCACTCTCTCTAGTTCCATAATGTCTTTTCTTAGGATTGGTGCCCACAAAATGTGTCGACAATATATTTTCCAATTTGAGCTGTTATTCCTTCTTTTCGTCGGTATATATCAGATATCCATTGACATTCTCTTTGCTTTGTTAATTGAACTCTTTTGGGAATCCTTTACAGCAAGTTTCTTCCTTCATGCAGGGTGATGTTGGATTAACATTTCCACAGAGTCCATGTACCATACATTTAGATACGATTTCAAATAATCTTCGGTTTATCTCTCTGTTAGAAAGTTCAGCTCTGACATATTTGTCGATATCCTCTTTGGTTCTGATCTTTGAGTTTGCATCAAGTGTGAGCAGCATATGTGCATGGGGTAACCCCCGTTTCTGGAATTCTATAACATAACCCAACTCTCACTTCTACCGCATCCAACAGTCCTCTATATTGTTCCACGCACAACACCTTCTGATTGTATCTTAGATGGTTTAATTGTGCACCCTCTATTTTGATGTATGCATCCACAACATATTGCTAGAAATATTTTACATTCAAGTGCAGTACCCTGAATCAATTCCCGATCGATAGTCTATATGCATAAAATTGCAGTTGCATAACTTTTGTTCGTTTTGGGGTTCTTCTATCTTAAACGTGTTTCAATTCCAAATGCCAGCCACTATCTCTATATGGGAATAATAATGGGTAAACCATTGGGTCACTGTTCCTATTAATAGGAGATATAGTTTTGGAAGTATCACCTTCCGGATAAATACAAATGTCCCTTTCAGCAGAAGGTTCACGATCATCTCCGACAAATATAGCTGCAACTTTGGTCTTGGATGCAGGAGCATTATATCATTATAGGTCTAGTTTAAGATATTCCATGAATACCATTTTACTTTCATAGTTGAATTGGTTTAATTAATTTCATGGTTTGTTTATAGGATTCGTCCCGTTGTAGCATTACAATTTCACTACAGCCTCTGTTTAATTTGTTCTGTAATTGTTTTGTAGTTGCGTCTGCTGAGTCAAAAATATACATCTGTCCATATCCTGGTTTTGTGAATGATAGTGAATATAAGGCGCTAACAACTTAAAATAAAAAAGTGGTTGCGTGCAAGTTAATAGTGCAATATACAATAAAATATGTGCTCAAGTAATAAATCCCTGCTCAAACCCTCTGGTAGAACCTGTTTCCCGGGTTCCAAGTAGAATGATATAATTCAGACAATCCAGGAGGAGCAAAATATGGGGAAATATAAAACAAAAGACAGTGCAAATTTAAGTGCAGACGTTGAGACTAAAATCCAATAAGATGTCAGTATCTTGGCTCTACCGGTCTATCTACTCACAAGATGTTAGTGGTATAAATGCAATTGGCAGATAGGGCTGCCACCCCAGGTGGATGCTGTATACTGTGGGACTCCCTCCAGGCTCGTCTCATCAATGTGACAATGATACATGTAGAGGAAGAAACAGAACTACATAGCGCGATCTGTCTTGAAATAGACTTTATAAAAAGTATATAGGCATATAAAATGTGCACTTACAATGTGCTAAAGTTAAAATCGCATGTATCACAATAAGAGTGAATCTAGGGGGTACTCCGCCGTTCTCACCGCCTCCTCTCTGGCTCTGGATCTCCTTCGTCTGCAACCTGGGACTCTGAACTCCGTGTCTCCTCCGGTGCGTGTGACGTCACTGCTCAGTGGATGGTGCAGCTACGGCTCCCTCACTAGACCAAAACACCACTCAACGCGTTTCGCCCAGCTCTTGCAAGCTGTCTATGGCTTCGTCAGGAGTGTGTGAGTTGTAGGGTTAATAGGTGTCCATATATACCCTCTCTGGTCTTATTAAACAATTAATACAGACAATTATGTCAGCGATATGGTTAATAGTCTTATACAAATAATTAGAACTGGATTCTAACATTTATACATGAAAGATCATTTTACATGCTTTATTTCCTTATGAAACATCATTCTCATGGATACATAAAAACTCAATGAATTTATCTTTATTATTATATAGAGCTATCTATCTACAGGAGAGTTAAGCCAATTAGACAACTATAATCTGGTAAGTACGCAGAGTATGAACTGCAGGTTAAAGGTAAAAAACTTTTTTAATTGGCAGCTGAGATCAGTCAGCGATTTTGGAAGGTTTATTTATATCTTTATATTCGATTGTTCATAATGGAGCTGTATTAAACAGCAAAAGTTACTGTGACCCAACGTTAATTATGTATATCATTATGTATATAATTAGGTTTGAAAAGAAAGGCCAGTCACGACCGAGCAAAATGGGGACAGGGAGCCAAGGAGCGACTCCTACTTCGATCCTGGCCTCTTGACCTTTTACCTGTAGCAGGATTTTGGCAGTCGGATACCATTTTACATCGCCGTGTATACACTCTATACTCCATGGGGAGTCAAAGGAAAGCACGTCAGGCGGTAACAGTTTCTGGAACACCAGCGTTTTTCCAGAGCCTCCCTCTACAAGGGCCTGGACGGTTTTACCCCCAATCTCGGCTGGAAGTAGCCAGGGCTTGCAACTTTCTCTGGGGAAGGCTGAGGCGACTGTCCTGCTGAAGGAATAATCCATCTGTGGACAGTCCACCTGACAGTGACCTTGTTCTCCGCAGGCCGAACAGGGAGAGGGTTCCCTCGCCGGAGGGTGCCGTGGATACCGCTCAGATGGACTGGATACTGAAGACCAGGCATCCGATGGGTCCTGTGTGCGACGTTCTCTGAAGTTCCTCTCATTTGGTGATGAGTCGCCATCAGGAAGTAGATGAGGGTCTTGGCGGTGCCCGGCGTTTGGACCTCTCCCTTGTTGGAAGGACTGCTCCTTTTGTGGCACTTGGCGGTTGCGTATGAAGGGGCCGTAGTTTCCCCGTTGGTCCAGTCTCCCTCTTTGGGCGTCCGCAAGCGCCGGTAAAGCCGGATCATTCGGGTCCAAGACACACGCCTGGTCCTCGGCCCCAAGGAAGTTCTCAACGAGTCGGACAGCCAAAGCTAGGGTATCAGCAGCATGGCGTTTTATCCAGGAGCGTGCGGAAGGGGTTATTACTTGTAGGAATTGATCCAACACAACTTGTTCAAGAACAGTTCCTTAGTGTGTTGCTCAGGTTGTATCCAGCGAGTACACAAGTCCAATAACCGCTGAGCTAGGACCCGGGGTCTCATCTTAGAGATGTACTTCAGGTTCCGGAACTGCTGCCGGTAGGTCTCTGGGGTCAGACCTAAGCGATCCAGTATGGCGGCTTTTACTTGTTTGTAATCCATTGCCTGGTCCGCTGGGAGGCCATGATATGCGGCCTGGGCTTCTCCTATAAGGAGTGGGGCCAAAACGATTGCCCAGCAATCTGCAGACCAGCCCTGGGCTTCGGCAACCCTTTCAAACGTCAGTAGAAAAGCCTCTGGATCCTCGTTTGGAGTCATTTTCCTTAAGAGGACCAGGGGGTTTGTTCGCAAGTTCTGGACTGGCAGACCCCTGGAATTGGGTCAGCAGCCTGGCCAACCGCTCATCCTGTGCTGCCTGCTGCTGGGTTAGGAGCTGGGTTTGCTGCTGCAATAGTCTTTCATCTCTCTGTGTCTGTAGTTGGGCCTGTTCCTGCATTAACAGTCCCTGCTGTCTGATCTACTCGCACAGAAACTCTTTTTTTTTAAATTCCATTTTTTTTTTTTTGCGTATGTGGCCCTTCAACTGCAGGGGCCTCTCAACATCCCGGCACTTCTGACAATATATGTTGCAGGGTACACGCAACCACACGTGGGTTTCTTGCAAAGACTTATTTATTGAGCCTTAAAAAATACAGCACACAAAAACAAAAAGTTTCTTTTCAGCATACAAAACAGAAATTAAGTCCTGACCAGGGCTTGCCCTTTCCCAACAAGGGCTGTTTAGATTCCAGCGTAACAGTACACAAACAATTCATCAAAATGTATTCTGAAGACAGACCTTATAGCAGTAATCCTACTTCAGCATTCAGTACTCTCTCTTGTTCAGCCAGCCTGCATGTGTGTACAGCCTGGGGGTTTTAAAACTCCTTGATGAGGCAGCTGGGATTAGACTAATTAAATCAGCTGAAAGTTAACCTCGTCACTGCTGCACTGCAGACCTACACATAAGTCTGCCAGGCATAGGGCTGGTGACGTTTATTCACCCTGTCACAGACTTCTACATATATTTCTTGATTATTGAAGGGAGGGGGTATTTGTACGCGCTGTCCCTCCAGTTGCTCTCCCTCAGATAATCCAGTCTCCCCAGCAGCTCCTAATCTCCCTTGATCAGCGGGGCATACTCAGCACATACAGACACAAAAATAGGTGCGCATGAAAAGGAGAACCAGAAAACCAAAATTAATACATATATCTTTATAATATAAAACACAAGTACCACAAAAAATTGTATCACAATGTGAGTCATAAGACACTACATTCAAAACGATCCAAAATCGATCGAAGGACGCCCGTGACACCCACCAAGGATAGGGTACTGACACCCATAAACTAAAGGAGAACCCCCCAGATGGTATAAAGAGAAGGGAGCACTAGGTAGCCTAGTTGGTATGTTACAGACCTAGTAGCTCCAGGGGATCTCCTAGTAACGTCCTCGTGGTGTCCTGGGGCAGTAGCGCGGAAGTCCGTCGTCACAGACGTTACGTCGCTGCGTATGATGTCACCACCTACGCGTTTTGTGTCAGATGACACTTCTTCAGGGCATAGTCATGTGATCGCATGGTGATACTTAAATACCTCCGTAGGTTAATGCAAGTTAAGGTTAATTCTACCTTTCTTAAAACACTTTTGGGCTGGGTGATTTACTCCCCACCCAGAACATGCATGAATTGATACAAAGTCCCCCATTTACAGTTTCCTTCATTGAAGGACCAGCATATGCCTTATATAGAGCTGGTCCATTGCCCAGTGTGTAGTAGACCATGACCCGGCTCTGAAAGGATGGCGCGTACTTTGGCACCATATTTTGGAATTTAACCAGCTCCGAGCACAAGCTAGGAGACTTTCCGCCTATCAGGCTAGCAAGAATGACATACACCTCTAGACAATTCCCAAAAGTTCTCAGTATCTTCTCTTTGGTCCTCTCCCTTTTGTACACTATCACCAGTAGGTATTTTATACCATGAGAGCACTGTCCAAATATCCACTTATTCCCCACCCCCATTTTTAAAATTTGTAGCTACTGGCAAATGAAAACCTAGTGTGCTAGACCAGTATCAATATGCTTCCTTGAAACTGACATCGGGCAACTCCCGTGCTTCTGCACTGTGACCACCGCAACACTGTTGCCTGCACCTCCCCAGTGCTCGTCACACCCGTCAGGTCCAGCGGAATCGCCAGCACTGTCAGCCGCCTTTGCCTGAGAAGACCCTCCTGATGGTATTCAGGCTCCCGCTACCCCGCCTACCTCTGAAACTTCTTGTTCTCCCCTCCCATACACTCCTAACATGCCCAACCCCTCACTTGAACCCCCGACAATAAAGCTGGCAAAACCAGAATGCAGCGCAGCCAACATTTCCTGCACCTCCTGCTCCCCCTCTAAACACTCCACCCTAGTCCCCACAGTGACCCCTGGGAAACGTGGCCTCTGAAAACCCAAAACTGCGAAATGAGGGCCATAGACCCTTACCCAAATATTCCCAGACATAACCAAACACCAAGGGGGTGCTAGGGAACCTAACCCCTCCTCCTCCCCCCCCCCCGAGAGCCAACAACCCCCCCTCCTAGAGCCCAAACTGTGCCACCCCTCCCCCTGAACTCCTCCTCCTCTCCTTCGGATAGAAACATTCTTAATATAACTGCCCTGGAGTAAGCCTGCTTACAAACAATGCAACAGGATTACAGCATAAACCATAAGGGATCTATTCTGCACCAATGTACAATATATCCTGTTTCTTTTTCAATGTGTTTATGAATACTTGAACTACCGTATTTCCTCGATTCTAAGACGCACTTTTTTTCCCAATTTCACATCTCTGAAATAGGGGTGCGTTTTAGAATCGATGTACTAAAAAAAAAAAAAAAAAAAACCTGCTTGGGGGCGCTGCAGACGGAGGGCGTGCAGCTTTCAGCGTTTTAACAAAAAGCGCGGTAGCCGTCTGCTTGAACCACGGCCCCCCGCCCGCTCTCCCCCTTGTCTCAGTTGGTTGCTTGAAGTGCTGCCCCCCCCTCTGCGACCCACAGCAGTGCGGCTGTAGCGGCACCACCAGCTGACCGTCCCTGACTGCTACTCACAGCTTCCAGCCCCACGAGCCCTCTGCTACTCACAGCTTCCAGCCCCACGAGCCCTCTGCTACTCACAGCTTCCAGCCCCACGAGCCCTCTGCTACTCACAGCTTCCAGCCCCACGAGCCCTCTGCTACTCACAGCTTCCAGCCCCACGAGCCCTCTGCTACTCACAGCTTCCAGCCCCACGAGCCCTCTGCTACTCACAGCTTCCAGCCCTATGCTACTCACAGCTTCCAGCCCTCTGCTACTCACAGCTTCCAGCCCCATGAACCCTCCGCCCCCCCTCTGCTACTCACAGCTTCCTGCCCCCCCTCTGCTACTCACAGCTTCCTGCCCCATGAACCCTCCGCCCCCCCTCTGCTACTCACAGCTTCCTGCCCCATGAACCCTCCACTACTCACAGCTTCCAGCCCCATGAACCCTCCGCCCCCCCCCCCCCTCTGCTACTCACAGCTTCGGCTGCCAGCCCCACGAGCCCTCCGACCCCTCCCTTGTCTCTGTCACTCTGTGTGTGTATGTGTCTCTCTCTGTGTGATTCTCTGTCACTCTGTGTGTGTATGTGTCTCTCTCTGTGTGATTCTCTGTCACTCTGTGTGTGTATGTGTCTCTCTCTGTGTGATTCTCTGTCACTCTGTGTGTGTATGTGTCTCTCTCTGTGTGATTCTCTGTCACTCGGTGTGTGTTTGTGTCTGTGTGTGTGTGTCTCTGTCACTCTGTGTGTGTATGTGGCTCTCTCTGTGTGATTCTATCACTCTGTGTGTGTATGTGTCTCTGTGTATGTGTGTGTGTATGTGTCTCTCTCTGTGTGATTCTCTGTCACTCGGTGTGTGTTTGTGTCTGTGTGTGTGTGTCTCTGTCACTCTGTGTGTGTATGTGTCTCTCTCTGTGTGATTCTGTGTCACTCTGTGTGTGTATGTGGCTCTCTCTGTGTGATTCTATCACTCTGTGTGTGTATGTGTCTCTGTGTATGTGTGTGTGTCTCTGTCACTCTGTGTGTGTGTATGTGTCTCTCTCTGTGTGATTCTCTGTCACTCTGTGTGTGTTTGTGTCTGTGTGTGTGTGTCTCTGTCACTCTGTGTGTGTGTATGTGTCTCTCTCTCTGTGTGATCCTCTGTCACTCTGTGTGTGTATGTGTCCCTCTGTGTGATTCTCTGTCACTCTCTGTGTGTGTGTGTGTGTGTGTGTGTGTGTGTGTGTGTGTGTGTGTGTGTGTGTGTGTGTGTGTGTGTGTGTGTGTGTGTGTGTGTATGTGTCTCTCTGTGTGATTCTCTGTCACTCTGTGTGTGTGTATGTGTCTCTCTCTGTGTGACTCTGTGTGTGTTTGTGTATGTGTGTGTGTCTCTGTCACTCTGTGTTTGTGTATGTGTCTCTATGTGTGTCCCCCTCCCCACCACTGTCTCCCTCCCCCTCCCCTCCACTGTCTCCCTCCCCCCCTCCCCTCCACTGTCTCCCTCCCCCCCTCCCCTCCACTGTCTCCCTCCCCTCCACTGTCTCCCTCCCCCTCCCCTCCACTGTCTCCCTCCCCCCCTCCCCCCCACTGTCTCCCTCCCCCCCTCCCCTCCACTCTCTCCCTCCCCCCCTCCCCTCCACTCTCTCCCTCCCCCCCTCCCCTCCACTGTCTCCCTCCCCCCTCCCCTCCACTGTCTCCCTCCCCTCCACTGTCTCCCTCCCACCCTCCCCATCCACTGTCTCCCTCCCCCCCTCCCCATCCACTGTCTCCCTCCCCCCCTCCCCATCCACTGTCTCCCTCCCCATCCACTGTCTCCCTCCCACCCTCCCCATCCACTGTCTCCCTCCCACCCTCCCCATCCACTGTCTCCCTCCCACCCTCCCCATCCACTGTCTCCCTCCCACCCTCCCCATCCACTGTCTCCCTCCCCCCCTCCCCTCCACTGTCTCCCTCCCCTCCACTGTCTCCCTCCCCTCCACTGTCTCCCTCCCCTCCTCCCCTCCACTGTCTCCCTCCCCTCCACTGTCTCCCTTCTTCCCCATCCCCTTCTCCCCATCCCCTTCTCCCCCATCCCCTTCTCCCCCATCCCCTTCTACCCCCATCCCTCCATTCCCTCCTTTCTCCCCCCTTCCCTCCTTTCTCCCCCCGTTCCCCCCCCTTCCCTCCTTCCCCCCCCCCTTCCCTCCTTTCCCCCCCTTCCTTCCTTTCTCTCCCCCCCTTCCTTCCTTTCTCTCCCCCCCTTCCCTCCTTTCTCTCCCCCCTTCCCTCCTTTCTCTCCCCCCCTTCCCTCCTTTCTCTCCTTCCTCCCCCCATCCATTCTCTCTCTGCTCATCCGATACTGTCTCTCTCTCTCCCCATTCTGTGTCTGCCTCTCTCTAGTGCAGATAAATGTATGCTACTGTTTGCTTAAAAAAAAAAAAAAATCTGCACATTTAATATATTGGGGTTTTTTTTTCCACAATTTTTTTTATTAAATCAAGGGTGCGTCTTAGAATCGATGGCGTCTTAGAATCGAGGAAATAGGGTAGCTTTAAACTCATATCTAGCAGCTCCATGCTCTTTACTTCTTTATACTCAGATGATTTGTTTACCTTGGTAGTGGCCTCTCTAAAAGCTTTTTTTGCCTCTTCAGAGTATGAAGAATTGCTCATATTTTCCAGCTGACTAAGCTCATTGATCTTACCGAGAGCACGGCGAGCAAACACCTAGGAAGAAAAGACACAAATGCAAAGTTGTGATATGCCTCAATAATCCCCTGAATGAAAAAAAGGACATAAAGAATAGGATCATTTATATTCTTAGAACATTAAACCCAAGCATTCATATTATCTTATGTAGCTTTCAGTGCTGAAGAAAGTTCAGAAATCTACAGTACCTACAGTACTACTGAAAGATTTCCTATTTGTGACATCAACATGGAGGCTCTTCATTAAAGCAAGAAGTTTGCTGTTTTTATTATATGATTTTTTTTAGAGCTTTATTTAAATACAAGAAAATTAGATTGTATATCTAAAAACAACTGTCGTGCAAGAGTACCTGTACTTGAGAACCTGTCTTAAGCAGTCTTCCAGATGTTTTAATGGTAATTGACAGTGAAGTGTGCCAGTAAAACACAAAGGTAAATTAGGGAGGTCTGCTGCCTCATAACAAACAGCGATGACAACTGTTTTACTCGCGATTAAGAACATACACTAAAACATTCTCAAATAAAATCACCTCCAACTGTATGTGAAGATTTTTGGGGAGTATCATAAGGATATATAAAGAGAAAATGTACCTAAACTAGGAAGAACACATTATATTACTGTATATAGTGCAGCATGTTCACTTTCAGAAAGATTAAACTTCTATAGTACATTAAATGCTGCTCTAATATTAAGGGGCTTGCAGTAATCAGAATAATTGTTCACTGACCTATCTAGGGGGGCTTATTCACAACTACAAAATAACTGTGCAGTGCTTAGTAAGAGCTTCTTTATTGTGCCCAAGCCGATGTTTCGGCTGCTCAAAGCACAGGCAGCCTTTACAAAGACTAAACAAAACAAAGAACAGCGCACAACGCTCATCGTGAAATAAGTAAATACAATTTTATATGTTAAAAATGGTTCAAGGTTCTGCGTACATCAAGCAAGTGGAAAACAGGCACAGAATATATCACTGGTATCTGTTACCACTCAGGAACACTGGAGCACACAGGGACAGCAGGGATGGATGTCTTAGTCCACTTCCATAGTCTGCATCAAGGTGGTCTGCGGGGTCCCTGTTCTGCAAAAGGTGTACTTAGAGAGTCCAATGGGCTCACCCACAAGTTCCAGGTAAGTCCGGTTCAAGCTCCGCTGAGACCGGGGTCTCCGTTGGTACACTCACAGCATCGTGAGACAGCGTCTGACGTCAGACTCGCAGCGCCGCACTGTGCGCCGTGGGATGATGATGACGACATCACCACGTGTGCGTCAAAAGGAAAGAGTCTCTCTGAAAGGCTGTTAAATCACCAGAATCTTGCCATACAATACTGGAGAGCATACAGATAAAAGAGTGGATATGCCAGATAAAAGAGTGGATACCTGGAACTTGTGGGTGAGCCCATTGGACTCTCTAAGTACACCTTGTGCTGAACAGGGACCCCGCAGACCACCTTGATGCAGACTAAGCAAGTGGACTAAGACATCCATCCCTGCTGTCCCTGTGTGCTCCAGTGTTCCTGAGTGGTAGCAGATACCAGTGATATATTCTGTGCCTGTTTTCCACTTGCTTGATGTACGCAGAAGCTTGAACCATTTTTAACATAAAATTGTATTTACTTATTTCACGATGAGCGTTGTGCGCTGTTCTTTGTTTTGTTTTGTCTAGTTACCCAGGGTCTTGGGCTATCCTCTGTACAGCAGCAGACACTCCGTTTATTTGACAAAAAACAAAAGAACAGGGCGCACAACGCACATAGTGATGTAAAGTTTAAAAAGTGACTTTATGATTAAAAGTAAATAGTTCTGCGTACATCAAAGTAAAATAAACAAGCAGTTGGTTAATAGGTTTACCACACCAGGAGACGACCGGAGGCGACACCCTTTACTTGGTCTCAGCAGGTGGTGGGTCAGCAAGCGTCTCGTCTGCTATTCACTCCACACATGTAGAATCCAGAGCTCTCCGTCTCAGGGTGGTGGATGGGTTAATCCCAAGATGAAAGTCCCAGAGCACAAGGCTCAAATCGGCGTGAAACAGCCACAGTCAGTGTCCACACGGCTTGAATGCCACTCGCTTGCCGCTATTCCTCGTGGGGCGCCCGGCGATGACGTCACGAATCGACCATCGACTTCCGGGAGGCGCCTCCTTGAACGCACAGCGTGCGGGCCGTGCTGGATGTTCCCAGCAGCGTAGAGTACAGTGCACGTATTGGCAACTATGGAGTCGGCAAAACTGACTGGCACTCACATACGGGGGAGAATACACTTTCATTCCCTGAAGAAGTAACCTAGTGTTACGAAACGCGTTGGAAGGGTGTCTCTGCTCGTATTTCTGCACCCCTGTGTGCCTAAGAACACTGTTTGTGTATTCTCCCCCGTATGTGAGTGCCAGTCAGTTTTGCTGACTCCATAGTTGCCAATACGTGCACTGTACTCTACGCTGCTGGGAACATCCAGCACGGCCCGCACGCTGTGCGTTCAAGGAGGCACCTCCCGGAAGTCGATGGTCGATTCGTGACGTCATCGCCGGGCGCCCCACGAGGAATAGCGGCAAGCGAGTGGCGTTCAAGCCGTGTGGACACTGACTGTGGCTGTTTCACGCCGATTTGAGCCTTGTGCTCTGGGACTTTCATCTTGGGATTAACCCATCCACCACCCTGAGACGGAGAGCTCTGGATTCCACATGTGTGGAGTGAATAGCAGACGAGACGCTTGCTGACCCACCACCTGCTGAGACCAAGTAAAGGGTGTCGCCTCCGGTCGTCTCCTGGTGTGGTAAACCTATTAACCAACTGCTTGTTTATTTTACTTTGATGTACGCAGAACTATTTACTTTTAATCATAAAGTCACTTTTTAAACTCTACATCACTATGTGCGTTGTGCGCCCTGTTGTTTTGTTTTTTGTCTAGTTCCAGGGGTGTCGAGCCACCCCCAAGAAAGGCTGCAGACCCACATCTAGTGTCATCCTCACATTTAAGGTCAACAATATTGTTTTTTATTCACTGAGCACTGTTCACAGGTTGTCTTGTACTAGGTATTAGCTGCGCACTATCACCTATCTTTTTGCTCCGTTTATTTGACTGGTAATACAGTTAACATTTAAGATATCCACAAATAATAATTGAGTTTAGCTGCGCACTTGTATTGTTATTTTTTCTTTACAAAGACTGCCTGTGAGCAGCCGAAACGTTGGCTATTACACAAACATTCTTTTGCTGACAAATCCAGTGCCCATTATCTTTTCGATAGATACAGTATTCTACAGGACCGAGCACAGCCCCTTCAGATGAGAGTACCGGTCAGATAAGTCATTGGACTCTTATTAAACCTCCAAAAGGAGTGCACAAGAAATATTCCTATTTTTGGTATACAGTGCGTAGTAAGATCATTCACTTTAGTGAGCTCAGCAAGAAAAACCAAATCAAGTGCAAATGAGCACCTTCAGCATTGTAGTAGTACTAAATCTATCCTCACACTATTCAATTCTGAACAATAAATACATGGGTATTAATTCACCAATACTGTCGCAAACAGAAACATGTAATACGTAGCAGAAGTTGTGTAGCATCCTGAAACAATTCAGTAATACAACTAGAAAGCCAACACTTACTGTAGCTCCACTTTTGTGGGAACTTCGTCCTGTCCTTTACTGTGAAAAGGGTTTCATGTGGGACTGGAACAAATGACTGTGCTGTTCATACTTTTGAAAAACTTTGAGTTACATGACAATTTGTAGTAGATCCAGGTCCGAATATTATTTCCAAAGTTTGGTGATATTTCAAATTTTTACATCATGGGAGTTATTTATTAAACTGTGACAGTGCCCATTGGGGCCCCATCACATGGAAAAGTTTGCACATCTGGGCACTATTGCATGGAGATTCCCAAAAACCCAGGATATACTTGAAAACGAGAGGTAACTCTCAATGTATTACTTTCTGGTAAAATATTTTATATAAATAAATAAAATAAATAAATTAAATCAAAGGGAGTCTCCATGCTATAGTGCTTGACCAATGTTTGGATCCTATAAAAAGGGCTAAATTGGACCACAAATGTCTGTGGAAAAAAAACATATATGTGACTGAAGACAATATATAAAGCTAAAGCTTTCTGATATTGAAGGTTTTTATCTTAAATAATATCCAATGTCTTACAGTTAATATTAGTGTAAGCATTATAGTGAAACGTTTTAACCTAGGGAAGATACTGTAATGTCATATATAAAGTAGTTTTGTTGTACTTGAAAGTTCGTGTCTACATTTATTTTAGGTATTCTTTTCAGGAACATATATTTTGAGTCTGGAACCAAATTTAAAGCAATGATGTCCCTTTTTGACTCCAAATTCAAGCTGGTCTGCAGTGCTTTCCTTCTTCATTCTCATACAAGCCCTTGCTTCTTTTTGGGGTTTATCTGCCTTTTTATGTGTATAAAAACATGAACAAGTTGTGTTAGAGGGATGACATTTTAGGGCTCACTCAGACAAGCTTTCCCAAATTATTATGTTAGAAGTAGTAGTGAACACCAATATTTTGAAAATATTTCTAGAAAGTGATGTGAAAAACTTCACAATCTTTTCATACTGTACATCTAATATGCACTGACCTTGACCGTTTGCAGACGCACTTACCACAACGCCCTCTTACTGTCTCTGTAAGTTCTCCCCACTTATCACTTAAGATTGTAAGCTCTTCGGGGCATGGACTTCCTTTTCCTAATGTTACTTTTATGTCTGATGCGCTTATCCCCATTATGTGTTATATTATTATTTCCGTGTTCTACTCCTGTGAAGCGCTATGTATATGGATGGCGCTATATAAATAAACATATACATATGTATACATGTAATTCTATGTTACTAAAAAAGTAGCAAATGAATCTTATAACAAATTCCTACACAAAACAACAAAGCCTAAACCATTTACCTCTCCATGAACACCCGCATGGCAGTCAAAATAGCACTGACAAACAGCAGTGTACAGTGTAGATCTCCATGTTAAATAGTGAACGGACAAAAGTGGAACGGATGATTCCATGCATACACTTGCCCATAATAGGAACTCAAGCGCCTGAAAAAAAAAAAAAGTACATTAATAATTGTAAATGTTTATTTTCTTATAAAATACTGCCAAGGACTTGACATTTATGGTCCAGTTAAGTGCACCACATATCTGACATATCAATAAAGGACTATAGGAGTTTGCTTACTGTCATATAATATATACTAAGGGAATCAATGTACGTAATATGGGGTGACAAATCATTCTCGGAGATTTATAATGTTATTGACAATCATATTGTCCAGGGGTGTGCAAACTGGGGGGGGCACAAGATTTCTCGGGGGAGTGCGGCGATTTCTGCGGCCCCGCACTCTTTCCCTGAGGCATTTAAATTAATGCCGGGGAATCGCATGAGGCCTCTGCAACTTTACTTACCTTATCTTCTGCGACGCGTCGCCATAGCAACGCGGCGTCAAATGATGCCGGGGGGGCACATGACATCACGTGACCCTGCGGCGTCATTTGACGCCGAGAGCCGGAGACAAGGTAAGGGAGCGGGGGCGCGAGCAGGGAGGGAAGCAGATAGGGGGGCGCAGCAGGGAAATATTGCGCAAGCTCTGATATAGACTCTAATGAACAAAATATTTTCGAGAATCAGCAAAGATCAATAGTGTTCACAATAACACAAGTTCTCAAGTTTCTTATGACATAGTCTGCTGCAGCCACTAGAGGTCACTGTTTAGTAATACATAAGAAGGTTTACAGCAAAAATCACCCTATAATAAAAGCTTTTTACTTCCCTCTATCTTCCCAACCACATCTATCTTCCCAACCACATCTCCAGAAGAACTCCTATTTCCCGGCTAAATCCCCAAATGACCAGGGAGATAACACTCTCAAAGCTATCAGTAACAAAAACATCAATTGCAGCAGGAGCTTCCAAAGCTGCTCCCCACAATGCTTTGAATCCAGGGCACTAAGGCATTGTGGGGTGTGACTTTGGAAGCTCCCGTACTAATTAACAGCTATACCACCCATGCTGTCTACACACACTGAGGTGCAGTTTGATGCCTTATTAAGCGTCGTGTGTGTGTGTGCCCCATGAGCCTGGGATCCATCAAAAAGCTTTGTTAGCTTTAGTTTGATGAGTAGGCCATAAGATTTATTATTAGGGGTTCGCAAAATAAATATTTCTAGCAGGCGTGGGAACTGGGAAGCACTGGCTTAGAGGAAAAAAATCACCATACATGCAGTATTTTACAGGAGGGTTTTGTATAGTTTTTTATTTCCTGGATTTAAAGAAAACAATTGTACAAACTTTGGAGATTGCTGCCTCTTATGTGAAATCCATATGGAATATACCACATATAATTAAAATCAAACAACATATGTTAAAAGTTGCAACACCACATAGCAAAAAAAGAATGTAGCTACAGAGCAAATATTGTATGATTTGTAACACACGTCTCATTATTTAAGATATGTTTCAAAAGCATTTTAAAGCCCCAATATTTTTTTTATGTAGCCTAGTGCCCATGGCACTTTCCACTCGCCTCAACACTATAAGTCCTGGTAAGATCAGGCAGTGTTGGGGTTAAACTCCTGCACAGGGCCTAGCCTGCAGTTGCAGCCTGAATGGTTACAATGTTGCCATATCCAGGGGCAGGTCTACTGGCAGATTGGAGTGTCATACCTCGGGAGGGTACTGACTGGGTCACATGCAGATGGTGTGATGCCTGTCAGTATCTGGACCTGCTCTGTTATGGGGCAGGGTTACAAGTCCCTCCCACGGGCATAAAAGCTGGCACTCTACCAAATTATGTGTGTGTGTGTGTGTCTTCTCTCCCTCAGTGGAGTGGGAGTGTTTCCCTTTGCCCTGTGAGGGGGTGAAGGAGCTGAGGAGGGACTCTTGGGGCCTCAATCTCCTGGGTCTGGTCCAGGAAAGAGAAGAATGATTAAAGACAAGTTGTACCATCATGAGTCTCCGTGTCTGTCCGTGAGAGTGTATGTGCCTGTGGGGACCAATCCTGCCTCTGCCAGGATACCCATGGGATGGAGGCGCTGCACCCTAAGGAGAAAAAGCCTGTCCTATTGCTGCTCCCATAAACCACCTGCGGAGCCCTCAGACCTCCTGTAAAACCGCAGGTGAGCTAACAGCACCATAGAACACCCATGTAGCTGCCATATCTCCCGTAGGGGAGGGGAGGAAACAGGTGCTACATTTACATAAAAAAACAAAGAACACAGCGCACAACGCTCATAGTGCATTAAATGATATCTTTAGTAACCAAAATAAGGAGGTAAGTATTGTGCGTACATTTAAATAAAATTAAACAAGCATTTCAGGGTTATTGTTACCCAAACACCAACGGACGCCCGTGATGGTCTCGTGGCTCTCTCATTCTCACTCCAACAACCTCGGTGTAGGGCCTGGACAATCTCCACTCCAATCGCCGGTATTTCAGCCTCTCGCCTTGGGATAAGGCTAGTGCAGTCTCAGCAGTCCAGAATGACCTCCGCTTGTGTGCGCAATGCCCGTCACTGCATAGGTCTCGTTTGCAACGGAGCAGCGGAGCACACGCTGTTTGGCGTCCTGGTCGAGCACTTCCGGGTCTGTGACGTCATACAACCGCGAGAGTACGTCGCGAGTCTGCAGAACACCGGACCGGTTCTCTGGGAGTGCTGGGTAATAGAGGGTTCGCAAAGTTCTTAGTCCAACGCGTTTCGAAACCGCATGATGAAGAGATCCATGCGGTTTCGAAACGCGTTGGACTAAGAACTTTGCTCGAAGGGCATGACGAGATACTCATAGTGACCATCTCTAGTTTTAAATGCAGTCTTCTACTCACCCCCGTGCCTGATTCGGACCAAGTTATAGGTTTCTCTTAGATAGAGTTTGGAGAAGATGGTTGCGCCACGAAGGCGATCGAGGAGTTCCGGAATCAGAGGAAGCGGGTATCAATTTTTAATTGTAATGTTGTTAAGACCCCTGTAGTCTATATAGGGTCTTGGGGAACAATCTTTTTTCTGGACAAAAAAGAAGCCCTCACCCGCACCCTCGGGGGAACTGGACTTTGGAATAAATCCGTGAGCCAAATTCTCTTCAACATAGCCCTTCATGGCTACTGTCTCTACTTCTAACAAAGGGTAAGTCCACCCTTGAGGAGGAACCGTGCCAGGGAGCAGATCGATGGGACAGTCAAAAGGACGATGAGGGGGTAGTTCCTCCGCCTGCTTTTTACTGAAGACGTCCTGAAAAGCCTGGTAGGCGGGAGGAAGATTTGCCACTGCCTCTGATTTGAAGCAATGAAGGTTCCCCAAGTAGTGTGGGATAACCAGACACTTGGACCTACAGGAGGAGGCCCATGCGGTCACCTGACCTGATGACCAGTCGATCCGTGGGTTATGGACTCGTAACCATGGGAGTTCCAGAATAATGTCCGTGCCTGGTGAGCGTATCACATCCAGCTGTACGGGCTTATGATGGAGTATTCAGATGGTAGCTGTGAGGCGAAGAGTCTCCTGAAGTATAATCCCAGGCCCCAGCGGTCTGCCATCCAGAGTCACAATATTCATAGGCAGTGTTCGACAAACCTATACATTTGCTCGCCCCGGGCGAGTGGATTTAACCCCCCGGGCGAGTAAATATTGGCCCAAGCAGCACACGTTTGGTACTAGGTGGCGAGTAGATTTTTTTGTGTGGCGAGTAGTGTTTTTGGTGATTTGTCAACCACTGTTCATAGGAGAAGATCTCCTTTTGAGAGGAATACCGACACGATGAGCGAAGGCCTGGTCTATGAAGGAGCCTACTGCCCCCAAATTCCATGAAAGCCTGGGTCAACACAGAGTTCCCCTGCCAGGAGAGGCGGATGGGTAACATCACACGGCAGGGGAAAGGAGGACAGGAACTAGATGAGCCCAGAGAAAGTCCTCCCTCCTTCTCTAGACTTTGGCATTTCCCGGCTTCTTGGGACAGTATCGAACTATATGCCCCTTCTCACCGTAGTAAAGACACAGCCCGGTCATACGTCAGAGGTGCTTTGTCTCCTCAGAAAGCCGCATACCCCCCAACTCCATGGGCTTCTCCTTAATGGTTGGGGCTGGAAGTAGGTTCGGAGGATAAGGTTCTAGTAGAATTGATAGGGTTTGCAGATCCCTTCTCCATTCTTGTTGCCTCTCCAGGATACTGATGTCCAAAGAAATGCAGAGTGCGATCAGTCCCTCTAGGTCCGCCGGGATGTCTCTGCAGGTATGTTCATCCTTGAGCCTTTCGGAGAGGCCTTGCCAAAAGGCTGCTTTCAGGGCTCCCTCATTCCAGTCAGTCTCCGCAGCCAATGTCCGAAATTCTACTGCGTAGCGGCCTACCGGGCGACTCTCTTGTTGAATATGCATATGGGTGGCTTCGGCAGTGATTGCTCGACCTGGAGTGTCGAAAACCCTTCAGAAAGCCAGGATGAAAGCTGTAGAGTCATAAATGAGGGGAGAACTCCTCTCATACAGAGGTGATGCCCATGCCAGAGACTCACCAACCAGGAGAAATATGATAAACGCCACCCGTGAGCGATGGGAACTGAAGGAAGATGGTTGCAAATAAAAGCGTATCTGGCATTGATTCAGGAACCCCCTGCAGCCAGAGGGGAGCCAGCATAGCATTCAAGATTGGGAACATCTGGCTCCTTGAGAATCACCAGAAAGGGTGTCACTTGCTGGACTGGAGGGGTCGGTGGCAACAATGGATCAGCTGGGGGTGCACGAAGAACATGGGTAGCAAGGGTTTGCAAGCTGAATGCGATGGAAGCAATTGCAGTATCCAATGTAGCCAGGTGGGTGGCATACTTACCCAGGAGTTGGCCCTGGAGAGACATGGCCATTTCCACCTCTGTGGGGTCCATAGCATTTGGCCTGTGCAACGAGTTAAGGTCGCGTACATTGCTGTGTACTGTCCAGGAGACAGACCCATTAGGCAGAGGTGGAGAGTAGAGACCGACCCGTACCTGGGATCCGAATCCTGAACAGTAGAATAGTAAGGTCCGGGTCCGAGGTCAGACCTGGAGAAGGCAGGATAATCGTGGTCACTCTTCCGGGGTCAGGGCTGGAGAAGGCAGAATAGTAGTGGTCACAGTTCCAAGGTCAGGGCTGGAGAAGGCAGGATCATCAAGGCAAGGCAAAACAGCAACAAGGCAGGCAGGACACTGCTTCAGCGGGAGTACAGGAAACCCCAACCTTGCACAGGCAAGAAAGAGAGGGGAATTAAGCCTTATAAAGGGAGGTGGCAGGTGCAGGAAATAGATCCAGAAAGAGGCTGACTTCTTGCCTCGGCGGCCAAGTTGGTAAAGGCAGACGTCCTGCCTCAGCGACCATGTTGGGAGATCCTATATACATCCAGAATGAGGCTGACTTCCTACCTCGGTGGCCATGTTGGTAGATGCAGACGTCCTGCCTCGGCGGCCATGTTGGGAGATCCTTATACCTCCTGGCCGCTTTTTATAAATGGCTGCCAAATCGTGGGCTAATAGGAAGGCGCAAAGAAGAAGCAGAGGTCCCAAAATGGGGCCGTCGCGCCCATAATGGCCCGTGCCTCCAGGGGGTACTTAACGTGCCTTCCTTTCCTTCCCCCCACCACGAGGCTTGGTGGATTTGCGCGCGAATCAACAAGGGGAGGGGCTAATGGGGCGGGCTATTTAAACCCTGCGCTCGCAAAAGCTACTCACTGACTCTGTTTTCTTTCTCCCTGCAGGTACCTGTGAGCGTGTCTCCCGATAGCAGCATGGACCCCAGCAGCACGAGGCGCATCCAGGCTCAGGCAGCTGATCGCCAGACATCGCGCCCGGCGGCCCCACGGAAGCAGTGGCCAGAGCAGGAAGAGCTGCAGCCCTCTCCCATCCGGAGAGGGAAGCAGGCGGCCCAGCCTCGCTCCCAGCCCCCTCCCAGCTCCTCTCCCAGCTCCTCTCCCATCCGGAGAGGGAAGCAGGCGGCCCAGCCCCCTCCCAGCTCCTCTCCCATCCGGAGAGGGAAGCAGGCGGCCCAGCCCCCTCCCAGCTCCTCTCCCATCCGGAGAGGGAAGCAGGCGGCCCAGCCCCCTCCCAGCTCCTCTCCCATCCGGAGAGGGAAGCAGACGGCCCAGCCTCGCTCCCAGCCCCCTCACAGCTCCTCTCCCAGCCGGAGAGGAAGGGAATCAGCCCGGCAGGCAGGCTCCGCCCCCCAGCCTCACTCCCGTGCCTGCTCGCAGCAGAGCAGGGAAGGGAGGGCTGTTCTACCCCCCCTCATGGGAGAGGACTTTAGCCATCACCCTGCAGCCCCAGTCCCCGCTCCCCCTGCTGGCATGGCCCCCCCCATCCCTGCAAAAACGGCCCCTCCAGCCCCCAGCCACCCTCCCCCTGCAGCTGTTAGCCACGCTCCTACTGCTGGCCTGCCCCCCCCTTCCGCTGCACAGCACATCGCCCCCCCTGCTATACATAACACCCCCCCCCGGCTGACCAGACCCCCCCCCCAGGGCCGGCCCGAGCCAGCCCACCAACGCGGCAGAGCCACCCCCGGTGGTCCTGGCGCCTTACCCCCAAGCGCCTTACCCCCAAGCGCTTTACCCCCAAGCGCCTTACCCCCAAGCGCCTTACCCCCAAGCGCTTTACCCCCAAGCGCTATACCCCCAAGCGCTTTACCCCCAAGCGCTTTACCCCCAAGTGCCTTACCACCAAGCGCTTTACCCCCAAGCGCCTTACGCCCACGCGTCCCAAGCCCCCCCCGTACGCACCGGCAAATCACACGCACTACGCCCCTGCGGCGTATGCACCTGCCCCCTACGCGCCATACCCACCGGCGCCGCCAGCGCAGGCACCCACACACCATGCCCCACTGCCCGGTGCACCTGCGCCAGACGCCCCTGGCGCGCCGGCACCTGCCTTGGAGACATCAACGGCGGTCCCGCTGCCCCTGCCTGCGGGGTGACCCCCAGTGCCCCGGGCACCTCCCCAGGCGGATGCGCCGGCACCAATGGCGCTGGGAAGCGTCGCCGATCCGGGGAGCAGTAACAGGAGCCGTGCAGCTGCCAAAAGACCCAGGACCGGTCACCCAGGTGCACAAGCCGCAGGATCAGGTGAGCATGAAAATGCAGCATTGGAATGTAATGAGGATGATGTTGATGGGGACGTTAGTGATGGGGGGTCGGTTAGGTCAGGGTCGGACTGTGAGTCCCAGGGGTCAGACAGTGAGGATAGTGAGAGCGCAAGAGCGAGCAGCGAGTCAGGCACAAGCAGCGGCGCAGACAGCGACGAGACCCCAGGGGTAAAGCGCATAAGGAAACAGGTAGAGGCGTTGAGCAAGGCGGCAAAGCGGAGTAGGACAGATAAGGGAAAACGCAAAGCGCGCAAAGACAAAGGGGCGTCTTCCACCCACAGTGGGGAGGATTCGTTTGCAGTTGAAACTAGCCCCCTGTACACACACCTGCCTAGGAGAACACAGAGAGACATAGGTAACAGGAAGTATGTGGATATGTTCAAGCTGTCAGTAAAGGGGCGAGCAGAGAGGCAACGCGCGCGAGAGGCAGGCGAGAAAGGGCAGGTAGTGAGGAGTAATGCGAACTGGGTTATGGGTTTCATTGTGTTCGGGGACTGTTTCCTTTCAAAACATCCCAAGGAATTGCATAATGTGATGAGATACATGAGTGTGATACAGAATATACATGACGAACACGAGGGGTCAGCGTGGCGGGATTATGACGAGCAGTTCAGGCATAGGTGGCAGGGGGATACACGGTTGAGTTTGGGGAAGATGGACATGGAATTGTGGATGAAGTTAGTGGGACGGGGTAAGCAGGGGGGCGACGCCACCTTTCCCAAGGGTCCAGGCGATCGGCCTGGGAGTGATTCAACAAGCAGGGGCAATAAATGGGAGTGTTGGGCGTTTAATGATAAACACTGCAAGCTGGGGGCGGGTTGCAAGTTTAGGCATGTGTGTAGCCGGTGCGGGGGTAGCCACCCCGTCAAGAAGTGCTTCAAAGGCCCTGGGCAACCGGAGCCAGGGGAGAGGGAAGGCGCTAACACCGGTCAGCCTTAGCGGTGTGGGCCATTGGCTAAAGGGGTACCCCGACCGGGAGAAGGTGTGTTTTTCTTGGAGGAGGGTTTAGAAGGGGGTTTTTTCACACACCAGTGGGGGGGTGAGTTAAAGGGGATAAAATTGGGACGTATGGTGGGCCCATTCACACACCCCCCCCCCCTACTATTGCTCAGTTAATGATTTCCCCGGGTGCAAAAAAAATAAAAAAATATATATATATATAATTATATTCAGGTAATTAAGACATATGGGGAGGGAGCACTATTGGTAAAATTGACATAGAGGCAGCCTTTTCGGCTGTTACTCTGGGCCCCCAGCAGCTTCAGAGGCACAATCGAATGCTCAAAGGGGTACATTAGGGGCCGGCAGGCGAGTAATTAGATAATCTACTAACATTTTTCCTGTCTTCACAGCGGGGGCCCCTCGATATTTTATTAATAACATGCGTACGCCTTTGCAAGCGATCAGCAGTCAGGGTTTAGGGTCACAGCTTGGGGTGTGGGGTGAGTCCCCAGTAAGTGGCCTTACTGGGTCCTCCGGGTGGCGGAACTGTCAGGCCAGTCATCGTAGGGACACCGTGAATACCCAAAATGGGGCTCCACCCGATGCGGATAGGCCGCCAGTTAACGGTTCCCCTGAAAAGATTGTGCGGGCTGGAGGCGCCGACGCAGGCGGTCGGTCGCTGTACCCCTGGCACCAATCTTAGGCAGCTGGGCTCTATCCTATGCGGGTAGGCCCAGGCGGCTCTGATAAGGGGGACCTAGGGGCCGTGGAGAGTGTCTCTCGCGGCGGAGAGTGTCTCTCCTGGTGGACGGTAGATTAGGGCGGGTGGAGGAGGGCTCCCCCCGCCGGAAGATACCGAGAATAGGGATGACAAAGGACTAAGATTATGGCTGACAGTTATTTACAGGTATTGTTAAAACAATAAAGCTGTGACCATTTTTACTTCCACAAAACTGTGTCGTCTCAGTTTGTTAGGGGGGCGTAAGTAAACCACGCAGTAGGCACACTAGGCCGTTAAGAAGAAGCAGAGGTCCCAAAATGGGGCCGTCGCGCCCATAATGGCCCGTGCCTCCAGGGGGTACTTAACGTGCCTTCCTTTCCTTCCCCCCACCACGAGGCTTGGTGGATTTGCGCGCGAATCAACAAGGGGAGGGGCTAATGGGGCGGGCTATTTAAACCCTGCGCTCGCAAAAGCTACTCACTGACTCTGTTTTCCCGCCCACCCATCCCATTGAGAATGTAATGTTGTGTTGTGTATAACCATATTTTATGAATCTGTTAGCAGATCCATCGTTACAGCTTTGGCGGAACGCGGAACTGTCAGGCCAGTCATCGTAGGGACACCGTGAATACCCGAAATGGGGCTCCACCCGATGCGGATGGGCCGCCAGGTAACGGTTCCCCTGAAAAGATTGTGCGGGCTGGAGGCGCCGACGCAGGCGGTCGGTCGCTGTACCCCTGGCACCAATCTTAGGCAGCTGGGCTCTATCCTATGCGGGTAGGCCCAGGCGGCTCTGATAAGGGGGACCTAGGGGCCGTGGAGAGTGTCTCTCGCGGTGGAGAGTGTCTCTCCCAGTAACGGTAGACGGGGGCCGTGGAGAGTGTCTCTCGCGGCGGAAAGTGTCTCTCCTGGTGGACGATAGATTAGGGCGGGTGGAGGAGGGCTCCCCCCGCCGGAAGATACCGAGAATAGGGATGACAAAGGACTAAGATTATGGCTGACAGTTATTTACAGGTATTGTTAAAACAATAAAGCTGTGACCATTTTTACTTCCACAAAACTGTGTCGTCTCAGTTTGTTAGGGGGGCGTAAGTAAACCACGCAGTAGGCACACTAGGCCGTTATGGATAATATTGGGGATTCCTATTGGATGGCTATAGGCATTATCTTTGAAAAGTGTACCGGACCCAAAAACTGGAAGCATCTCTGGAACTGGGATGTCCCTGGAGCTGAAAATAACATGGTTCAGCTCTAAGGGACATCCTGGTATGCATTAGATATCAATACCCACTTTGGGCGTAATTGCTGCTTTCAACTTAACTTTGATCTGAAAGCATAATTCTGTGCAGCATAAAATAAAATGGCACAAAGTAGATTGTTAGGGACTAATCATTGGGTTATAACTAACTTTGAAATCAAACTGTTGTAGAAGTTTTAATAGCGCAGTGATCATCGATAAACTCGTTAAGAAATTCCCAATGATGATTTTCAAAGGTCATTTTAACAGACCTCAAAAATATGAAAACTGGTATAGGATTCACAATGATTTAATTGATTAGGATGAAAAAGAGAAACGTTAAAAAAAAGTGTTCTTTATTAATACAAGGCTGTAATAAGTGACACTAAAGTATAAAACTGTGGCCTACATGCTGTTGCACAGATATGTGTATAAGGCTCTTTGAGAAATGTAAATATACACAAAATATTTACAAATTATTTCACCAGGAAAGATACTCTGAGATGTATCTTATTTTCAAGTATGTCCTTGGTTCAAGTAGAATACTCAAACCTGGAACATGTTTGTAATTGTATTTATTGCAATATTTGCCTCTTCGTATATATTTGCCTGTGTATATTTTAAGTAAATCAATAGATTAAAAGCAGGGAATATGACACACAGATACAAATCTGTAAACATACACCATAGGACCTCTCCAAAAGTGCAGTACACACCCACCCAAATTATAAAAGTAGAACTAAAAAGCTCTTAAGACTGAACCTCTGATGCCATTCCATCCTGTATACATATGTTGTTAGTTTGGTATTAGTCATGGGCTGAAAGCAATCCCGTTGAGCTCCTGCAAATTACCTCCCTCCTGAATCGTGCAATCACCATGTTCCCATACAAATGCTCCTATTTTATCTCTGATCAATGATAACATATGGTGCTTCTGGCTTTTCATCTCTGAGAAAGCATTATCATTTTTGTAAGAACATGCCCGAGCTTTGATTTCTAGAATCCTCATACCAAACAGATTATTTTAAAATAGCTTGAGTTTTAGATTGCACGCCTGGTCTTTAAGGCCTAAAGTTGTACCCTGAGCAGTGGGACAGATGTAAAAATCTTTTGAAGACAGAGGGTTATTCATTAAACTTCAATAGTGCCGGTCGGGACAGTATTGCACTGACTTCAATGGATGCGATCAGTACGATCGTAGTTTCATGAACAACCCCCATAAATTGGCAAAGGAGTTGATGGACTAAATAGTACAGACATGGTAAGGATTGAGAATAAACAATTAAAAACCAACCATAACTCAGAATATCAAAATCTATCAGCGCCAAGCTGGGAGCGAGGGGGCAACATTGCACCAGATTTATAAAAAAAAAAAAAAATGACATCACTTTAAATGGGAAAGTTTATTGGCTAAATATGACGCAATTTTTGCTCCACCTCGTTGGAAAGGTTGTTTGTTATTCATTAAACCCTGATCGGCACTATCATAGTATAGTGAATAAGTCCCCTCAAACTACAGCCAGACCAAACATCTGCTTTTATCACCAGCACTGAAGGGCTCCCGCACTAGAAATCAAAGTGAAAAGGGTGCCCATAACTGGAAACCAGGACTGTCACTTGGAAACCATTTATTGATAACTAATATTTTACTTTACCTTTGATGAGTGTCCTAAGACCATTAAATGTCTGCATATGGTGTATATATGAAGAGTGCCTACAAATAAAACAATGAAAATTGAAACAATAGGGTGTGTGATACATACAGCTGAAATAAAGGATTTATTGTGGTTATCGCAGTAGCCTCTACCACCCACAATGTAAATAAATAGCAATGTTACAATCAAATAAACGAATACCAATAATTTTCACACAATGGAACTTGTCAGTATTGATTGGCGGTGCTGATAACATTCTTAAACCTCCATCAGCCATTTTGCTTCACCAAGTCAATATCATTGTGAGAAACACAAGGTCATTAGAAAGCAGGGTAGATAATCGATAGAATTAATATACATTTTAAACATGGTTAAAGGGTTTCCATTGCAACCACAATGTATAACCTTAAATCAAGTTAACCTCCAGCAAAATGCATGTTTGCAAGGCCGCCAACAGGGTGGATCTGCCGGGGTTGGTGTCACGGGCCCTGTGAGTCATGGGGTCCGGCTGCCCGGGCTGTCGGCGGCTAGGCCCGTGTCATTAAATAAAATAAAGCCTGTGTCTGTCTGAAATTTTTTTTATAATTTAAAAAAAATTAGGAGAGGACGGGGCTTTGGAGAATGCCTGGCAGCAAGGGATTGGAGGCTGCCGTGGGGTGGGGCTTTGGAGAATGCCGGGCCACAGGGGTTTGGAGGATGCCGGGGGGGCTTTGGAGAATGCCAGGCCGCAGGGGATTGGAGGATGCCGGGGGGGCTTTGGAGAATGCCAGGCCGCAGGGGATTGGAGGATGCCATGGGCGGCCATTTGGAGGATGCAGATCGGCAACACTACTGTTTCACCTCAGTGCAAGCAAGACGCACCCCTCCCCTCCTTTCCTGGGGCTGCTGCCTCCCTTCCCTCCTACTGCAAGCCGGGCCTACCCTTCCCTCAGCACCGCCCACCTTTCTTCTCTCCTCCAGTACTGCAGGGCCCTCCCCTTCTCTCGGCACCGCCCCTCTGTCCCTCCCTTCCTTAGGCTCCGCTGGCCTGCTGGGCTCTCCTCTGCACCGGCCATGCTGCTTAAGCAAGCCTACCCACGGGCCCCAGGTAAGCCCACATGCCCCCTTATACCACCCTCCCAGGCACCTTACCCACTCCAAGGGGGGAGAGGCCTTATTTTTATGTGTGTGTTTGAGGAGGGGGGATTATTGTGTCTGTGTCACTGTGTGTGTGTGTTTGTGTGTCTCACTGTGTGTGTTTCACTGTCTGTGTGTGTGTATGTCACTATGTGTGTGTCTCTGTGTGTGTGTGTCACTGTGTGTGACATCGCGCGCACCGGGAACAAAGGCCCGTACCTCTATGAGGCAGGCTATAGAGCCTGAGCTCACGTTTCTCGGCCAGACAATTATTAATTTTTGTATTTGTCGCGCGATGGGCGGGTCACGTGCGTGGTTCAACCAATGAGGACGAACCGCTTACGTGACGCCATGTCTCCCCGGACCTCAGTGCATGTGATGTCAGTTCCTTTCTCCAATGTTTTAGAAGTTGGTCTAACGTAGGGTAACCAGACGTCCAGGGTAAGGGTGTAGAGAGAGAGACTGGCGGAAGGGAGAGAGAGACTGGCGGAAGGGAGAGAGAAAGAGAGACTGGCGGAAGGGAGAGAGAAAGAGAGACTGGTGGAAGGGAGAGAGAAAGTGAGACTGGTGGAAGTGAGAGAGAGAGACTGGCGGAAGGGAGAGAGAGAGGCACTGGGGGAGTGGAGAGAGAGACACTGGGGGAGAGGAGAGAGAGAGACACTGGGGGAGGGAGAGAGAGACACTGGGGGAGAGGAGAGAGAGACTGCAGGGGCAGAGAGAATTAATAATACAGCATAAATGAGGACGCTTTTAGACAAATATCATTATAATTTATTTTTAAGTGCTGTAACTTGTTTTATAAATAATTTTTGAATATGTCCCAATTTTTACTTTTGAAAATCTGGTCACCCTACCCCCAGGTCCTACCTACCGGAATCCTAAACCCTCCCCCCTTCCGGCATCCTCCGCGGCCTGTCTCCTCCAGTGCAGTGAATCCAAGTGATTTAGAACGGCGCTTAAGACACTCAATATAGGTGATAAATAGTGGGTGATACAATAAATTATGTGTAAGGTGAATACAGACAAAAAAATCTCAACCTCTAGAGGGAATGGTACAAATTCCCTATAACAAGTATATGCGTCCAAGGATTGAAGGGAGCATGTGTCCGGAACACCCCAAAATATAAAAGAGAAAATTCTAGTGCAATACAGCCATGACAGTGTGAAATTAAAGGATAGATCTTGGCTCCTACGAAAAACCTACTTACAAGAAGTAAGATTAAAACCAGCAGTGAAAGAAGACCGTCTGACAGCTTACTCCAACAGGTGAGTGGATCGTGGTATGTCTCAGGGAGAAAAAAGAGGTTCCTAACGGGAAGAGCACGGAACAGATGCACTACTTACCCTCCACGGCGTCATCTCACAGCTCACCGCATTAATTGATGTGCCTATATTGAATGTACACCATGTGTGTACATTTGCTGCTGTTTTTATTTCGTTTTATAAATTGTATATTGGTCTGCACTAGGAGTCCTCTCTGTTTTTTTTCCCTGAGATATACCACGATCCACTCACCTGTTGGAGTAAGCTGTCAGGCGGTCTTCTTTCACTGCTGGTTTTAATCCTACTTCTTGAAAGTAGGCTTTTCGTAAGAGCCAAGATCTATCCTTTAATTTCACACTGTCATGGCTGTATTGCACTAGAATTTTCTCTTTTATATTTTGGGGTGTTCCGGACACATGCTCCCTTCAATCCTTGGACGCATCCTCCAGTGCAGTGACACACGGGCCTTAACGCGCCCAGCGCCCTCCCCAGCCAGGCTCCTCAGGCTCAGCGCCCCCGCCCCCCTACACCAACAGGCCCTACCGGCATCCTCCGGCCCCCCAGGCCCCACCGGACTGGTTGAAGAGGTACTGTAATTAATACTCATCATCAATACTGTACCCCTTACACCCATACTGTACCCCTTACACCCCTTACACCCATACTGTACCCCTTACACCCATACTGTACCCCTTACACCCATACCAAGCCTATACTTAACCCCTTCCCCCCATGCTTATACTTTATTAAAATAGACTGCATTGTAATGTTTTTTTCAGTATTATAATAACAAGAAAACATTTAATTTAAAGTTGCGCCCGAATTTTTTTATTTTACGTGTTAGGTACGGGGGGGATGGAGGGTTCTGCTCCTTTCATTTGTCCTAGGCCCCATGATTTCTGTTGGCGGCCCTGCATGTTTGCATTTAGAAAGTCTGTAACAAACAAAGACAGAAAACTACTTCCATACACTTTCAAGGATACGTAATTATGAGATTTTGGCATCTCTATTTGTGATGTTCAATTCAAATCATTTAATAGGAGACATGGATGATCATTACTAAACAGTGTTATATAAAATCTGTTACATATACAGAAAGCCTAATCTTTCTGATTCACTGATTTGAATGGATTTACTGTGCTGATACAGCTTCTATCGTTTAGTGTAGAGGCCCTGGAGGAGTTATAACATAAGCTGGAAAGTGAATTATGATTGAGGCATATCAGACTTTCAAGATTCATTTTCCTTGAATATATAACAAATGTAAACAAAAAAACCTTCATCAAAATGCTTACATTTAATTCGGAACTCTTAACCAGATAATTGGCAGCTACAGTATTAGATGACTGGCAGGTTTGTTAAACAAGTTTGTGTCAGATGATTAACATAAAAGCCAATGACCTAGAAACATTTTGTGACAACTGCTTGTTAGTGACGGCTGTCGATTTGCAGCCCAAATAAAAGTTAACTTTTTTTTTTTTAGGGACACTGGCAGTGGCATAGCTAGACATTCGCAGGCCCCTGGGCAAAAAAATAATAATTCAGGGCCCCATTAATATTAATACTGACTGCAATTTTTTCTCCCTCCCCCCATCCCTAACTCTCCCCATCCCTCCTCATCATCATCCTCTCCCCCTCGTCATCATCATCTCGCCCCCTCCTCCTCATCTCCCCTCCTCCTCATTTCTCCTCCTCCTCCTCATCTCCCCTCATCATCATCTCTCCGCCTCATCATCATCATTATCCCACCCTCTCCATCTCCCCACTCCTCATCACCAGCTCTCCCCTCCCCCCTCGTCATCATCATCATCAAATCTCACCCTCCTTAGGGTTACCAGATTTTGAAATGTAAAAAAAAACGGGACACATGCGCCCCCCCCCTTTTTTGCTTTCCTCCCTCATCCTCTCTTTCTCTCCCTCCCAACATCCTCACTCTCTCCCTCCCCCATCCTCAATTTCTCCCTACCCCCATCCTCTATCCTCCGTCTGCCCCATCCTCGCCCCCATCCTCTCTCCTTCCTTCCCCCATCCTCCTCTCTCCTCCCTTCCCCCCACCCTCTCTCCTTATCCTCTCTCCTCCCTCCCCATTCTCTCTCCTCTATCCCCTCCCATATATGCACACAAACCCTACACCATATACACACTTACAAAACATGCAACATTAGTGTACTACACACACACCCTATACAAATACACATTTCTTTCAACATATAAAAAAACACTAAACATACAACATATATATATACATGCGCCCCCCCCCTTGTATATATATATACACATAATGCATGAAACACACATGCTACGGAGTGCTCTGCAGCGCCACCTGCTGCCTGGAAGTGGTTAAGCAGCCAGACAAGCCTGCTCTCCACCTCCCTCCTCCCTCCTCCCTCCTCCCTCCTCCCTCCTCCCTCAGCTGTTCTGTGACCAGCTCCGCACTCCACAGCCGGTATCTTCCGCTCTCCTCCTACCCGCCCAAGCCTGTCTCTATCTCAAGAGAGGCAGTTGGGCCGCCGACAAGGGGGAAGAGCGGGCCCCCCAAGAGCGCGGCCCCCTGGGTTTTGCCCGGGCTATAGCTACACCACTGGACACTGGTGCTATCCAAATTGTCTAGTAAGAGTACATGAAGTGTCACATACCATTGTAAATCAGCCAGCAGAGATGTTCCTGTGGTAGGACAACTTGCATGATAAGTTGTAGAAAAGATAGTATATTCAAACATTTCTTCACCGACTCTTCATTCTGAAGATTCCCGTCACTTGTCTTCACCAACTGGTAAATACAAATGCATCTTCCTTGCAGGGCATGGAACTAAAATGTATATAATGAGTGTATGAATTGCTGGAAAAAGATGTGCACAGAAAATGATTTACCCTTTATTTCAATAAGCTACTACTACTTCTGTTTAACCATGTATGTAAAAAAGAAAAGTGTACTATAAAATGTAAATGTAATAAAGTGAAAACACTTAAATATCCTTGTGAAAGTCCCTTAACCCCTGTCTAAAAGGGCTTTAATAGAAAGCCTATATTGGTCTGATGAGTCCAGCAGGGAGCTGGTTAATTGCTTCTACAGACAATTAACCAGTCTCCACCTGGCTCATCAGACAGGTAGAAAAGCCTTCTGCTTGAACTGCAGGGGATCGCTCTAGCACATAGGTGTTTGCTGACAGAGCGAGATCCCAGGGAACCAGCCAGTGTGTCTATTTCAGACGCAGTGGTCACTGGATCCCGCCAGAGGGTGCCCCCCATGGACACCAATCCAGACCCGGACCTAGGGAAAGAGCTCCTGATAACCAGTACCTCTTTGGACTTTGGGTCAGAGGCCGGTAAGAGGCCTAGCCTCCCAGCCCTTCAGATAGGAACTGGGAGAGTGAATCAGCTCTTAGAAAGGGATAGGCTGTTTGTTTATTTGTATGCTGTAGATATTTGAAAGCTGTATTGTTTTTAGATACGGGCTAAACAAAAGCCAAGGTTTATTTCCCCCAATATATGTCTCCCTGGTCATACCTCTGCACTCGTCTCCTACAATCCTAATATTTGAACATGAATAAAAACATGAAAATGCCAACAAAATGAATATGTAAAAATGGAATTATTAGGAATAAAAATATATTTTAGATAAATGGAACATAACTGAACTTGCCGTTAGACCAGCATTTTTATCTTCTGTGCCACTTGGAAAAAATGTAGATTTAAATTGGTTTACATCTGTAATATCATCAATATCCACTGAACAAAACTGTTCAAGATATCGTCCATAGCACTGAAAAAGTGCCAGTCTGTATTCCTGAAAAAAAACAATACATATTTTATGAGGAAAATGCAATTTCAGAAAAATAACTCAAGCAGTGTGCTGCAAACCTAAGGACTCATAGAACAAAGCATTAAAGCAGATACAATTAAATTACAAAGGGTCTCTTTAATGGAACTTCTATGTAAAAATATGTATTTTAGTGTTGTACATATTCTTATAAATATTCAATTTAAAGAGCAGGTAACAAGTGCTATCGTCCATTTGTATATAAATCCACCTGTGGCAATTTCAGTCACTAAAATAACATTTAATCCAAATGTATTCAACCCCTTATCTGTACACATACATATTTGTGAAAGCCCTGGAGGCATGGCAGATAACATGTAGGGAGAAGAAGTGGCCTATTGATAATGGTACAAGCTTGGCAGTGGGAAACCGAGTTAGAATTACAGTGTCAGTTCCCTAAGACCTTGAGCAAATCACTTTATTTCCTTTTTGTCACAGGCACCAGTATTACATTGTAAACTGTTCTACGCAGGGGCTCACTGAGCCTGCTAAATTCTATGCAGTGCTACCTTAGAAAAAGCAAATGCAAAAAAGAAAGGTTGCACAAAGAAGTGGACCGGGCTCAGCAGTTGATATGTGCATAAGAAATGTAATATTAGATGCTGATAATAATTGTTCCCTTTATGTTTTGAAGTAAATGTATACATCCAGATTAACATGTATGGGAAATAGATCAAGATCATTTTTAAAGGCTGTTATAACATGTTACAAAACACTTAGGCATTTGACCCCATTGGGTAATGTCATCTTATACTACCTGAGCACAATTGTTACTTAAAATAAAGTTGTAAGTATGTAGCTGAAATTGGTGCTTACAAAGTATAACAATATCAAAGTGTTTTTTCGCCTTCATGAGTCGCAATAGCTCACTATGGACATACAGGAAAACACGTATACAAAATGGTGTGATGCACAGTTAGCAATGCATTAACTTCTTTTTATATTGAATAGGGAGGATGGAATCACTGACATTATTGCAGATATGGGGACCACATAGATCCCTTGAACCGCACATTTCTCCACCTGCGATGATGATATACAAGTATTCCCATTTCAGCATCTCAAGAAATGTCAACTATGGTACTTTACAAATGCAAGTCTCACAATAATTCTAGAGGATCAGGACCATATTTTAAGAATAAACAAACAACATAGAATTAATCAAACCAGTTCATGGTATTCTTCCAATAAATGACCATGACTTACTTTGATCTGAGCAAGGCCATCTCCAACCTTAAGAAGCTTTTCTTGGTAATACCAAGCCGGCAGGCGAGGTTTATACTTGACCCAAATATTGAATAAGGTACGGGAGCTAAGACAAAATACCAAGAACAATATGAAACAGTGAGCATATAAAGAGCACCTTTTTCTAAGAACCAGAAATGTTAACAGTCCAAAGGCAACATGAGTTAAAAAAAACAATTTTCAAATACTTATAGACAGAAGTAACTGTGTTTTAACAAATGCAGACATACTGTAATAACAACGATAAGTACCTATGGGTACATTGGATATGAATGTAAATGTGTACATTGTATATGAATGTGGACGGAACATTTGTAATGTGATTATAGATTTTAATAACATTTAACACTCTTCAGCTCTACCCCCTCCAATGCTGGAGAGAAAAGCAATCAATCTCTCAATGGAGTAGATACTCAATGCTTCATTAAATCTGGACTGGAATATCCGTTAGTTTCCCTGAACTTAACAGGTATCTACAAAGCTAAATATACGCAAAAACAACGGCAGTTTGTTATCTTATTAGCATACGCTTAACACCATGTGACGTTATCAATGCCTTGAGATAGCTTTAAGTAACATGGCGTTAAACCTGTCTTACCCAAATGTGACATTACTTCTATCAGGTCCCTGCATAGTTGTTTAATTAAAGTTACAAAAAGAGAAAAACAGCAGAGGGGAGAAAAAGAACCCGGTAAATGACAATACAATACTTAGATCAGAGATGGGCAACCTATTTTTCAATGTAGAAACAGGTGTGGCGAATTATCATGGCGAATTATCATGGACACTACTCGAAAGCGATATGAACCTACACGAACGATTCCAACTAAGATGTCAACGTAACATACGCCATATTACACTACGAGACCGATAGAAAAATGAAGATTTATGGTTAGCCTGTCAAAACCAATCGACAATCGACCAGTACATTAAGCAACAAAGACTTAGGTGGTTTGGGCACGCCTGCCATATGGACATCACCAGACTACCATACCAGTGCCTCAACGCCACATGACCCATTGGCTGGAAAGTGGACCGAAATGCTCCAAAGAAAACGTGGTCGAACCAGGTAGCGCAAGATCTCAAGCCGCTCCACTTCACAGTAGCCGAAGCCCAAAAAGCCACCCTAAATCGAGATCAATGGCGCGGAATCACTAGAGACGTATTAAACATCCTGCCGCTGGCCTTCACAACGCATCGTTCCTTACCTTATAAAAGATGAAGCAATGTCGTTTACAGAGAAGCACATTTCCCCCCTCATCATCATTATCTCTTTTCCCCCCCATCATCATATCATCTAATTTCACCCCCTCATCATCATCATCGTCATCTCATTTCTCCCGCCCTATTATCATATCATCTCATTTGACCCCCTCATCATCTCCTTTCCCCCATCATCATCATATCATCTAATTTCATCCCCCCTCATCGTGTAATTTCTCATCATCCTCCCCCATCATCACCCCCCATCATCATCATCATCATCATCATCACTCCGCCCATCCCATCATCACCCTCACCCATCATCATCATCCCACCCCCCCAATATCATGATCATCTCTTGAGCCAGCATTGTGTTGCTTCTTACCTAGACAGCACCGGAACAGGAGTCTGTGGAGCGGTCACCGCCGGGGTGTGTGCTCCGCCGGCCGTGCTCTCATTGGTTCTCTCTCTACTCCACTAAACACTCTACTCCCGGCCACCGTCCGCGGCCCGTCCCCTCAGCACTGCCATTGGGCGCCGCCGCTGCCGCCGCCGCGCTAGCACATGCTGCCGCACTCGCGCATGCCGCCGCACTCGCTTCCCATTTCCCATTACTAGGACAGTACAATTCGCCACACTTTGGTTGCAAATTCGGCATAAGTGACATTAACTATAATGGAGCTCTGTGGATGTGTTGTTATAGGGAATACATATTTTGCATAACATTAGCACTAACACCCGTTGTAATAATGCAAGGTGCTCTTTACACCTGAAAACAGCACTTAACACATCGTTATTGATCTTTGAAGATCCCTGTTAGCAGTTAAAAATATGTTAACTTCAGTTAACATATCGTTATGTATTTAACCGACTTCTAAGGATCTACCCCATCCATTGAAAGCTCCTCAAAGAGAGCTAAAAGAACCAAAAGGTGTTGCTCATACACCATGCTGTCTTGAATCTCATTTATAAGCAGGAAAACATTTCAGATTTTAACCCAGAGGGCAAAACACCTGTTAAAGGGTCACTTGTCTTCCTTATATTAGAAGAGAATGTTCAACTGAAGACACTGAAAAAAATGAAAACACACAGCCCAGTGGAAGGCTGCACCTATTTAACTGGCTAGTGTGGCTATAACATAGTAAAATGTATGCGCTACTATCACTATTAACTTCTCCATGTGTCTTACACACTGTTGCTAAACAAAGCAATTGAAAGATTTTCTTACAACCTAGATCAGGAATAGCCAACTCCAGTTCTCAAGGGCCACCAACGGGCCAGGTTTGAAGATATCACTGAACAGGTGACTCAGTCAACTGATTGAGCCACCTGTGCTGAAACAAGAGTTATCTTTAAAACCTGACCTGTTGGTGGCCCTTGAGGACTGGAGTTGGCCACCCCTGACTTAGATGAATGTCAAGGTACTGTTATGTGAAAAGCATATTTAAAAGCGACAAATGTGCAATTCGATCAGTTAATGTCACCCTGATAAATGAGGATGTGATAATCATTGTTACAGAATGTCAAAGAGAGCAGGAGGCAAGCTCTGCAATATTGCACTCGAGATAAGTACAGTGATTGGACTAAAACTTAAACCTTTCATTGATAATGCACTAAAAGAAGGTAATCACATACATAAATATACAGTAAACACACATTAAAACTGGTCCACCCCACGTGGTGAATAAATTATGTAGCGTTGTGGATACAAAGGTAGTGGTATGGACCTTGAGGTGCTCAGTGTTAAACAATACTAGATCAGGATCGGAGCAGATCTTTTACGGCTTACACAGCCAGCTGCTGACATATCAAATGTTCTAAATAATAGCTTAGATCAACCGTGGACCAGTTTTAATGTATGTTTTCTGTATATTTATGTATGTGATTACCTGATTTTAGTGCCTTATCAATTAAAAGTTTAAGTTTTACTGCAATCACAATCCTTATCTCGAGTGCAATATTGCAGAGCTTGCCCTCTTGTGCTCTTTGATGTTCTGAATCATCCTGCATGCACCTTGATTTTTACACAAAAATATGCCTACAAAGCAGGAGTTGTTCTCTATACTATATTGGATCATTTTTACAGCACTGCTAGAGCTTGTAACAAACAGAATGTATTTCTGTGCAGCATTTGTATTGATACTTATGGCAAAGTGGCTGAATAAATGAGGTTGCAACATGTGCAGTATATTTTTAGAAGGAATGCTCTTTAAAGCTGTGGAATGTATAATATTGTCGATTTGTTTAACTTTTACAATCTTTTTAATAAAGACTTATTATACCTATAAATGAAAGGTCTATCAATTTTAAATAAACATTTAAAAAATACAATATTTTTACAAAGCAGGACAATAATGTCAACAAATCAGAATGCATTAACTTACTTAACCAAAGCAGTTATAGTTAGAGCACTAATTGCAATATTTCCTGTACGAGATAACTGCTCTTATACAGGGAACACTGCAATTTGTGTTATAACGGTACGCACCTCGTACAATAATAGCATAAGGTGCACCCCACATCAAAGGACCCTAACAAAGATAGGTGTCATTTATAAATGTGGCAAAAGAATGGTGCCACATGTAATCAGTGAAAAAACTCATTGCTTTCAATTGGAACTTGTGTCTTTGAAAATCGAGTGCAGTTTTTTTGCCCCCCTTTTGCAGCTGGAATCATTTTCACAAATAGTAATATATGAGTAATAAACCCTTGTGTAAGAAATCTCTCAAGGCACTAAGTAAAATACAGAAATTCAGCTTCCCCTGGTCTTCTGTCCCGTGTTAGCAACTGTCTCTCTGCAATCTTCACCTGGATATCCCACCATTACGTGAAGCTTAACATGTCCAATATGAAACTAATACTCTTTCCCCTTCATCTGCCACCCCTACATCCTAATTCTCCCTCACTGTCAATAACACCACATAGACATTAACACCCGAAGCTCGCTGTTTAGGGGTCATGGGGTCCTGCCGTCTTGACCTCCGAAATATCGCTGGGATACGCCCTTTTCTCACTCATGATGCAACTAAAACCCTAATTCACTCATCTTGTCCCCCATTGACTACTGCAACCTTCTCCTAGTTGGCATTCCTCTTGTCCACCTATCCCAACGCCAATCCATCCAAAACGCTGCTGCCAGACTCATCTACCTCACTCACCGCTCCACTTCTACTTCTCCACTACGCAAATCCCTACAGTGGCTTCCCATAGCCTCTAGAACAAAAGGGAGATCCAAACATGGACAAAAAAAGCGGAGCACAGCGTTCCAAGAAACTGGGGCTAAGCAGATCAAATGTTAAGAAATTACTTTATTAATAGGGTGACAACATGGAGGTAGGAAGGTAAGTACTCTGATGCGTTTCGACGTACTATAGTGCTTTCCTTTCATCTCTACTTCCTGGCTGGATGCACACATCTGAGATTTCGCCAAATTGTGAGTACTACAACTGCACTTCACTTATATGGATGAAGATTGAATATGCTATATGCTCTAGGGCGATTTGCCTGCAGAATTAGGAGTCATAGATGTCCTCACAGATAGTTTTTGGCTCTTAAATCTCCAGATGCAGGCATTATCTATATCCCATTAATGAGCCTATTCCTGCAAGTCACTTTCTGTACTCACAGGGGAATTAATATTCTGTCCTCCAACTTACTGACATAAGAAAAATACATGTTGCCATAATACAAATCCGTAACTCTGATGCACTGATTTCAGGGACTCTTTTTTCTATGTTTTTTTTTCCCTCTAGAACAGGGATGCACAAACTTCCTCGACTGCGCAACGCCCTGCCTGCTCTGCCCCTGGGTTGCGCCCCCCCTTACCTTTGACGCCACGTTGCCATGGCAATGGGCATCAAATGACACTGCTGCGTCATGTGACGTCTGTAACGGATCGGGGGACTCGCTCTTCCCAGCGTGTCCCCGTCACCTTGCTCCCTCCGGCCAGCCCTTCCCTTCCTCTGCCTTCGCGTTCCCTGTCCCACTCCCTTGCGGCGCGCTCAGCGCGCTCCCGTTCGCGGTCCGCGCACTCGCGTAGTTCATCCAGTGTGCGCGCGCGTTCCCGCTCCCTGGTTCCGCGTCAGGGACTCGCGCCCCTCGGCGTGCTTACGTTCCCTCACCTGCTTCCTCTGCTCCTTCCCCCTCTCCTGCTCTTCTGCCGAGCACCTCCTCCGCGATGCTTCCCCCACGCTCTGGCACTCGCGTGTTGCGCGCACGTGACCGCGTTACAGAGGGCGCGCACACCCGCTCTATTTACCAATCCTCCCCTGATACTGGTTCCGCTCCTCACAGCTTACAGGCCATTACCCTAGATTACCTCCCTGTCTCCTCCCCTACTCTCACACACCTATCCCTGCAAGCTCCCAGACAAACCCCTGCTCCTCCCCTTCCTGCTATTTGTCCTCCCTCCTTTTTAACCCCAGTCTGCCCTCTGCTTCCTCGCTCTGCATAGCTTTCCTGTAGCTCCTGTGTGTGCAGTGTCTATTACAGCTCTGATTCCTGTCCCTGCCCTTGTTTGGATTCCCTTGGTTTGAACTTGAACTCTGCTTTGCACTTTGACTACGCTGCCTTCTCCTGCCCTTGAACCTTGGCTTTCGGACATTACTACGCTGCTCTCTCCTATCCCTAGACTCTGGCTATTGGACAACTACCTTCCGACCTCTGGCACCCGGACTCAGCAAGTATAAAGTTAACCCTTTCTCACCAGGCCCGGCAACGCAATTACCACACTCAGGGCACGCCCTCACTGCTGTGGGTGCATGTTATACCCTTACCCACCTCAGTACTGGGGACTGGCCAGGTCTGCGGGCATACAGGCGTTACAACATTACATCACATGACCCCGCAGTGTCATTTGACACCCGTCGCCATGGAGACACGTGGACGTGAGGCCTGGTAAGTGAATTTACAGAAGCCTCACGCTCAGCTGCCGTGTACCCCTGTAAAATCTGTCGTGCCTCCCAGTTTGCGCACCCCTGCTGTAGAATTCCCATATCCTCTAGAATGTAAGAGGGTGCTCTAAACGACGCTCACCCTTACATCTCAGCCCTCATCTCCAATTATATTTTTAAATGCCCTCTACATTCTGCCAATGACAAGTGCCTTTCCTCCTGTCATATTAGCTCCCCTCACTCCCGCCTACAAGACCTCTACCGTGCTGCCCTCTCTCTGGAATTCCCTACCATGCACCATCAGACTCTTCCCCAGCTTTCAGACATTTAAAAACTCCCTGTAAACGCAACTTTTCAATTAAATCTATCTGGCATACCTCTAATATCAACCTCCCTTCTGAACCCCCTTTCCAACACCATTGGGAACAGCTGTGCGGCTCAAACATCTCCACGCTATCCAACACCCCCTAACATCCTCATCCTCAAACCTAACTGGGATCAGCTGTGCGACTGGACTATACCACATCCTGAGGTACATTGCATCCTACAATAAGCAGCCACTTTACCTTTTGTTTCAACGTTGTCCCTCATTCCCTCAAGATTGTAAGCTCTCATGAGCAGGGCCCTCATTATCTATATGTATTTGTTTGTGCATGTTTTTCCTTATTTGTTACGGAACTCTGTTAATGTAATTCACATCTCTCTGTACCCCACTATACCGCGCTGCGGAATACGTTGGTGTTTTACAAATAAACGATAATAATAATAAGTTCAACCAAAATCAGAAACAAGTCATTGGGGCTATTAATTAAACTAATACCTGAGAGAGATACCCAGGAAATATGCGAATACTTAATTTTAATATTTTTTTTATATAGACATAGATAATTCATTACGCATACATAAACCTGAATGAATTCTGAGTTTTTTGCCAACATGCATCAAAAATCAGTTTGCATGCAATAGCTGCTTAATGAATATGATAAGATACAATTCTGTGCTAAAAGACAAGTCACTATTGCAATTGAAAGAATATGCTCCATTGTCCTTGTGTACAAATACCAAAAGACAGCCTTTAGACCAATTTTACAGAGAAACTGGCTCTTCCCAAAACACATGCTAAGTATCTTTAAACATGCACTAATGTAATCCCTTCAAACATGGAAGATGGTTGATGTGCCCTTAGCACGGAGGTTGTTAAATTGTTTAGGTTTTTTTTGCAGAATTCAAACCAGGTGGTCCTCCGGAGTTGAACAGCGTTATTTTTTTTTACCTCGTGTGGCACCCTTTTAAAAACAAATATTGATAGTCCTATACACCAGGAGTCCCCAACACAGTGCCTCCATGCTGGAAGTCGAACCCAACTTCCACATCTGTGAGCAGGACCGATGCGGCACAGGAGGCCTCCCCCAGGGTAAGTGTATTGTGTGTGTGTGTTAATTGGTTGGTGCCCGCCACTCTCTCCTTAAGTCTCAAGTGTGCCCTTGGGCCCAAAAAGGTTGGTAAGCCCTTCTATAGAACAGGGGTGCGCAAACTTCTCGAGCTGCGCCTCCCAGCCCAGGAGCCGCGGAATTCGCGCCTCTCCTCTCCTGAAAACTCGGCGTCAAATGACGTCGCGGATCATGTGACGTCACATGACCCCGACGCGTCATGTGACGCGCATTGCCATGGCGACGTGTGACATCACATGACCCCACGGTGTCATTTTATGCCGCGTTGCAATAGCGACGCGTTGCTAAAGACTGGGAAGAGACCATGTAAGGGAGTTATAGAGGCCTCACGCCTCCCCCGGCATTTCATTTAAATGTCGTGGAGAAGAGCGCGGGGCCTCTGTAACCGCCGCGCCCCCCCACCCTTAGAAATTCTCGCGGTGCCTCCCACTTTGCGCACTGCTGCTATAAACCATTCTGTGCTTGGTAAAAGAAGAGTTAATAGAAGGCAAGAATCCCCAAATATACGCAATACCGTTCTGTGGCTAACTAAATGCTTTGATAGATAGATAGATAGATAGATAGATAGATAGATAGATAGATAGATAGATAGGATAGATGAAAAATTAAGTGATTGCACCGGAATGAGGAGCTTATGATCGTTTTGGAAAGTCTGGAGAGGAGGTTTACCTCTGTTATGAAAGCTGGGATGTGGGGAACCATTGTTCCCATGCAGGTTGCCTGGGATGCCAGGACAGCCACCCAGCATCAGTACGGTAACTGAAAACAGCTGATACTGTCTCTATGAGTCATGGTAGAATGGAAGTCTTGATTTTATTGAGCTATATAAAGGACTAGATTGTCCGAAACATTTACTATTTTTTTTTGTATTGTTGATGAAATAAATTGTTACCATGTACTATTACTGAGCGAGTACTGTGGATTTTGTTCCTATGGATGTTTTTAGGAGCCGGATGGGGATCATGGCTCTTCCGTGTGCACCCAGTTGGAAGATAAGTATTGATTGGTATAATTTTGCATTATTTGGTGTGCTGCTGATATCTCCATTTAATATATATATATATATATATATATATATATATATATATATATATATATATATAAACAAGAGAAAAAGAAGCGCCAGCTCCATAGCATAATACTGTATGTAAAAGACACAAATGTATTCAAATTCAAGAGAGCCCACCAGGACATGCACTCACTTCAAATATATCAAAACAGTCAAGGGAGACAATCTGTTAGCTTCCAGGAACAGGGGAAGGTGCAGCCAGGGTGTAGTTAGAGCAGTAACGCTGATGATGTGGGTGTACAAGGCAGATACTTATCAGTATAAGATGTCATCAGGTCAGAAGAGGGGAGAGATGATGTTCTCCACTTCAGTGGTGGTATAGCTGAATCCAAGGGATCGGCACTCGTGGCGCTTGGAATGGACTCTCAGCGTCACAGAAAGAATGTCCACACTTTGTGTCTCCAATGTAGGAGCGCCGCCCCAGCAATGCAGTTTGAACTGCCTCTCTCCTCTCACTCTGTTTCAGATTAAAAAGCCAGCTCTAACCCACATAGCAAGGGATTCTGGGAAATTACATGCAAATGAGCACACAGTGCCACCTTTTGCTTCAAAACCATTCAACATGGTTCCCCTATAGGCTTAAGCTTGCTGCGTGGTCAAATTTTTGAGCACAGCCAGGGTTAAGATGCATAGCCAGCAAACCCACACACAGACAGACTGTTTCGACCTTAATGGATCTCTTCGGTGTGGCTTAAGCTTATAGGGGACAGAAAAACAGATATTCTTGTCTGGAAAATGAGAGAGCTAGTACCTCTAGTGATTCCTGTTTCAACTCTGATGCACGGGTTCCCTCTACTGATATTCAGTTGGGAGCTAGACCCAAAAACTCGACTGATGTTAAAAACTCCCATACTTTTTTAGAGAGGGGGCCAAATGCGATGTGTTCCAAAGAAGATCAATTGCATCACACACTAGAACAGGATCTGAATCCCATGAACAACTCACTAAAAAGAGGAAGTTCAAGGGAAGAGGAGTTAGAGCAGGAAGAAGGGTCCAAGAGAAGAAGGCATTGAAAATTATGAATTCAATGCCTCCTGAACCTATAGGTATTTATAATCTTTCTTCACATATGCTCACTCCTGATCAGATCTGTATTCTCAATAAAGGTTTGTCCTTTTGTCCCAGTGTCTATTCGGATCCCTTTGATTTGTTTATTTACCTTAACCGTTTTATACGGAAATTAACTCTCAAAAGACATTTTCTTTTGAAAAACAATTTAGGTCCCACACAATTATTTGATATTAACAATCAAGGTCTGATGGACACTATGACTGGCTTATGGTTAGATCATTTTTATGACAATTGCACATCATCAAATGTGGATCTAATGTCCTCTGCTACAAGTGATGTCATACCCATTAATCACTCTCCATTTAGGCCAAAATCTCATTTTTTCCCCTATCAATCGAAGGGAAGTTATATAGAGACCTTTTACTCTATGGTTCATAGTGAACTTCAAGATTTATGCAAGGATCAACGCTCTAAACCTTTAAAGAAAAATCTCTCCTGCGGCGAAATAATAGCTATTGAACAACTACAGAATAATTCTGAATTGGTTATTCGCCAGGCAGATAAAGGAGGCGGTATAGTGCATCAAGATAGGTTAGCCTATATTGGTGAAGCACAACGCCTCCTTTCAGATGAGACTTCTTATGTTAAAATACGATCTAACTCCACTGTTGTTTTCCAAGCCGAACTTATGGCAATACTTAAAGAAGCCCAGACCAACGGTATTCTTACAGACACTGAATTTAAATTTTTATATAACACATTTCCCCGGGTTCCTATTTTTTATCATTTACCAAGGTTCACAAGTCCCTCACTTCTTCCCCTGGCAGACCTATAGTGTCCGGGACAGATTCGATGACATCGAACTTGTCCCAATATGTTGATTATTATCTTCAGACCCATGTATCAACTTTGAGGTCACATATTAGGGACAGCTTGCATGTCATCGATTCTGTCTCGTACATTCAGTGGAAACCATCATATATTTGGGCCACTTGTGACATTCCGTTTCTCTATATTTGTATAGAACATGCTAGAGGTCTGTCAGCGGTAGAATATTTTCTATGTGGTGATGGTGGATTATCTGAAATACAAAATAAATTTATTCTTTCTATTATTGAATTTATTTTAATGCACAATTATTTTTTATTTCAGTCACAATATTATTTACAGGTCTGTGGAACGGCCATGGGGACGAGGTTCGCACCTAGCTATGCCAACTTATTTATGGGTTGTTAGGAGGACAAACAAGTTTGGACCAACAACCCATATAGCGTGGGCCTCGTCTACTATGGCCGTTTCATAGACTATATTTTAATTATTTGGGACACTGCTTTTGGTGATATTCACGATTTATTCACTCATTTTTCTTCTAATACCCTTGGTCTGGTAATCACATCAGTGATAGATCCTACATCTATTGTTTTTCTTGATCTTTGCCTTAAGGTAGACTCGAACAATGAAATCCAGACAGATGTACATATAAAAGAAGTGGCATCTAACAGTTATCTTCATGCCAAGAGCAGTCACCATCAAAGTTGGCTAGGGAATATACCCTTTAGTCAATTTGGTAGACTAAAACAAATTGCTCCACGGATCTGGATTTCATTGTTCAGTCTAATATTATGAAGGCCAAATTTATTGAAAAAGGATATGACACTACTCTTGTAGAGCAATCTTTTGTGCGAGCAGCTAATCTTGACCGGAAAACTCTGCTTCAAGCAACGAAAGATAAATATCTTAAGAAAACTGTGTCAAAATCTTCCTTTAAGGAATGTTTATAATTTTCCACCAAATTCAGCCAGTCACACAAGTCCGTCTGTTCGATCATGAATAGGCACTGGGACATTGAGAAAAGATCCAATCTTGGGAACACATTTGGATGAGGCTCCTTCCATTATATTTAGAAGAGCGGAATGTCATAAAACCATCTTGGCTCCTACTAAATTACAATCTTTACCCAATACTGGGTTCACAAAACCAACAGGACACTTTAGATGCAATAGAGGGAGATGTCTCACTTGTACTTTTTTGACAACACAAAAGAAATTTACATATTTTTCTAATGGTGAGACATTTGTGGTTAAAGGCTTTATTAATTGCCAAACCACTTTAGTAATATACCTTATTCATTGTGCACCACACGTCCCCTCTGCACTAGATTTTTAGAGCATAGGAGAAATATTTTGAACGGTATGACTAACCATAGTTTGTCAAGACATTGTCTCCTTTGCCACAATAAATCTACTGATGCTATGAGAGTCATGGGTCTGGAACATATTCCCTCATCTGTTTTAGCGGGAGATAGGGTCAAATTGCTCTCTCTTAGGGAAACCTACTGGATTTTCAGGCTTAATAGCCTGACACTCGGAGTTTTGAATGAGAATTTGGACACTAGTACCATTGTCTAGTGTCCAAGTTCTCCTTCCTAGTCTGCCTGCCCACTCTTTCCTTCCCCCTTCCCCCACCCCTTTTTTTCCCTCCCCATTCCATATTGTTTAGATCATCAGACTCATTTTTATGTAGTTTTGAGTCCTTTATGTGTATGTCCACATTTTTATATATCTTTGTTTACTTTATTGTTTACATATGAATACTTGTGTTCACGCATGTGATAATTATATATGCACTACATGTGTGTATACACTTTTTACATGAATGTACACACATTTTTATTTTATTTACCTTCCTCTATTTTTGAGTCTGTTTTCCTTACATGTCTATGCTTAATGTTATATATATATATTTCAATTTTTCCAGATTCACAATTTTTATAAAAAAAAAATTTAATTTTTTTATTTTATTTTATTATTAATATTTAGTATGTATATATATATATATATATATATATATATATATAATCTATATATATATATATATATATTTTATTAATATAAGGATTTGGATTCAATATTACATGTTAATATTAAATGTTACATACCAATAATCACAAAAGAAATAAATATAAAATAACTATGAAATATATACATATATACATAGTTATTTTATATTTATTTCTTTTGTGATTATTGGTATGTAACATTTAATAATATCTTTTTTCTTAATTTGACTTGCCTTATTATATATGTTTTATATTGCAGCCCTATTCCAATCACCTTAGATTTTTTGTTATATATTGGCCCTATCCTAGTTTAATTGATGGTCATTTTCTGTATGTATTTCTCTTTAAGAGACATCATATTTGTCTTCCTACTAATTAACCTATCAAGTTTAAGTCAACCCTATAAAAGTTCACCACTTAAACCCTAGAATTCACCATTGAAGAAGTCGGCGCAACAGCTGACGAAACAGCGTAGGTTCGCGTCATCAATGTCCGAAAAGCTGACTGTGAGAGGAGTGCCTAATCGCATGTGTGGAGTGAAAGCAACTATTTCAGTTATATTGGCGGAACAAAGTGGAAGGCTGCATTTGTCTGTCTGACTGAGTCTGAGTCTGACATCAAGCAGAGACACGATTGAATATTCAATTTGAACGAATACAGCTGTCTTGTGTTAGGGGGTAATCCAGGAAGTGGAAGTGGAACAGCGTCTCCAGTGTTACCCGGATCAGCATCACATGTTCATCTCCAGCGTGATTTCGTTGGTGTTCTGACGGAGGGACGCGGAGACCCCTGTGATCATCGCGGTTACATCCTTTGGTGAGACCATTCCTTAATCCCTTGCCTATGCTATTTGCTTACCCCCCATCTCCATCTATAGGAGGTCAATATCAGCCTGATTTTTCCACGTTTGCATCCGCAATCAATCATCTGACGGGTCAATTACCTCTCCCCATTTGTTGCTCCAGTCATTTGCTACCTATCGAGTGACAATTCCTCCCACATCTCACTGCTTCCTACATTTGCGCTGTTGGACATTTTTTGGTCACATTTCCCTTCTTTTTTATTTTCAAGAGTACTCTTGTTTTTTATTGTCATATATTGTGTTTATTGTGTCTATTGGCATCATTGTGTTTGTTTTAATTTGTTCAGTCACCTAGCCTTCCTTAATTAATACATTTTCCTGTTTTTTATTACTATACAGGATTGCGCCTTTTTTCTTTCTTCCATTAGGGCTGCATCCTGCTAGCTCATTTCACCTAGGTGAGTACATTTATTAGTCACCCATTTACACACTTATAGTATTTCATTTGTGTTAGTCCTAGCGCTGATTTCTTTCTGTGAGATATATATATAGATACAGCTAAACCCCGTTATAACGTGGGTCTCGGGGTCCACCCCGAGACCACCGCGTTACTAACGGGGTCGGGAGAAAAAAAAATGGCCGCCGCGCTTTAGCGCATATTCATCCCGCGGGACAGGAGATGGGAGCGGGCATGTCCCTCCGCTCCCCGCTTCCCCCTGTCACCGCGGGACAGCCCGCGGGGCAGGAGATGGGAGCGGGGATGTCCCTCCTGTCCCCGCTTCCCCCTGTCACCGCGGGACAGCCCGCGGGGAAGGAGATGGGAGCGGGGATGTCCCTCCTGTCCCCGCTTCCCCCTGTCACCGCGGGACAGGCCGCGGGGCAGGAGATGGGAGCGGGGATGTCCCTCCTGTCCCCGCTTCCCCCTGTCACCGCGGGACAGGCCGCGGGGCAGGAGATGGGAGCGGGGATGTCCCTCCTGTCCCCGCTTCCCCCTGTCACCGCGGGACAGGCCGCGGGGCAGGAGATGGGAGCGGGGATGTCCCTCCTGTCCCCGCTTCCCCCTGTCACCGCGTGACAGCCCGCGGGGCAGGAGATGGGAGCGGGGATGTCCCTCAGGTCGCCGCTTACCTCAGATCCCGCTGCCTGCATGGAGGTGGTAGCGGGGGGTTTCTTCTCCCCACCGCTGTCCCCGGTGCTCCCGCTGCCTGCGCGGGAGGAGGGGGGGGGAGCGGGTGGTGGTGCTGGTCGCGGCCTCTCCTCTGCTCCGACCCCACCCCCCGTCTGTGTAGAGTGAGAGAGTGTGTGTGTGTGTGTATGTGTGTGTGTATGTATGTATATATGGGAGAGAAAGTGTGTGTGTGTATATGGGTGTGTGTATGTGGGTGTGAGTGTGTGTAAGTGTCTGTGAGTGTGTGTAAGTGTCTGAGTGTCTGAGTGTGTGTGTAAGTGTGTGTAAGTGTGTGTGAGTGTGTGTGAGTGTGTGTGAGTGTGCGTGAGTGTGCGTGTGTGTGTGTGTGTGTGTGTGTGCGTAAGTGTGCGTAAGTGTGCGTGAGTGTGCGTGAGTGTGCGTGAGTGTGTGTGAGTGTCTGTGAGTGTCTGTGAGTGTGTGTAAGTAAGTGTAAGAGCCGGAGCGGGAGGTGGGAGGTTTGACAGGGAGGGGGGCGTGGCTTGAGCGGAGGGACCCGCTACTCTCCCCCCCCTCCCTTCACGGACTGCAGGAGGGAGCTGCTACTCTCCCCCCCCTCCCTACACGGGCTGCAGGAGGGACCCGCTACTCTCCCCCCCCCTCCCTCCACGGACTCGGGCTGGAGCACTCATACATACACACATACACACACACACACACACACACAGGCACTCACGCACTTATACACACACACGCGCGCACACACATGCAGGCACTCACGCACTCACACACACACACACACAGACAGGCACTCGCACTCACACACACAGACCGCTAAACCCCCCCCCCCCGCCGCAGTACAGGGCCCGCCGTAGCCGCAGCGCAGGGCCCTGCCACCCCCCCAACCCCCACAGCACAATGACTTCCCACCCCCTTAACTTTGTGAAACAAAAGTCACAAGACGTTGTACAGGCAAAATACATCTGTTAAAGTGCAGTTGTCTGTTTATTTCTATATAATAATTGTGTGCAGTGTGCAGTGTGCAGTGTGTGTGCAGTGTGTCAGTGTGTGCAGTGTGAGCAATGAGGAGTGTGTGTGCAGTGTACAGTGTGTGTGCAGTGTGTCAGTGTGTGCAGTGTGAGCAATGAGCAGTGTGTGTGCAGTGTGTCAGTGTGTGCAGTGTGAGCAATGAGCAGTGTGTGTGCAGTGTGTCCAATGAGCAGTGTGTGTGCAGTGTGCAGTGTGTCAGTGTGTGCAATGAGCAGTGTGTGTGCAGTGTGTGTGCAGTGTGTGTGCAGTGTGTCAGTGTGTGCAGTGTGAGCAATGAGCAGTGTGTGTGCAGTGTGCAGTGTGTGTGCAGTGTGTCAGTGTGTGTGCAGTGTGTCAGTGTGAGCAATGAGCAGTGTGTGTGCAGTGTGCAGTGTGTGTGCAGTGTGGCAGTGTGAGCAATGAGCAGTGTGTGTGCAGTGAGTGTGTGCAGTGTGTGCAGTGTGCAAAAAAAAAACGGGAGCCACGGGAAAACCGCGTTATAACCGAATCGCGGTATAACGAGGCGCGTTATAACGGGGTTTAGCTGTATATATATATAGAGATATATATATGCAAATACAACTGTATGCTCATCTGCATGTCTTAGGCAGGTCTGCAACCCCGCCTTTCCCCATTATCACCCAGCATACAGCACTTACACTGCAGCAAGGGATTCTGGGAAATGACATGCAAATGAGCACACAGTGTCACTTTTTGCCTCAAAAACCATTTTTATCATGTATTTGCATATTTGCTTTCCTGTGGAGGGTTTTTGTCACTTTTTTTACTCACCATAACTTAACTCAGTATTATGGTATATATATATAGATATATATGTTTTAAGTTATGGTGGGTAAAAAAGGCAACAAGAAACCTCCACCGTACAGCATATAGCAAATAAAAAGATCATTTGTTGGCACATTCACATGTCTTAGGCAGGTCTGCAACCCTGCCTTTCGCCATTATCACCCAGCATACAGTGTTTCCACTGCAGCATCTGATTCTGGGAAGTGACATGCAAATGAGCACACCGTGTCACCTTTTGCCTGAAAAACCATTGTTACATGGAGCCCATATAAGCTAATCCTCGCTGTTAATACAGCTTTAAAGCACAGCATGGGAATCAGATACGAAGCCAGAGAAACCATTCACAGACATGTTTTAACCTTAATGGGTATTATCAGTGTGAAATTGGTTGTACTGCTGGCTTTGCAATTTTCAAGGCGTAGGGTTTACCATCACGTTTTAAGTTATGGTGGGTGAAAAAGGCAACAAGAAACCTCCACTGTATTGCATATAGCAAATAGGAAGATCTTTAAAAAAAAATAAAAAAAAGTGATCTTATTGGAAGTTGGCTATACTGGCTTCCAACCACACACTGAGGAGACCCATTAAGGTCGAAACAGCTGTCTGTGGGTGGGTTTACTGGCTATGCATCTTAACCCAGGCTGTGCTCAAAGCTGGGAAATGTAGCAAGCTTAAACTTATAGGGGACCATGTTAAATGTTTTTTAAGCAAAAGGTGGCACTGTGTGCTCATTTGCATGTCATTTCCCAGAATCCCTTGCTGCAGTGAAAGTGCGGGGTGATAATGGTGAAAGGCAGGGTTGCAGACCTGTCTAAGACATACAAATGAGCATAAAGTAATATTTCCATTTGATATATATCTAGTGAGTCACCCTCATGTGAGTGTATGCATACACTGAGAGACTCTGAGGTGAGGTGTGTGTGTATATTGAGTCACCATCATATGAGTGTGTGCATACAGTGAGTGACTGAGGTGAGGTGTGTGTATATTGAGTCACCCTCATATGAGTGTGTGCATACAGTGAGTTACGGGGAGGTGTGTGTATAGCGAGTTCCTCTCATGTGAGTGTATGCATACAGTGAGTGACACTCGGGTGAGGTGTGTGTATAGTGAGTCACTCTCATGTGAGTGTGTGCATACAGTGAGTGACAGTGAGGTGTGTGTGTATAGCGAGTTCCTCTCATGTGAGTGTATGCATACAGTGAGTGACACTCGGGTGAGGTGTGTGTTTAGTGAGTCACTCTCGTGTGAGTGTATGCATACAGTGAGTGACACTCGGGTGAGGTGTGTGTATAGTGAGTCACTCTCATGTGAGTGTATGCATACAGTGAGTGACACTCAGGTGAGGTGTGTATTTATATAAGGTGAGTCACTCCCGTGTGAGTATCTGCATACAGTGAGTGACAGGTGAGTATGTAAGGTGTTACCCCCTCCTGTAGTCCACATGTTGCCGCTCTCCTGGGGGCGCAGTGTGCATCTTCCTCATGAAACCCAAGAGCTGTTTTACTTCGCCCTCAAACGTCGCTATCACGGGGTTCTTCTGGTCTATGTCCCCATAAAAGGTAGCGGGTAGCGGCTCCATCCTGCCCGCTCTCACTAGTACCGATTCTCTGCCGTGCGGCCCGGCTCCCCAAAACTGGGATGTGTACACCACCGCCTGTTGCTAGGAAACCGTCGTCATGGGGAGGCGTGGAACGCACTCAGAGCCTGACCACCATTTTGCGTTCCAATGACTCCGGATGTGTTGAGAATTGGAATGCAACTGGAGCATCTTGATGCAGTCTGTGCTCATGGAGTAAATGTCAGGCTTATGTTTGGAGGATCACTAATACAAGGTTTGCTGCAGGTTTACAGCACGAAGAAACAGCACCAGTTGCACTATAGCTATAGGAAATATCTAAGCTTTAAAATGTGTTGTTGTTTTTTTTTCTTTTGATTAATTTGATACAGTTTCAACTCTGGCCACAAACTGTACTGTATATGATATTGTTAAATGTCAGCTGTTCTCTCCTTTTGCGTAGGAAAAACTTCACCCCAATTTTACTATTTTCCTTCCTGCATATTCATAGAGGGGGGAAGTACAGTCCCATTTCTGAACAAGTATTAGTGTTACAATAAAGTGAATGCACCCAATAAAATTGTAATAATCTACAATTTGGTTTATAAGTTTACTTTCACAAGTTTAAATGTTTTGAATGTTAACCACATGCAAATGACCATTATGCAAATTTGGTGATACTCCCCAGACACAACAATGAAAACAGCATTCCTGACTGCTCTGTTTTTTTATTTATTCTTGATTGCAGAATACAAACCGCAGGGCCTTCCGGAGCTGAACTGTGCTATGTTTACCTCGGAAGACGCCCTGGTTTCTGAGATTCTTATAGTTTTAGGTGTCACAAAATCCTAAATGGCCACCAAACTGCGATCCAAGAGAAACCTGTAATGGTTGACGACGTGGCTTCCTGTTTGACAACCACGACTGCCATATTTAAATAACCACAGTGGCGATTAAACCAGTAAGTATCTTGGGATCTGGATCTGAAATTAGCGTGGTTCCGCTCTGAAGGACCCTCCTGCACCACTGTTCAAATACTGTTTTAAAAAAATCAATTTTCATTTCAGGATTTTTGCTTTAAAAGCAGTTTATAGTTAATATTATGCAAGTTGTAACTTTTTTTATGGCCAGGTATATGATGGTCTAAAGTAGTGGTTTCCAATCTTTTTTCTGGTTAAAGAACCCTATGTAAAATTTTGGAGAACTCCAACCCTCTCTAATAGCGCGCCTCAGATCAGATGTATTGTAAGGAACTCAAACGCTCTCTAATAGCGAGTCTGAGATCAGATGCATTGTAAGGAACCCCAACCCTCTCTAATAGCGCGTCTGAGATCAGATGCATTGTAAGGAACCCCAATCCTCTCTAATAGCGCGTCTGAGATCGGATGCATTGTAAAGAACCCCAACCCTCTCTAATATCATGTCTGAGATCAGATGCATTGTAAATTCTTCTGTATTTGGTACAATTTTCAAATTACCTGAAAATTGCAGGGAACCCTTTAGAGCTGCAAAGGGAACCCAAGGGTTCCCAGGAAGCCTGGTTGAAAAACACTGGTTTACAGAGCAGCACAAATGAATCCAGTTGCTTGAGGCTCCGATTATACTGATGCAATGCGTGCGTGCACATGCATCTGCGACGTCATAGTTGTGACGTCGCAAAACGACATATGCACAAGCACATTCTTCTATGCGCGCGACTGCTGGCTGAAATCTGTTTTTTGATTGGACAGCTGCGTCACGTGACGCGGCTGTTGCAACCAGAAAACAAATTTGGAAAACGCTTCAACTGTCGCCCGCATTGCAGTAGCAAGCGGCGCGACAGTCGAGGTTGGTATAAGCGTTTTGAGAGGTGCATAGTATTTGTTTTGGCGCTGCATGCGTTTTTCTGTAGAATCACGGCCTGATTCACAATCAAGATGTTAAAGCAAATCTTCCAAAACCCAGGGCAAGCTGAAAAGCAATAGACAAGATTAAAAAAGTGATTTATTTATGGAGTTCATGCAGTGTACAGCTAGCCCCAAAATTAATCAAGAAAGTGTCAGAGTGGTTTTCCCAGCTGACAAATAACAGGCAAATTCATGCAAAAACACACAAAAACACTGCACCAGATTTATCAATCAAGAAAAGACCATTGGTTTTAATGGGAATGTTTTTCCTTAACCCATACAGTCCCCTAATGATGACCAGGTATGTCATTGGCACTTGCTTGTTTTTTAAGGGCAGATCAGCTGACCGCTTGGATGGAGTGGCCACACCATCGAAATGGAAGTGTTTCTGGCAGCCGGGGCCTGGTTACGCAGTGATATCTCCTGACATGATGCCTAAGTGCCTTAAGGTCTAGTGGCACTGTAAAGGTGTGAGGCTCAGGGAGCCAAGCCGCCATTGGTGTGCTCCCCACTCACCTCCACCGCCACAGGCTCCTCCGCGCCGCTCGCTCCTGCCTCCTACCACGCCGGGCAACCACTGCTGCACTGGCGCGTGCCTGCGCCTATTGTGAATAGCGCCGATCACGGGCGCACACGGATGCACGCACGCTCTAACTGAAGGTCCACCTCCTCACTCAGCTCTACCCTCGGCACTTGCACCCTGCCCTACCACAGCCCTCGCGTTGCACACACCTCCACGCTGCATGGTTCTCATTGGATGCTCTCCCTTATGCTTAACTGCCCCAATGGCAAATCGGCTGAGCATAGAACAAGTTGCGTTGTTCTTACCTCTTCTCTGCCTCCACAGTCTTGTCTTGCTGTTCCTTTTTCTGTTTACCGACCCGGCTTTTCATGACGATCCACACCTCTCCAGATCTGACCTCGGCATTCGGACAAACGTCCATTCTACTCTCTCCAAACCTTACCTTGGAGACCGGACAACGACGACTCTACCCTCTCCAAACCTGAACACGGCTAATAGTACCTGCAACTTTCCGCACCTCTCCTACTCTGACCCCGGCAAGTATATCGACCATCCGTACATCTCCAACCCCGACACGGCAACCCCGACAAAATGTACAATCCAGACGCGCCCTTGTGGCTGTGGGTGGCATTATATCCATTCCCACCTGAGCACCGTGGTTCTGCCTTGTTTGTGGTGAGCACAGCGTGACAAAAGGTTTATATATCTGGTTTCATTTTTTTTGCAACAAAAGACAAAAATACCCAATGCTACATCCAATGTGACAAAATACATAATTAAATACTTCAATGTTAGTTTTCCCCTGTGCAAGGGATATTTAATTAAACCCTTTGGCCAAAGCATTATAAGCCTGCAGCCACATCATGGTATGACCACTATGCAGGTCCTAACACTACCTGTGAAAATTCTCATTTACCTCTGCAGTGGAGGCAGAATGGTCCCAATGTACCTTTCCTGCACAGGTACATGGGAAAACATGCTACTTAAAAAGTGGGGTTAGAGCTTGCAGGGACAGTGTGTTCAGTTGTGTTTTTGCCCCCGTTTCGGAGCAGGGAAACTTTGATTAATAACCCCCCCAATATGTTCCAGAGTGGGAAATCCTACAAATCAGTTGGTAGAAACATGTTTACATGGTTTCGGTTTCTGTGTTGCATTGATGACACGAGAGGGGATTTTCACAGTGACTGACCTGAGAAGGATTTTTTCCAAGTAAAACACCAGCTAAGACAGCTTAAAAATGTACATTTCCATTTAATAATAATGGTTCTCTTTTAGAAATGAGTTACTCTTGCTATTACACATATAGTCAGTAGCGGATTTACCATTAAGTTCGTTAGGCCTCGGCCTAGGGCGGCAAAATTTTGGAGCGGCAAAAGTGTCCGCCCCTTATACTTTTGCTGCGCTCTCAGGCCTGATGGGAAGTCATTTTATATGTTGCAGCCGCCTCCTTACTTGCCGCCCTTCTCCTCCTGAACTGCAGCGTCAAATGACGCCATGAACTTCACCAACGTGACATCACTGCCGCGTTAAATGATGTCAAAATGTCACGTTACCATGGCAACGTGACGTCACGGTGACATCCGCGGCGTCATTTGACATCGCTGAGGTTCAGAAGGAGGAGGGTGGCAGCAGGTAAGGAGGTGAACGCAGCAGCTGTGTCTAGGGGCGGCGACATATAGTCCATAAACCTCTTAAAGCATCAATTATCTTTGTCACCTGAATCGAGGGGATCCTCTGAAACAGATCTGGGCAACCCCAACCTCGGGTCAGGTAACAAATAAAAACATTTACAAAAAATAACGAGCAGCACGGACTGCAGTTTTAATTATGACTTCTGAATTTAGACGTTAAACAATTGCATCAAGAACTGATATATTATGTAATTGTTCAAAAACTGGAGCATAAAAAAGGACCAGATTTCTCAAAGAAAATATTCCCATTCAAAGCAATGGAGAGTTTGGGGGTAATGTACAAATCTTTAAAACTGGCACATATTACAACATGAGTTCTTCATAGATTACATATAGTGTACAGAGCTTTCGAAACGTTACAGGTATCACAATTTACACTTTCTTTACATTGATATGTCATCCCCTTCACCTTTGCATGGAGCGAGTTTTGTGTTACTGCAAACCTCGAACGATATACGCCACAGGAAAGAAAAATGTATTTGGAGATTGCTACAGGGCTGTCACTAAAAGAGTACACACGTGTTTAAGCTACGATGTGACATTATTCCAAAAATATGTAACTATATTTAATTTAACAACATTTAAAAATAATGACTATTTATAAAGCTATTTAAAACCAGAGACATAACATAAAACACAGACAAAGCTCAGTGCACATCCAGAAAAACTTATATACGGTACAGTGCCTAAATATACATGTATAAATAACTAATAAATAAAATGGTCTTTTAGTTTAACATTTTGGCCAAATTGTTGTAAGCCCTTGAGCCAAACTTCACGGCAGACCACGTTCAAGGGTCCCTACACTAATATAAATTCTTAATAGCCTGTGCATTGCCAGGAAGAATGATTTATAATAAATCTGTCAATATGAGTTGCAAAAGTTCTAAGTCTGATTGAAGCTTTTATTAACCTGTACATTACCAGGAAAAGCACTCTGTAATAGATTTGTCACAATCACACTGCATGCAGGCAAGTTCCCCTGATAGTTGGAGATGCCATGGAGTGAGCTTTTAACCATTTAAATGTGGGAGGGAGTGAGCTTCAATTGGATAGGAGGTTGCCACCCTCCAAAACAGCCAAGACTAGCTGCACAAGAATTATAAAACATACAGAACACCTACAAGCTCAAATTGAACCCCCAAAATACCCACAACATATATATAAGCATATAAGTTTCACAGAGGAGTGCTACTGAGCATGGCAATTTATATTTAAAACCAGAGACATAACATAAAACACAGACAAAGCTCAGTGCACATCCAGAAAAACTTATATACGGTACAGTGCCTAAATATACATGTATAAATAACTAATAAATAAAATGGTCTTTTAGTTTAACATTTTGGCCAAATTGTTGTAAGCCCTTGAGCCAAACTTCACGGCAGACCACGTCCAAGGGTCCCTACACTAATATAAATTCTTAATAACCTCATCTCACAAGACCCTGGTTGGGTAAATGCAGTTCACACTGAGATGATGGTGTAGTCCACCAAAGATGGCGACCGGAGCTCCCTCACAGGCGTCCCCACGTGATATGGGTGTAAGATGAATCACTCGAACTGCAGGGCTTTCCGGCGGATGTGAAGTCACGCCCCTCACTGCTCCTGTTGCAACGCGATGTGATGCTCCCAATGCGAGTGTCCTCTCTCGCTGCTCTGCCCCTATGGCTCCACCAGCTGATGCCCAATGTCCTCCGAGAACACAGACAAGCTTCTAAAAATGAACAAGAACTTCTTCTAAGGGAAGTTCTTGTTCATTTTTAGAAGCTTATCTTGTGAGTAGGGTTTCAGTTTTACCCCCCTGGATATTCCACCTCCGGAACTTAGCATTAGTTGTGTCAATAAAATAGCTTTTTAACAATATATTTTAGCCTTGCTAGTGTTGTTGTGATATCTGTCTTGTTTGTTATGTGTTGTTAGTTGGTTCAGTTTTAAAGTCAACAGTATTAGGCATACTGCACCATAATCTGTTTTCTTTCTTTTCCATATTGCACTGTCTGGGAGGAGAGTCGTCAGCTCAATTCCTCTATTCATCCAAGGACTTTCATTTGGACTTCACCTTATATGGTTTGGAATTGATTGACATTGTATTATTAACCATTTTTGGCGCCGGTTTTTCTTTTTTGTTTCTATGGTCCTTAACTGACTGTACGGTCAGTTTTCACCAGGCTGCCAGCCATTTATAACTTGCACTAATTATTTCATTTAGTACACATTTTATGATTCATTAGCGCTGTTTCACACCGTCTTTTTTTGTTTCAACCTTGGCTACATGCCACCCACATCCCATCCCCCTGGTCATTCCAGAACCGGAGATATGGACTTAGATTTTTCATCATTTTACACTTAGTCATTTTTACGCCACGCGGCTTTTCCCCATTGGAATCAATGGCCGGCGCCGCCATAGACAATGCATGGCGCACGCCGCCATGAGATTCAATGGGACCTCCGCTCCGCCATTGAAGTCAATGGCGTGACCCTCCTTCTCTGCTCGACCCGGTGTGGATCGTGTGCCACTCCGCCGCTCCTCCTCTCGGACGCCACCTGCTGGTCGTCGCTGGAAAACAAGTCCAAAACCGCTAATTCTGCCATTAGAACGCATGGAGGCTCAATGGCGACCTATGGATGGCTGCAAAATGGAGCCTGAAAAGGCGGGAAACGAGAACAAAGGGCTATAATCACTAAATTAACATTAACCCCTTCCCTCCCGCATCAACCCTAGTGTATGTGTGAGTGCAAACACCAGGATAACACAATATAGTTATACAGGGGAATAAACATTTGGATACTGAAGCAAGGTAAAAAACACATTACTGGACCTCAGTCCAGTTAACCCCTTGCTTCCCAAGTGAGAGTAGGGGGTGGCCAAATGGGGTGTAACCCCTTTAATCCTGGGCCAAACCCCCTCTATCATGACATATACCAAGATCATCACTGACCTCCCTTCAATTATGTTGGGTCATGTGATCGCTCAGGTGCGATCACATGATCAGGAAATGTCAAAGGGGGCAGCGGCAGGAACCTCCTGCACTAAAGGTGTTAAATTAATGCACTATTGCATTTTCTACAGGCCGTTAAGTTCGCGCTCTGAATAACAGCCGTTATAACTGTATATGCAACATAAATTAAAATTATGTGTCAGGTAATATTTTCAATTTACAAGAGAATTATTTGCCAGTGGAATGACATGAAACAAGGTGATAGTTACTTGATCTTTCTATACTGCATTCCTGCAAGATTTTTCCAGGCTAACACCTGTTAATAGAATATGAGGATGAAGAATATTCACATGTCAGTAAAGTCTGAAGCTTTTGATGTGTGTACATTGGTACATTTTATATATCAAATTTAAAAGATCTGATACCAAGGATTTGTATGCTACAAATCTTCTCACAATCCCTTAGTATGTATAATTAAAATAGTTTCTGCCACTGAATAGATCCTGAGAATATTTGTGGTTTTGTTTATGATGTATAGAGTTACACCTTGTTTCTGAGACAGAAGGAACAGCTGAACCAGGGCGGTTTTAAACTGTAATTTATCTGTCTGATTTTACTAATATGTCTTAAGGGCTCCTTATATTTTGGAGTTATGTGGTTAACATTATTGTTTAATAAGAGTGGACATGCTCACTTGAAGTGATTTCCGCATGCCATACGTCTGTGACTGGCTTTTGTCAACTGAAGTGCTGGTTCTCCATACACTAAACCTACCTTGTGTGAGGGAACGAAAATAAATTCAATGTCCCACCTCTTCTAAAACCCATTACCTCCTCCTAGGATTTTTTAGACAGCCATCTATTGGTATTTAACCTAAGGGGAGCAAGGGACGGGAAATGTACTTTGACAACTGTGCAAGAAAACAAAAGTGAGAAGACATTAGAAAGCTTTTATAGCCAGTTCTTGAGTAATTTACAAATGCAGAAAAAAAAGACATGGCAGTTTATTTATCAAAGTCTCAAAACTGAAGCAACAACATTGCAAACATTGTCGGCGATAATCGTTCTCCTTCATAAATCTGGTGCACTTTTCTGCTCCATTTGTGCCCTAATTTTGCAGTCAGAGGCTTTGATAAAAGGGTCCCATAAACCACAAGGAGAGAAAAAAATTGCACTCAATTTATGAAAGCAAAAACTCCCATTGCTTTTAATGAAATTCCTTTTCTTTGATCTGATGCAGTTTTTTGCGGATTCGAGTAGTACAATTTCCAATGTTCGATTTCAATTCCAAGTGGAACAGCTCAACAATTATTTTTCACAATTGAATGTCTATAAATCGTCATTTAAGTCGTACCCCGAGCCACGTTTTGGGAACACATGTTCGTATCCGAATTAAAACATATCAAAACACAAAAAAAGCCGCATCCTCGCCATTTTTATTTAAAAATAAACTCGTCGATTATTTGGATTCACAAACAAATAATTTCAACTTAAGCACTACAGTTTGAAAGAGAATTTGAAAAGTTAACTAATATTCTACACCTTAAGTTATACAAATTAAAAAAGGTCTTTCTACAGTTTACATGCTCAGTTTTCTTTTGATATAGTACTGTTGATGTGTTTAAGTATTTAGGGCCTCAAGGTGAAATGTATGTTTTATACCAGTGTTTGTGTGATAAAATGGGATACTGCACATGCACAGCTGCACCCAGCACTTGTATCTTTATAGGCAAGTGGCCATAGTAGCCATTTTTAAAAAAAAACTTTTGACTAAATGGTACAGTATTTACCCCAATGTGGCTTTTAGTGGTAGTATACTGATTGAGATAGGGAGACATTTATTTTACACTATTGTTTGTTGTAGTACAGCAATGTGCCCTTGGCTAGTACTGACAGAGCGAGAGCGTCAAAGAAAGATGTGCATTGTTGTACATCCAAACCAAGTGTAGTGTGGCAAATGGTGTTAAGCTCCTTCTTATGTCCTCACTTTGTGGTTGAACTTGATATTACTGTATAAGCAATTATACAGGGAGAATAGGCAAAGAAAGAACCAGCGCACCGCCAAGAGTGGGTCCCATGCAGATGTATTTAAAAATTCTTCTTTATTGAATCCATCTAAAAGTGGAGCTTTAACACCCTCCTACACGTTTCATGTAAACATACACTTTATCAAGGAGTATGCTTTGTCTATACATCACTACCTTTATATACCAACAAAGATTTCCTATTTTCGCGCCAAAAACTGACGTCATAGACACGCCCATATTGCGTGATGACGTGACTACCTCACTGGGACCGCCCCCCCGAGATCCTACGTAACCTCCATATGAATTGGATACCACTCCCCTCTTAGCTCGCACTCAACCACACTGTGATGGATTGGATAAAATGCCTATTTCTTCATCTGTAATACTTTGCTATGATTCCTTACTCAAAATGGCTACCGCAGTTACCCCTCCCTTCAAGTAAGGAAGATGGCACCGAGGAATTCTACTCCAATGCTGATATGTTCAAAAACTACAAAAACAAGACCATAAATCATAACAACAAGACCATACAAGAACTGAGACCTAACAAAGAACCACTGAGCTGTCTAGCTCTTTTGCATACAAACCCCCTCCCCTATAGCCCCTGTATATGAACGCAGGCTCTGTAGGAATAAAGTCAGACATGATCATACTGAACGTGTGTCAGCGTGATCTTTTCTCAGTGCACGCATTACCTACGTAGGAAAATAATCTGGACGGGGACAGATACTCTGCAGACGATTGTTCTGATCCAAATCAGTTGGCGCCCAACGTGGGGCTCTGGGTTTTGAACCAACGGACAGCCGTGCGCAGATGGACCGGGGTGGACCAAGTGCGGACGCGGCAGGAGACTGATCACCTCTGGAGTACGGTAAGATAACATTTATTATCTACCGATACGCACTGTCTCCGCTGTTGGTCTATTTCTGTGTCTCATACGGCTCTCCGAAGGTCACCTAAAGACAGGTAGATATCTTGCCCAGAGCCCGTTTTAAACTCAAACCTGTTACCTAGACTATCTGTCACTCGGTATATGTTTACATGTTGTATATGTTAGTCAGTGCCGCAAGTGGGAGCAGGGAGTGGAGTGGGATTTTTGTCGGCTGACTAGGGGTTTTGTCAATGTACGTTGTAAACTTGGTGGAAGGAGGGGTAAAGGGGGAGTAAGGTATAGTCGGTTCAGAGAGGAAACACGGGAATCCCGGTAGTGACTGTGCGGTTTGGCGCGTTGCAAGGGAAGGAGTGTTGCGCGTTACGCTTGGTAACTGCGCGGAATCCTGTCGATTGATCCCTGAACAACCTTTCCCTCTCTCGTAATCAAGTTGTATGTTATGTCCAAAATGTGTTTGTGTATTAGTGTTGAGAATTCATGAGGACGGGTGGGGATTGTTGAGAGTAGAAGAGATAGCACATAGGTGCTTGGGCGATAACCCCTAGACGTTAAACTGCCCGAACTCCTGTTTTTTCCGCGTTAACGTACGCTTTGCAGTAAGAAAGAAAGAAAGTGAATAGGAAAGAAATAGGCAAGTGAATTTGCTGATAGATAATAAAGGCATATGATTGTGTTGTGAAAGTAAGTATTGAGGGTTATTTTTTATGAAAAGTTTATATGCAGAAATTGGGATACAATTAGAAAGTGTTCTAAGTGAAAAAAAGGCAGGACATTTTTGCAAGTAATTGCAGTGTAGCTTGAAAAAAAAAAAAAAAAAAAAAAAGGTGCAGTTTTAACATTTGAGCACAGGCAAGTAAGACAGGGAAAGGAGTCTTAGCCTGCCACCTAGTGGCCGAGAGAGAGAACAGAACGGAAAAGAATGGGACAGCCCTGGTAGCATTTATTTGAAAGCTTTGTTCGTGCTGGCCACACGAATGGGTCTTTTAAAACCAGAAAATATTCTTTTTCCTTCTGTTCTAATGGCAACTAGAAAGAGGGGTCTTTTTCTGTGGGAGGGAGAAGTTCAGGGAGCGCAGTCTTGTGTGTTTTTTGAATCCCACAGGGAAACATACCTTACGTTAGTATGAGTCAAAATAATTCTGTTGAGGGACAGAAGGGTCCCGCTGCATTTATTTTATCATTGCCAGGACAGAAGTTAATATAATAAAGTAAAAAAAAGAAAGCAAGTAGGCTGTTTAAAGTATGTAGTATTACTGCAGCAGAAGGCAGGTTACAACCAGAAGTGTGGCGAAAGATATTGAAAGAAAAGAGAGGAATTTTGAATGATAACCTGCTGAAGATAGCAGAAGCCTGGTTTAATGTTACCAAGGCTGTCCAGAGAAAAATGGACCAAGCAGGAGATAGAAAAGGGAGGGAAGATTGTTTTAATTGTGGTGTGACTGATTTATCTATGCTCACTCCTTTGTTACCTTCGCTCCCAGCTCCAGCAGCACCCCCACCTATACAACCCACTACCCCGCCCACGAATGACAAACCAATTTTGACTGTTTATGTAGCACAACTATATCCTGTGATGCAGGCGGATGGTTCCTATTACACCCCGACTGTGCCACTAATGCCCCTGATGCCAGTCCTTTCACCCCAAACAATCACTGCCCCAGCGGTAGGGATTCAAGTCTACCCTGACACAACAATAGCACACAGACCCAGCAGCAGTGTCCACTATAGTACGCCTGGTAGTTTTGACTCAGATAGTGAGTCACAGGCCGTTGCACAGGAGGCAAACATGACCTGGAATACTAACCCCAGACACCCCCCAGTACCCGACCGCTACCCAAGGTTATGTGGGCAGACGCCCAAGCAGGTAGAAGGCGCCCCAATAATGTATGTCACCTCACCCCCTTCCTGGTAGACACAGGTGCAGCCAGGAGCGTAATTAGAGCTGCAGACATACCCGACCCTTCCTATTTGTCTGATATTGATGTTTTATGTGTGGGGGTAGATGGCACACCGCGCTCTAGCCCATTAACACGACCCCTGCAGATAGGTCCCTACCCTGAACTATTTGCACGATTTGTAGTTTCCTCCACTTGCCCGCTTAATCTGCTTGGCACTGATGTTTTGTCCAGGTTACAGGCCTCCATAATATTCTCAGAGGACGGCACCATTGATGTAACCTCCCTGCTCTGGGAGTCAGATGTCTCTGCCCTTTGTTCCCTTCCAATACTTTTGGCATTAGCGGACAAACCCTCAGCTGCCAGTATACCGCCCGCTGTCATGGATAGGATCCCGTCCAAATTATGATCCACCGGCCCTGAGGATAACGGGCACCTAAGGGCACCACCCATTGTTGTACAGCTCAAATAAGGGGCCCCGCTTCCCCGTAAACTGCAATACCCCTCTTTTCCCTGTGAAGAAACGCACCGCGAAGGGTGAACCTGATAAGTATAGAATGGTTCAAGATCCTCAAGCAGTAAAAGATGCAACCATTGTACGATGTTTTAACAACAAATCTTTTCCAGATGACCCCAGAGGCTTCCAAGAATTTCACTGTTCTCAAACAGGTAATATCCTCTGCCCCTGCCTTGGGCCTCCCAGACTATGATTTACCCTTTAAGCTTTTCGTATCAGAACGAAATAGACATGCAACTGGAGTGTTAACACAGCCACACGCTGGCCGATGTCGACCTATTGGTTATTACTCCAGCCGTCTCGATGCTGTGGCTCGTGGTGGACCGTCCTGTCTTCGTGCTGTCTTTGCTGCTCAAGCACTGCTGGATAAAACTTCGGATATCGTTCTAGGGCATGACCTCATTCTCCTGGCACCACATGACATTGCTGCTATTCTTAATCAGACACAGCCAAAACATCTGTTCACTGCCAGACACCTCAGGTTGCAATGCTCGCTTCTCATTCCAGACAATGTCACCCTTCTCCGTTCTCCGGTGCCAAGTGCTTAACCCCTCCACTCTTCTTCCACTTCCCGAGGGGGGAGATGTGCAGGGACACGAACAAGAACAAAGCACAGCTGGAGTCGACCTACCCCATGATTGCTTCGAACTCATGAAGCTAGAAACAGCTCATCTGCCCACGGTGAGTGAAACGCCGATACAGAACCCAGATCTAATCCTGTTTGTGGATGGTTCTCGATATGCTGACCAACAAGGCACCTACCATACGGGTTATGCGGTCACCACAGACTCTGTGGTCCTACTGGCAAACACACTACCGTCAACAGCATCCGCACAAGAGGCCGAACTACAAGCCCTCACTGCAGCGTGTAAACTGGCAGAAGGACAAACGGCGAATATCTACACTGACTCTATATGTGCCTTTGGGGTAGCACATGATTTTGGCGTCATTTGGCAAACCAGGGGATTTCTGACAGCAGCAGGAACACCAGTGAAACACAGCTCAGCCATACAAGCTCTGATGGACGCCCTACTCCTTCCAAGCCATGTGGCCATCCTGAAGGTAAAGCCCATGGGAAACTGAACACAGAAGAAGCCAGAAGAAACCATCTGGCGGATGCTGCGGCAAAACAAGCTGCCAGCGGGATACGAGAAGTGGAAGATCGAGTCGAGACGACAAGGATGGTTCCGTTAATGCAGAACCTCCCAGTGAATCGAGAATATCTGAAGAAGTTGCAAGAATCTGCAACAAAGGAAGAAAAGAAAAGCTGGAAGAAAAGAGGTGCATCGCCCCAAGAAGGAATTTATGAGTACAAAAAGAAACTTTGTCTGCCACGGGCACTGTATCCTGTTGTGATACAATGGGCACATGGAGCAGCACATCTCTCAAAGACTTTTATGAATGCACTGATCGACAAATACTATGTGGCGCCTGGAATTACCCCAATGACTAGTAATTTCTGCAAATTATGTACAATTTGTGCAAAGTGTAACCCAGGATGTGTGGAAAAACCACCGCAGAAACACCTTGCAAGGCCCCGCTTTCACTGCTACGTTAGCTAAAGAAATTTGGTCCGCGCTAGGGACCACCCTTGCTTTCCACACCCCATACCATCCCCAGAGTAGCGGAAAGGTAGAAAGAATGAATGGCACACTGAAAACTAGAATGTTGAAAATGGCCCAGGAAACAAATATGCCCTGGCCAGATAGTCTACCCATTGTTTTGTTCAGTGTTCGATACACCCCATGAGGGGAATATGCTCTATCCCCATTTGAGATACTGTTTGGTACTGCCACCAAACTTGGTTGTTACTACCCACAGCAGTTACAGATGCAGTTTGATGTTTTGACGAAATATGTAACTGCCCTAGTGCAAGGACTAACCAATATGCATGGTCGAGTGTTTTCTTCTATTCCAGATCCAGATCTAGATACCGGGACTCATAAACTCGTGCCCGGAGACTGGGTGCTTGTGAAGAAATTTGTAAGGAAACATTCCCTAGAGCCCAGATATGATGGTCCTTTCCAAGTTCTGTTGACCACAGCGACATCAGTCAAGCTAGCTGGCAAGAACACCTGGATACACGCCTCTCATTGCAAGAAGGTTCCAGCTCCCAACGAGGACACCTCAGAAGGAAAATGATGCTATATATCCTTTGCTTGTTGGGTCTAGGGGGGGCACAAAAGGTTGCTATCACCCAACATGAAGGGGTAGTCACGTTTTGGTATAATTCATCCAATACTCATGTAGCTACCTTCTCCTTTGATTATTATAATATAGTCCGCTGCCCCTCAACACATTGGCAATATAATCGATACAGCAATGTCGGATTCAGGTCCACTTATATATGCGTAACGGATTCCTACTGGGGAAAGGAATGTGATTACTGGGGAGCAGTAGGATGGAACACGGGAACAGATTGGGGATACCGACCACAAAATGGTCTAGCAAGGAAAGACGGGATGGCAAAAGATTCTTGCCCAAATAGGCATCGCAATAGTTATTATTTTTGTTTTGTATGTGATTATTGTCTGCTGTGTTCTCCCATGTTTTAAAAAGTTCATGACCAAAGCTGTTGACAATAGCACTCCTACCTTTTTTCTGCAGTCAGATAATAATACTCCACTCTTGGAAGATGGTCCATTTACTCCGTTACAGTCCCTCCCAGTTAAGTACAATAGTATAAATCCATAGGGACAGCATCTGACTTCCTTATGTGCAAAGTCTGTGGCAAGGGGGGTCATGGACAAGCCATGACTCGTCTAACGTACAGCACAAAAGAGTTCCCAGGCACATCTGGACAGATGAGTTAGTATACATCTAGGGACAGACTCAGAAATAGACATTTCAAGGGGGGACTGTGATGGATTGGATAAAATGCCTATTTCTTCATCTGTAATACTTTGCTATGATTCCTTACTCAAAATGGCTACCGCAGTTACCCCTCCCTTCAAGTAAGGAAGATGGCACCGAGGAATTCTACTCCAATGCTGATATGTTCAAAAACTACAAAAACAAGACCATAAATCATAACAACAAGACCATACAAGGACTGAGACCTAACAAAGAACCACTGAGCTGTCTAGCTCTTTTGCATACAAACACCCTCCCCTATAGCCCCTGTATATGAACGCAGGCTCTGTAGGAATAAAGTCAGACATTATCATACTGAACGTGTGTCAGCGTGATCTTTTCTCAGTGCACGCATTACCTACGTAGGAAAATAATCTGGACGGGGACAGATACTCTGCAGACGATTGTTCTGATCCAAATCAACACCACGGAGGTAGACGAGGTACTGCACCGACACACTTTATTCGAGCAAATACCCGGTATGTACCTGGCAGATACCTGGAATGCGCCGCTCCTAACCTCTGACAAGCCCCGTTGCATTTGCCTTCCCAGCCTGGGTTCATGCCTGGCTGATGGGCGGCTGATCTGTTAAATGATAATGATTAGGATTTAATAGGCTGCAATGCTTCGCGTGTCTACCAGATGGCATAAATTCATGAATTGTAATGCAGTTTATATATATATACTGTGCAGTATTGCAGCCAGCGGGAATAAAATGCTTCAATCCCTGCTTGGAAAATAACTCAATGCACTCGGGCAGAAAACAGTCACAAACCTCAATACACCCGGGTATACCCGAATTCGTGGGACTAGCCAAGCTCGAATAAAGTGTGTCGCCAGTGTAGGCACGGGACTAATCCCCATGGCTTCCCTCCCCCGGTGATCGTGGAGATACTGCTCCGCTCCACGTCATCACTAGGGGTGGGCCCACGAGGCCACCGCCGGACTCCCACTCCCCCCCCTTGGTGATCTGTAACACCCGAGTCATAGGAGAGGAAGTACCACCCGCAGGAGCTAGGGTACCAATGGGAATAAATCCCTACGATGGGTACGCCCCCTGTGAGTCATCAGTTGTTGGGCAAAATATAGGGAAAGATACACATACATGATAACTTTATTAAAAAAACAAATCCTTCGTTCCTTCAATATATGTGTGTATATAGAAATTTAAAAACACATGGCCAGTAAACATAGCAGAAAACCTCCTTTGGACACTATGCAGTATTTATATCAATTGTAATAAAATTATATCAATATCTTTTTGTGTATATGATAGAAATTACATAAATGTCATGTATCAAACCGTTTTCATATAATCCATATCTACACACAAAAAACATTGTTCATTATCTGAATAATTCTAAATATAATCCAAAATGTATACCCTTCGCTCAAGGAAATAGACAAAAAACTTCGCTCAGAGAAATGAACACAGATACACAGAAGTATGAACCCAAAAATCTACTCGCCCAACCAAAAAATCTACTCGCCACCTAGTCCCGCCCCTAGTCCCGCCTCCAACCCCGCATTAAAATAAAATATATAAATAAAATACATTTAATAAATTCCTAGTCAGAACAACATTCGTTTTTGACATAAATGTATTTATTGTATTACATTATACTACAATTAGTCCTTGTTACGTGTGTGTGTGTGTGTGTGTGTGTGTGTGTGTGTGTGTGTGTGTGTGTGTGTGTGTGTGTGTGTGTGTGTGTGTGTGTGTGTGTGTGTGTGTAAGTGTCGGATCTAGAAATAAAAGCCAGGTGTGAATGACTAGTTTCCTGAACCCCATAACCAGTGTCTGGACGTCCCCGCTTCACAATATCTAAAGCAGCAATCCCGCCTGGGATCTTACCTGATCCGCAGTCCCTCAATGTCCAGGTACCCTCACTCACGCAAAATTTGAGGGGATGTGTTCCCTACCTGTCTTCCAATGTCTTCCGTGTGAAGCTTGAGTCAGATCTGGAAGAAAGCAGTTATTTCGGTGTAGTATAGGGCAGTTAAGATATATAGGGTAAATAAGATATCCAGATCCAGAGTGTGGGTGACAGAGAGTGTGAGGGAGAGAGAGTGTGAGGGAGAGAGAGAGAGTGTGTGAGGGAGAGGGAGAGTGTGAGGGAGAGAGTGAGAGAGAGAGAGTGTGTGAGGGAGAGAGAGAGAGTGTGAGGGAGAGAGAGGGAGAGTGAGGGAGAGTGTGAGGGAGAGAGAGGGGGGGAGAGAGAGTGTGGGGGGAGAGAGTGTGGGGGGAGAGAGTGTGGGGGGAGAGAGAGTGTGGGGGGAGAGAGAGTGTGGGGGGAGAGAGAGTGTGGGGGGAGAGAGAGTGTGGGGGAGAGAGGGAGACTGACTGACTGGGTAGGTGACTGACTGACTGACTGGGTAGGTGACTGACTGACTGACTGACTGGGTATCTGACTGACTGACTGGGTAGGTGACTGACTGATTGACTGACTGGGTAGGTGACTGACTGACTGGGTAGGTGACTGAGTGACTGACTGGGTAGGTGACTGACTGACTGACTGGGTAGGTGACTGACTGACTGGGTGGGTGACAGACTGACTGGGTAGGTGACTGACTGACTGGGTAGGTGACTGACTGACTGGGTAGGTGACTGACTGACTGGGTAGGTGACTGACTGACTGGGTAGGTGACTGACTGACTGGGTAGGTGACTGACTGGGTAGGTGGGTGGGTGACTGACTGGGTGGGTGACTGACTGACTGGGTGGGTAGGTGACTGGGTGGGTGGGTAGGTGACTGACTTTAGGTTACTGACTGACTGGGTGGGTGGGTAGGTAGGTGACTGACTGGGTGGGTAGGTGGGTAGGTGACTGACTGGGTGGGTGACTGGGTGGGTTGGTGACTGACTACTTGTGGTCTCTCTCTCCCCCCCCTACACACACACTCTCTCCACACACACACTCTCTCCACACACACACACACACACACACACACACACACACACACACACACACACACACACACACACACACACACACTCCCCTACTACACACACACACACACACACACACACACACACTCCTCCCCTCCCCCCTACACACTGTGGATCGCTGTGGTCTCCGGTCTCTGTGACAGCCGAGGAAGCGGCAGGCCGGGTGTCGCCCTCGGCCTCGGCGGCTGTCGCTGTGGGTCACCGGGTGGCAGTGAGGGGTCCGGACACAGGGGAGAGAGGAGTGGGGGGGCTAGTGATGCGGCTGGTCACCGGGTGTCAGACACGCCGGGACATGGGGGCAGCGGCAGCCTCAGCTCAGTGGCTGTCGGTGAAGGAGGAGACCATTTTCTCACGACGGCTGATCCAGGTCACCGACCTGGCGGAGCTGCCATGCGGGGTCACGGAGGCCGGGGACACGGAGTTGGAGATGATTTCGGGAGTGAGTGGGGAGATTTGGGGTGTCGGGGGGGAGATTGGGATGACGGGGGGGTCACGGAGGCTGGGAGAGATTGGGGTGAGGGGGGGTCACGGAGGCCGAGAGAGATTGGGGTGAGGGGGGGTCACTGAGGCCGGGAGAGATTGGGGTGAGGGGGGGGTCACGGAGGCCGGGAGAGATTGGGGTGGGGAGGGGGGTGGCGGGTGGCTCGATGGGAGGGGAGGCGACAGATGGCCCTGCAGGGGCCTGAGGCAGACAGGCGCGGAAGGGGCTGGCTGCCGGAAGGGGGAGGAGTGGAAGCGCTGAGGAGGGAAAGTATTGCTGAGAGGCGGGGGAGGAGCGAAGGCACTGCTCAGAGAGCCGGAGGCGGGGTAATCTCCCCCAACAACATGAACCCGCCTCCGGCTTTTTTTTTTTTTTTTTCACCAGCGCAAGCGCGGGAAAAACAGCAGTGCGAGCGGGGGAAATTAAAAAAACAAACACGTGTGCTGCTTGGGCCAATATTTACTAGCCCGGAGGTTAAATCCTCTCGCCCCGGGCGTGTAAATGTATAGCATTGTCGAACACTGTATATATATATATGTGTGTATACACATGTATATCTCATGTCACATGGTTTTTAGTGTAAATTGCAAAGTAAAGTTTTATTATATAAGCAAAAATGAGGTTTTTATAAACCCTACTTATTACCATCCCTCTTTTATAAAAATAAGGGGATGATGATTGGGTGATGGTTCTTCTATACTGTAGGTATTTTCAGTAATACCAAAAATATCTTTATCTCCCATATTTAATCTATACGTTGTCCATATGACTAGATACACATATATATATATAGTCTACTGTATATATAAACATTTCCAATATCTACACCAAAAATATCTCAATCCTATATATATATATGCATGCAAAGGATCCCTTGGACTTCTTTGAATTAATCCGAATGACAAAAGTAAACAATCTCTTGATTATTTTATTCTCCAAGGAAATGAGCCAGATTCCATTCAACATTAATGCCGTAAGGGGTTTTTGTATTCAACAAAAAAACGGATGAACAGATGGACATTGCAAATTCTCAGTTTTTTAGCGAGTGGAATTCACATTTAAAGAAGAAATCTATCTTCAACCCTATGTATGCAAAGGGTCCCTATATTACTATGTTTGAAAATTTGGTTATTAGAGATCTTAGGCTATTATCACAAGGTTTTTCTTTTGGACAAGGTGGTCGGGATAACCTTACTAAGGAGGAAAGGCTGGCGATGAAGTCCTTACAAGACAAACACACATTGGTAATAAAAAATGCAGACATGGGTGGGGCCGTGGTGGTGCAGAGTAGAACGAATTATCTCAAAGAGGCTTATCGCCAACTTGAGGATTCTTCCTCCTACTCTGTACTACCACGGGACCACACCAGTGTCTTTATGCAATCTTTATTAGATCTTTTGGAATTGGGTAGATTAACCAATGTTCTTTCCAAAAATGAATTTGACTTCATCCACAACCCAACTGAACCATGAGTGAGTAAAGAAATATATCCCTAAAGCCTGTCCCATTGCCCATACCATCGCGCAGCTGAGCTTCTCCTGACACCACAAGTAGGCTTCAGCACCACACAGAAGCAGTAACCAATGTAATTTCCCAGAGGAGGGGGGAAACGGGGTTACATTTATTAAAGTTACAATATTGTAAACAGTTTGCACCATGAGTCGTATGCTGGAGAGCCTCAGAAGGTCCAAACAAACTCGACATCACAACATTCCTGCCCTTATCCGAAAGTTTCATAACAGTGCAGTTATGGCTATCCGTTGCCTTAAGGCCTAGAATTTCTTTCTTTGCAGTTTGTTAGGCCTCAACTTTAGTAAGAAAAAGATTCTAGCTCGTAAGACGCAGTGTAACAATGACGACATTGTTGTAAAACAGGCAGAAAAGGGCAGGAATGATGTTCAGTGCATACTATAGGGAAGAAGCCCTTAGACATTTGAGCAATAATATAATTCATGAATATGTGGTTAAACACAGATCTACCTTTATTAAAGGTTTTAATGTCACTTTTTAGACTAGCAAACCTCTCAAAAATGCCCTAAAACATAAACCGTTCCTTTTACAAGAGGAAGGAATCTTTTCTTTTTTCGTTTGTCTTCTCTGGTTTACATGAAAGTAAATACCCTGCCTGAGAACCTGTTTTTCGGGGCTTTGGGGCTTACAAATGAAAATGGTTCAACTTGAAACTGGGTTCAAGAGAGCAGGACAAACCTCTTTTATAAAAGGTACCAGTGAATCTATTTTTGTGCTGAGCAGTTTACATTGGTAATGGGCAACTCCAAATGCAGCGCTCCTTGACCTGCTGAAAATCCCAGCTATTCATCTCCTTCCTGTGTGAGTAATGATATTATGGCTCTTAAGGAAGATTAGCCGATAGTGAAGAGCAGAGCAATAGAAATACAATCAGAGAACAGCACATTGTACAATAGAGCAGAGGGGATACATTTGGTATACCACAGACGGACTGGTTTTTAGCATACTCTGCATAAAAATTATTTAGAGCTAATTATTACCAATTTGGTATAATTAGCACATGTGTGGGTTATTTCTCAAAGTCTCTTAGCTGAAAAACTTTGGGCAGAAATGTGGCCCAAATTTTTTAAGAAAAATATTTTCCATTAAAACTAGGACTTTTCCCTGCAGCATTTTTGCCCCAGTATTGCAGCTGTGAGAAGCCATTTGCCATTTACATGCGTGATCCACATAATGCGGTGTACAGATCTGTATCAACTTTACCTCTATAAAAAAAATAATAATTAATGACAAATTTCTGTAACTTGTCTAAAACAAAGAAAAGTTATTTGCCAAAGTCTTTTGGCTACAAAACCAGGGGACATTGTTGCAAAAACAGCACCAGATTTATTTATTTTTACCAAAAAGGACAATTTAAAGCATGGGATGTTTTTCTTTTGTTGAATCTGGTACAGTTATTTTGCACCAGACTTTGATAAAGACCCTCAAGGTTTCCTGTCTGTGGTGGAGATTTCACCTGATTCATCCTGTGAATAGTGGACACGTATTAAACATATCTCTGCCTCTCACCCCTATTCATTATGCTTGCAAGCTGCTTCCCACTACTGGAGAAGAATTCAGCTCCATTTAAATAAATGACATTTTACTTCTTCCCTAGCACAAAGGAAGCAGCCTTATTGCATGTGGAATAGGGGCCTCTGTTTTGTTTAACAAACAGATTATTTTCTGTTTTCGGAAAAAGAGCACAAACTGAGCATATACAGTACAGTAGTTATTTCTTGGTTGCACTGTATATTTTTGTCTTATTTTAAACAAATACAAAGGAAGACAAATAATTTAATGTGCAGCAAATTCTCTTTGCTCCTGGCTGAAGTGAACCCTTTGCCATACTGTATATGTTAGCAGGTGATTCGCCTTTCCAATGAATGGCAATAATAGGCACCTCTCGCTTGCTGCAGTCAGTCTATGTCCTACCCAGGAACTCAGTGCTTAATAGAGAAGTCCATCCTCTTGGGTCTATAACAAATTCACAATTTAGCAGTGTAATTGTCTTCCGTAGAAAGGATCCAATCATCTTTAAAAAAAAAAAAATTCTTATTCATAGCTTGTAAAATAGAATGTTTTTTATTTCTCTGTGACCACTGAAGTAATGCATATCAGCTACCTGTTTGACTAATGACAGCTTTATTACAACTGGCAAACACAGAACAGAGCAAACAGAACACATTTAAGTGGGGATTTGAGAACTGACAGTCTTATCACCAAGACATTATCTAAAGATTGTAACCCCCTACTTAAAGCTTTTTTTTTTATAGTTGGTTTAAAAACATGATTTAAAATCAGTGACATTTTATCTATTAAAGATGCAGCTATTGTGAGTTTCTTTGCATGTTACAGGTACAGTTGACTTCTGTGTCTGCAGTTGCTTTCAATGCGTTCATATCGTATACAGTCGTATATTATATTTGTTGATGATACATACATGACATGAATCAATTTACCATTGCTACCATTTTCCACTTCCACACAGCTCTTCCTAAATAGCCTTTTCTTCGTGCTGAAATATATGCTAATGGTAAATCGAAAACAACAAAGAGTTGGAGACCCAACAAGCAGCGCCAGCTGTTCTGGGCCAGCCGGGACAGTATGGGTTTGCTCTGCTTTTCTAAGCTTGATTTCCCTAACAAAAGAGGCAATACAAATCCCTGACACAGTGATTGTTCGTCCAGCTTTCAGCACAGCAAACGCTGCTTAAAGTTACTGTGGAGCAGGTCAGCCTGGGTCGGAGAAGCGAATGGTACTTTCTACAACCACACTGCTGTCACTCAGCTTCCAAATGTGTGTTCAAAAGCAACTGCTACAGCAGCACCTAGGGACAAATTTCCAGTTTTGCTATTACTTCCTTTTATAATTGTTTTCTTGCTTTGCTCCGGTATCTGATCTGTATCTAAATGGGCAGCATGCTGATGGGTTTGCAATCTGTGTCATTACCTGTATTTTTAAAATTACCATAATTTATTTTATTATATTGAATAACATTAAAATGGCCAGCTAATGAGGAAATTATCCGGAGGTATTTGATAGACAGCAGCATTTCAAAGACAGGGTTTGTAAACCTTAGGGGGCTTTTATTTATTTATTTTTTAAAGGGAAAGAAAGGGGCAAAATCCTGGAAAACCAACACAAAAAGCTTAGATTACTTTGTGGATTTGGCGATCCCAGATGAAGGTTCCCCAGTGGACCAAAATGTTGGTGTCATTTTTGGACCACAATACACTTTATTTGCTTCAAGATTCCAAGGGGCCTATTCTCGTTGCTTCTAAGTGTGATAAACCGCTTCTAAAGTGCATTTTAGAAGCAGATTGGCTTGCTTTGCTATTCTGTAAACCCTTCTCCCATGTCCAATCCTGGTCTAAAAGGCTTTTTTTTAGAAGTGGTTTCACTCTGGCTCTGCCAATCCGATCAGTTTGTCAACAAAGTCTCCAATTCGCATATATATATATATTTTTTAATTACAAAACTGCTATTCTAGTAGCGCCATTATGCAAACTGCTTCTAAAAACTCGCATTTCACATTGGTATTGTGAGTTACATCCAGAGCCTGAACTGCTGTATGGGTTTGGCCGACAGAGCAAAACCCATGTCAGACTGGGGATGGAGTTAGCACCGCCTCAGGTCATTCTGTTGCTACAGCAAGTACAAGCCATGCGTTGTGGCTGTTAAACCATGTGGTTTGTCACTTGTTATAGAAGCAGTTTAGAAGAAGCGGTTTGCAATAGAGAATAGGGTTTTTTTTCTCACATTTCATTCTGCTACTTGTGAACATGCCAAACCATGCAGTTTGGCACAGACAACTTAGGAGCCATCAGAATAGGCCCATAGTGTCCTGTGTCTTCTATTCAGAGTTCCTATTTGAGTGATGTATTTATGGTTATTCTACATCAGGGGTGACCAACTCCAGTCCTCAAGAGCTACAAACAGGTCGGATTTTCAGGATATCCCTGCTTCAGCACAGTTGGCTCAATCCGTGGCTCAGTTGAAGATATCTTGAAAACCTGACCTGTTGCTAGCTCTTGGGGACTGGAGTTGGCCACCCCTGTTCTATATGATAATTGCACACGATAAATGTGCGATCTATTTTTACTAAGGGGTGCCTGTAACAGGGTGGATCCCCTGTCAAATACTGATAAAGGGGAACCTGTCTACAGAAGAAGTAGTTAATTCTACGAAACTAGTTGGATGTAACATTCTATTGCCTTATATCTGCTTACATTGGCCTTTGTCTATGTATTGGCCTGTCCTGTTTTTATTTCATCCTGTGTGCTGTTTTGGACACTTGTGAGAGACTTTGTAAGACTGTTCAAACTTCCTTATTGAATCCACCACTGCTGTGTAGACAGTGACGTCATTACACAGCGTCCCGCGACGGAGCGGCATCGTGGCACGCTGAGGGCACCCCAGCAAGCTGCGTTTTAACCTCTGTGCAGAGGATATACCTGCCGAGGTACAGGAGCAGCTTCATATCGGCCAGGAAGCCGGAGCGATTTCACCGAGCCCCAGTACCAGCTGCTGAACCTGGCTGCATGAAGGGAAATCCCCTTGGGAGTGAAAAGACTGACGTCCTGCCCCAGAATCAACTGAGCTGCAGCAGCAGAGGGAAGCAAGCACCCGATTCTACAGTTAACAGCTGCCGAGTGGTAAACAGTGTGATACACACTACATGCCTTTTACCAACTTTTTTCATGTGCGCAGATATATTACCCCCTTTTTAATTCTATAATATATTGTTGAATTTGCTTCACTATTTGGCGTTGTGCGCTGTTTTCTTTTGTTACCTGTCTACAGAGCCTGAGACAGCACTGAGGAGGTTAACTCCAAAAGCAGGTTATCTTGATGAATCTCCTCAGCTGTCTCCTTAGGGGAAAAAAAGCTACAGAGACTCACTGCAAGGGTCTCTCTGATCTACACACCCTGTAGTGCTATAGAGAGCAGGCTACGTTTGAACTCTCTCTTGTCCAGGAAGCTACCCCACTGGGCCGCTGAAGAGAGAGCACCCAGTTCCTTGACTTTCCATCCCCTATCCCAGGCAGGAGGAACCCAAGGGCCCGAAGGTAAAACTTACCCCAGACTAAGCTTGTGTAATGGATGGCAAGAGTCTTGGCCCTCCAACCCAGGGACTAAATTATTAGTGTAGTCAGTGCTCCCTATAGGAGCTAAGCCTGTTTTGTTTTTGTTAATCAGTTTGTGATAAGAATAAACAGGTTATGTTTTCAAAGTTGCGGCTAATAAAAGCCTAGTATATGATTGTCCCCTAAAAATGTCTCCTGTTCTACAACCACTGCACGCATCTCCTACAGTGACTACCTTTTATTATATATATATATATATATATATATATATATATATAATAAAAGAGATATATATATATATCCCATTGGGGACCGAAATATCTGGTTACCATGTGGTATGGGAAAATAAACATCTTAAAGCATTTTTCTTAAGTTCAGTACTGATAATATGATTACCTATGTTTTCATTTATTCTATATTACATTTTGTATCGAGCACAGAAACTGCCTTATTTGGCACTTATTTTATGAGTGCAACCATATTTCTGATTTTATATATGTAGCCAGGTCCCCTCTGTCCCGCGACCCCCCTCCTCGTTACCTCCGCTGCCGGGGGTCACTTGATAGACCCGCCGGCACTTCTGGAGGGTGGAGGCCATGCAGGGAGTGCTTTGGCGCTCCGGAGGTTCCTGGCGGCTCCCGTGCAGGGCGCCGCCATTGTGAATGAGTCCGCACATGCGCAGTAGGCTCTGGCGGCCCCGACGAGTTGCGCATGCGCAGTGGCAGCCCGCGAAACCCTAGCCTACCAGGGAAGGCTCTAAGCAGGGACTACGAGTCCCATGAGCCTTAGGGGACCCCACGTGACGCCAGGGAGCCAATAGGGCTTAGGATCTCACTGCAGAGAGGGTTTTGATACATTTTGCGCGCTGAGCCCACGCTGGTCAGTGCTGGACCAGGAGAGCTAGGGGAAGGAGGTGAGTGCAGGGGTCTGTGACCCACTGCATTAGGCCAGAAACCCCCCTAGGCCCCAGATAAGTCCTGAACTCCCCAGCTTGTGGTGCTATTGGGACAGGCCCTAGGTTAGGGACTTTGTCACATTAGTGCCAGTGATAGATAGGGACACAGCTGACGCTGCGCTTCCTGAAAAGAGACTTGGGCTCAAGTCTGTGCCCCAGAGACAGAGACTATCTCCAGGGTGGGATCGCCCCTAGCGGACCCCGTGCGAGGAAACACAGGATCAGACGGAATCACCAAGCGGCAGACCCTTTGCAAAGTTTCTTGCAGGCCCGAGTGCAGGAGCGCTCGGCAGGTACCCCCATAAGTGCACCAACGTATACCATACTCATAATTACATATAGTGGCAGCGCTGACCACGGGACAAAGGGGGTAGGCTGTAGACACGGTGTGGGGATACACGGTGGTGGGCAGGTACACTCCTAGTGGAGTGAGAGTCACTGTGAGGACTGAGTTACATGGTGGAGTGATTGGTCACTCTTGGACCTATTTAAACAAGCAGTAGTAGCTCCATGTCATCCTTTGACATGATGAATTGCGTCTGTAGGCACAAAACGTGTTGGACGGATGCTTTTTCCCGACGAGGATCCGTAGCTCAAGCACGAGCTTCACACTTACTGCACCCCACACAAAACGACTATCTTCAGCTCCAGCACTTCTGATCACTCTGTATTTATCTAGATGCAGGCGAGGCAACATACTGTAAGAGGCTCTTCAAAGGACTCCCAAAAAGGAGATATTTAACTTTTTGTGAATGTGTAAATTGTGAATGTGATTATTCTTGCACTTTGCTCCATAGGCTGCAATAGATATAGTACACCTTAAGGAGAATTTCTGTTGCACTTCTATATGCCATATACACACCGTGTTCACGAAAAAACAGACCCCTTTTGTTTTTCATCATATCTTCTATATTTTTCGCTAAAGCTTCATGAAAATTTGAACTATTGTACGGCTGTTATGTATCTTTACACTATATAAGAAGCACAATGTAGGCAATCAACTGATGTTAACTAAGTTGAGGTCACTGTATTATGTCAACAAGTATAGATACACTGTGGTAGGTTCACGTTCATTAAACGAGAAATAGGAGTTTTGCTTCGTAGCTCGTCAATGTGTTAAACTGTTGTAATCTAATCTGAAGTACTAAGATTACTATAAAGTTTGAGTTCAAAGTGTGTGTTCAAAATGTCCTTCTGCTGAAACGCTCGCCGAAAGATGAGAACGCTGGTGTGTGATTGCATATCGTATATCCTTTATTACAGATTACAATGCAGAGATGAAAAGTGTAAAAAAAAAAAAAAACATTGGAGCATACTACTCAGAGATGAGTCTGAAGACCCTCCTTCCCAAATATCCACAGGTCATCTTTAGAAAGGCACCTAACTTTAAACAAGTACTAGCTCCAAGCTGTATTAACACAAAAAAAAATCCAATTAAAACAGGATAAAAGGCCTAAATAGATACCATACGTGCACCAACTGCAACGGGTGCAAATATAGTGAAAGTGGTAGCACATGTAATGTTATCAATAAAGAATATAAAATCAAGTCCTTCATAAATTGCAGTAGAGAAATATGCAGTCTACATGCTTGAATGTCCATGTGGACTGCAGAATATAGGGCGGACTAGTAGACAAATCAAAAGGAGGCTAGCTGAACATATAGATAAAATCAAGAGAGTATTAAAACACATAGGGGCCTATGCACTAAGCTCAATGCTATTGCGTCCGGATAAAAGAAAAAAGCACGTTCGTTAAAAAGTGAAGCCGGGGACGCGATTCACTAAGGCCTTGAGCCCATTTTTTTACGTACGTGCTCAAAACACCCACAGCGTACGTGTTGCTTTTTTTCCCCCTGCTAGCATTCTTAAACTTCACGTACGCTAGCTGCTAGAAAAAAAAGCCGCATGTAACATTTGCATGGAGATGTGCCATCTCCATGCAAGGCTGTTACAGGCGATCGTACACGAATTAAAATCATTTTAATAATAGTGTAGATGTGCAGGGGGACTCCGGAGCTTAACAGCATTGGTTTCAGGTCCGAGGACCCCCTACTTCAGGAGATACAGGCCTACGTATGAGGTATCCCCTGCAGAATGTTAATATCCCGGTCACGTGATGCGGACTCTTGAAAGTGCAGGGGATACCGGCAGCCCATAACGGGGCCTGTATTTCCTGAAGTAGGGGGTCCTCGGACCTGAAACCAATGCTGTTCAGCTCCGGAGACCCCCTGCACATCTACACAATGAAACACATGTATATTAAAAAAAGAATTAACAAACATCAATACACGACCCCCCCTCCCCCCTAACACATAAAGTACAATAATGTGCAAAATAACTATTATCCAGATATGGATAATAGATTATTTGCCCATTATTAAACACTGCATTAGCATACCTAAATAAAAACAGTAGCCAGCTAATCCAATGAATACAAGCAGTAACAACATCAACAATGAATTAATTAAACCATTAACCAATGAAACCAATTAATTACTAAACCAACTCAAAATGAATAGTAACACTAACCAATCAAACCAATGAATTACTACAACATTAATGAATGTAAACATTAAAAGACAAAGAAATACATTCAAACAATATCTGAAACAACCATAAAACGCCTTAGCTAACATAATACAACATTAACTACAAACGAACACCAATCGCAAACATTTTATTAGCATTAAGCAGTAAAAAAAACAAACAATCACATCCACATAAGAAATTGAAATTAAAAAAACCAACAGCAATACCAAGCCACAAATGCCCCCCAAATATTGTCATAATAATGTATTAATCTGTACCCTAAAGTGGTACAGATTAATATATTATCAGTCAATGTGCCTCCCCCAAAAAATCAAAAAACACATCCAATGAAAAAACCTTTAAAAAGAGACATTTACAAACATTCTATATATTACTTACCATTAGAAGTGGTGTCCCTCCGACTCCCGGGGAAACAAGAAGCTCACGTACCTTGAAGGCCTCCAACAGCATCCGATGCCATCCGCCATGAAGATCCGGCTCAGGTACCCCAATCTTCTTTAATTTCAATTTCTTATGTGGATGTGATTGTTTGTTTTTTTCCTGCTTAATGGTAATAAAATGTTTGCGATTGGTGTTCGTTTGTAGTTAATGTTGTATTATGTTAGCTAAGGCGTTTTATGGTTATTTCAGATATTGTTTGAATGTATTTCTTTGTCTTTTAATGTTTACATTCATTAATGTTGTAGTAATTCACTGGTTTGATTAGTTAGTGTTACTATTCATTTTGAGTTGGTTTAGGAATTAATTGGTTTCATTGGTTAATGGTTTAATTAATTCATTGTTGATGTTGTTACTGCTTGTATTCATTGGATTAGCTGGCTACTGTTTTTATTTAGGTATGCTAATGCAGTGTTTAATAATGGGCAAATAATCTATTATCCATATCTGGATAATAGTTATTTTGCACATTATTGTACTTTATGTGTTAGGGGGGTGTATTTAACATTTAATAATGTTGAGTATTTTTGTAGGCACAACATTGGTACCGCAGGCACCCCGGGACTCCCGCGGGGACCCGGGGTCAGCCTGGGACACTTGCGCGACCCCCGGGCTCCCTTGGGGACCCCCGCGGGGTCAGCCAGGGACACCCGCCGGCCTGTTGTATGGGTGTTGCGCATGCAAAAATGTAAAGCAAGAAATTTTTCAAAGTCCAGTTTTTTTTGCGTCAACCTTGAGCTGACGTGTTCTGTTGAACGCAACTTTTGCGTACGCTAAGGTTGCGTTGCTTAGAGCATCCCGCTTAAGGGCAGAATTTAACGCAAACAGGGTAACGAACGAGCAAAGTTGGACTTAGAAAAATTTCCTGAAAAAAAAGGCAGTTTTAGAGCGCAAAGTGCCTGTTTGTGTGGCTTAGTGCATCGTGTTCAGCGCAACATTACGTTCTAAGAGCACTTTGCGCTCTAAAAACAACTTAACGGAGCTTAGTGCATGACCCCCATAGTGTATCAAACCACTTTCTGTTGGTGCATAATCAAAATCCTGAAGGTCTTAATGTAGGGGCACAGAGTGCCCAAAACCTAATTGGAGGGGTGGTGATAGGATAACGCAAATATGCAAAAGAGAGATCTACTGGATAAATCAATTAAAAACGTCTGGAGTAGAACAGCTGAGGACGAGCACCGCAATACAGCAAGCAACGACACGTGACAGGCTGAGACACGGAGCGGAGGCGAGCTGCAACAGTGGGAATTATAGAGGAAGCCTATACAAACACCGAGGACTATAGAGGCACCCAAAACAGAATCCAAGGAACCCACAAACAAACCGGAGGATCAAGGCTGGTGACGGCCATAAAATTCACAACTGCGCATTTTTACGTTGGAATTTAAGAGTGTGATTCTGACAGTCTCTGTTTTGTTATGTTAGTAAAGTTTTATACGTTATTGTACTATGGTATCTCTTTCTCTTCATACACACCATACTGTACAACAACCACCCTAAACAAGGGGTACCTGATCAGTGTGGTATGCATGCATGTTATCAGTATGAGAGATAGATCCCCACTAGATAACACTGTGGTACAGTCATTTTGTACACAATCATTTATTGTGATATCACGCCGTTAGCACTATACAGCTTGAATACGTGGGAGTTATACACACCAAAATTAACGTAAGTGCTCCTAGCGACCATCCTTTGTCAGGAAATATTTAATTTGTTTTGTACCATAATTCTTGCTCTTGTCTTAAACACTTGTAGCCCCCTTTCCCGTGACTAAGGGAAACAACACGTGCTGCCGTTACCTGTGTGGCTTACAGGATGACTAGGCCTCCGCCGCTGGGAGCCTGGGTTGGTCTCGCTTCTCTGGTTACAGTGCCTCCACCTGAGAGGGATCCGAGCGCAGCAGGATAACCCCTCACAGGAACCAATAGTCCGTAAATACACACACAAGGTATATATAACAGGAGTATTTACTAAACACACACACACACACACACCATATAGCAGTACACACACATAACTGTAACACGTAGCTCAACACAAATGAAGCGCGACCACGCTGCTGAGGTAGGGGATTGGATAATATCGACCCACAGCCACGCGGGCGCGCCAAGGATGTAGAGTAGTTGTTTAAGCCAGGTCAGGGTTATAGATTGGAGAATGGTTAAGGTACTTGCCAAGTTCAGGAGTGGAGAGTTTCGGAGCATTGTAGTTCGTAGCCAGGTTCAGGATTGGAGAGTATCATATAGTCGGGGTACTTAGCCAGGTTCAGGATAGGAGAATGTCGGATCGTTGGAGTAATTAGCCAAGGTCAGGACTGGAGATAGGAGAATAGTCGTACAAGCCGGATCAGGAGTGGAGAGAAGCGGAGTCCAAGGAGCTAGCAGGGTTCAGGCAACAAGAGATTAATTAGCATTCAAGGCAAGGCAAGGGTTCAGGAACAAGAATGTGGCAAGGCACGGCGTCACAATGACTATGCTCAGCAAAGACTATTTGTAGACTGAGGGTATAAATAGGAGGAGCATCCAATAGCCAGCCACGGTGGAACCAAAAAGTGAGAATCGATTGGCTGCTGGTGCACACAGGTGTGCCCTATGATGCAGCCTAATTGGGGTTGACGATGGAACTGCTTGCGCGCATCACGGAGGCCAGGGGGTGGTGTTTAGAGCGCGTGTCACTCCTACGCCGATTCCTGGGACCAGAGGGGACGTGACCAGTTGCGCGCCGACCCGCAAGCGTCACAGAGGTCAGGGGGCGGGGCCTGATTTGCGCGTCAGCAGGGAGGCTGATCGAACGTCCACGTCGTGTGACAGCGAATCCGCGGGCAGTTGAACAGAGTGCGCAAGGTCCGCGCATACTGGGTATCCGTCACGGAAGGCTTGTTGGGGTGAGGAGACGGTCTGCGACCGCCAGGATGGCGAATCCTCACAATAACACAATAATAATGCAGGATATATATCCCCTTAGTACTTGGGGTGCGATGGCACCAATATCCCTGGTGTCCTTCCCCAGTGTCAGTCCCACCCAAGTGTAAGAAATAGACCTACCCCTGTGGACCATTGATGTACTTTACCTCCCTGGGCACTCCTGTACCCAGGTGCCGCTGAATGAAGCAGAAAGATCTGTCTGATCCCACGAAGTGAGTCCTCCAAGAATCCCTCCGCTCCTTGTGCATCCAATCCACCTCTTGAAGGAGCTCCTGTCAAAGGGTGTCCCTTAATGTCTCTTTATGTGGGCTCGTGGTCTGACCCCAGTGGCCGTCCGGTCACTGATGCAACGCCTGTCACTACAAGGGCTTAGGGGAGGGTCCCTATCTGGGGAACTTCCTTATAGCACTACCTACTCCCTTGCAGACCCTGCTCCGACTGAGCACCTGTCTAAAGCGCGCCAAAAGTATCCTTCTCCTTACTCGGGATTCAGACAGCCCTATTGGCTGCGGTCTCCCATGTGGTGAGCAGCCGCTGGGGCTGCTGGGACATATAGTCCCGTGCGGAGCCTGTTACTGGCCGCCGCAACTATCTGCCACTGTCTTCTATTGCGCATGCGTAACTTCCAAAATGGCAGCCCCCACTTGCCAGGTACGCCACGGAGCTCCGAAGGACCAGAGCTCTTCCTACACCAAGCCGGGTCCGCCCGTAGCTACGGCGGCATCTGGACAAGCCGGCAGCTCCCCCGCTCGTAGCGAAGAGCAGGGAGCCCGGCTACACACTTTATAACGTTCTTATCTTCTTCGCTAAACACCATTTTGTAACTATGCACTTGGTGAGGTCATCATGCAGTCACCAATTCTAAAGAATATATTTTGGATTATCAAATAATTCTTCAATGTAATAATCTACTGTGACACATATAATCGCTAAACTTTTCGTTAAAGTTGAGTGATTTTTCTGCAAAATATAACGAAAAATAAAAAGGGGTCCTGTTTTTTCTGAACAGTGTGTATATATATTACTGTGTAATATATATATTTCACTTCTTTCTATGTACATTGATTTATTTTTATTTTTTTTTAACTTATTTTTATGTATCCATTCTATACCTCGAAATACATTTGTCTTTTTTTATCTTTTGTGTTCACTTTCTCTCTTATTCTCTATAAGCTGAAGTGATCCATCAGGCCGTTTTTTGACAGAAGTGCCGCATTGGAGTCAATAGAGATATTCAGGAAAAACAGACAGATTGGCCACTTTGGCTGATATAGAATGGGTCCCTTATCTTTTTATTCTCAGTTTCATTCTCTATTTCTCCCATTACTTAATTGTGCTTCCATTCAGTACACTTTTTTCCCCCTGCTAGTTCTTCATTTTCATAATATCTTATGTAGCACCTGTTCCTCCCAGGACATACTTGAAAACGAGAGGTAACTCTCAATGTACTACTTCCTGGTAAAACATTTTATAAATAAATAAATAAAATACTGGAGATCGGGTTGCTACATGGGTGTACTCTGGTGTTCTGAGCTCACCTGGGTCTTAAAAGAGGTCTGAGGGCTCCGCGGGTGGTGTATGGGAGCAGCAACAGGACAGGCTTTTCTTCCTTAGGGTGCAGCGCCTCCATCCCATGAGGATCCTGGTAGAAGCAGTATGGTCCCCACAGGCAACTTTCTTCTCCAAATAATACACAGCCTAGTTGGTACAACTGCATATTTATTCTGCACACCCCTTGGCATCCTGCACAATCCTTGGAATAGACCCCAAAGGCTTGAGGCCCCAAGAGTCCCTCCTCAAGTCCTTCACCCCCTGACGGCGCAAAGGGAATCAATCCCAATACCCTGAGGGAGGGGAGACACACACACCAACAACCATCCACAATTTGGTGGGGTGTCGGCTTTTATACCCGGGGGGGAGGGGCTTGTAACCCTGCCCCATAACAGTGCAGGTACTGACAGGCATCACACCATCTGCATGTGACCCAGTCAGTACCCTCCCCAGGTATAAAAAAACAGGAGAAGGGGGGAAATGAACCCCAAGCTCAAGTAGAGCTGGCACAAAGATAAAGTATCATAACATCCTTTAAATCCAATATGTACATCTGGACGGAATCACAAGCTTAACATATATATCACCAAGTCTCATAAGGCACTGCAGACACGTATACACAGGCTGGGGGGAGGGGTAATGAACACAAGTGAGGGGGGAAACTAGAGCCACCAAGCTGCCCAATATGACTGAACCACCCGGACGCTCCAACCCTCCCTTAGCCCGCAGCCCCCACAATACCTGCTATCACGCCGAGACCTGCAGCTGGTGTGTAAGAAATCCTCTGTAGCAAGATGCAGTGAATCCGTCCCAGACAACGTGTGCTCCAGCCGAGGTAAGCAGAGTAGAAAAAGCAATAGAAAGGCGGTGCACTGCAGGAGAAATGTACCAAAACACAACTAATAGAAAAAAATCATCGAATGTAATGAGAAAAAACAGACATCACCAAGCGCACTCTGACGCGTTTCGTCCCAGCAGGGACTTTGTCAAAGGTATGACACTTCAACTGCCGGTTTAGGCCTGCCCCTGGATATGGCAACATTGTACCCATCCAGGCTACAACTGCAGGCTAGGCCCTGCGCAGGAGTTTAACCCCAACACTGCCTGTTCCTATCAGGACATAGTATTGAGGCCACTGGAAAGGCTATAGCCAGGGGCACTAGGCTACACTTATCTTTGATTTGACTCCCTTTTATGTGTTCTCCTGTCTGTCTGTTCTTTTTTTGTTGAAAATGTCGTCTTCCTCTTAACTGTCACTCTCCTATTTAAAAACCCTTTGCCATTCTAAACGACCGCCTCGCACCTCCTTTAACATTCTGAAACCGTGTGTGCAGCGCCACGTGCTTATTCCCTGCGCTAGTTTGTTAAGTGGTGAGGTGCCCTCTCAGTGGGCTCATGGCACGAATGTGACCAGGGGCTCGCTGGGGCGCTGTCTCTTTCAGCCGTGTGACGCCACACAGTCACAGAATTGCATGCCATTGCTAGCCCAAAGAGCCGCCCACCAAATACCATCACGGACATTCTACCACATGCTGCGCCGTCTGATCCTTGCTGCATTACACCCTGCTGACCTTCCTCCTCCGGGAGCCCACAGAAAAAGGTACTCACGGAGGGAAGTGTGTGGGTATTTCACAGTATATTTACTATAGGTTGTTCTTGAATGTTGCGTCACAAAATGAACACTATATTTGCACAAAACACATCCCATTTTACTCATTTACATGTGATTAAAGAGCTGTTGGAACAGGGAAATAAAGGGGGGTGATTTATCAAACTCTCCTAGGTTAAAAACTCATCTTGCCTCAGTTACTAGCTTTACATATTTGGGTATGAGGCTAGACCCATCTAACATTTGATTTGCATATTGACAAATTGATATCCATAATCTGCTCCAAAATGGTGTACTTTATAGAAATAAATCCTGCCTAAGCCCATTGGTTAGAAAGCGCATTGGACAGCAGATGCCAATGCCCATTATTGACTATGAGGATATAGTATATGGTACAGCACCCCAAATTCAAGATTGGCAAACGTTGCATTCTTTACAACTCAATATGCCATGTTGTCTTGTTATGTAACTTCAACACCCAACATTGTCATATGTTAACTGAACTAGTTTGGCTATCCTTTAAGTCTAGGCGCTATGTACATCTTCCCTGTCTTACATTCAAATACTTTCTGGACAAGTTACTCAATTATCTGAGCAGGCTTCTCACACCTACGGCACACAGCACTTATCTCCTTAGATCCACCTCCAGAAACCTGCTTATAGTCCCAATGGTCCATAAAGAACCTGGTCGCTGCTCTTCCTTCTCGTACCGATCACTGCACTGCTAGAACAATTTACCAGAGTCCCTCAAATCCACTTCCAGTCTACCAGCCTCCAAGACTTAGGCTAAGTCCCCGCTAGCGCTGATCGAGCTGCGCCTGCAGCGGGGAATTACATATATAGATATATGTAAGTCCCCACTCACGCGGTGCGCGCGGCACTCGTGCGCATGCACACACGCTCAGCCGCGATCGGCGCTTAGGTAAACAAAAAACCTATACTTACCCGTGCGCTCAACTACCCGCAATGCCCCCCCCCCCACACGCGCGTACAAGCAGGACACCCGGCGCTCATACTTGGAGAGCTCTCTAAGCATGAGCGCGCTCAGCGCCAGCAGGGACTTAGCCTTACCTGCTTCCTACTTTAAACATTTTTGTAGCTGTAACTTGTAATATTGGCAACATTATTTTGTTCCCAGGACATACTTGAAAAGGAAAGGTATTTTTTCTGGTAAAATATTTTATAAATAAATAAAAAACTGGGGCAAAAAAAATGCACCAAATTTATCAAAGAAAAACATTCCTTTTGGATTTTTCTACTTTAATAAATTAGGTGCAGTATTTCTGCATCAGTTTTGCAGCCGGGAGACTTTGACAAATGAGCCCAACATTTAGTTAATTTACTGAATTTTTGGTGCTTTAGCATCTATACATGCATTAGCGACTCGTAGATGTCACTAAACAAACAGGGATCAAGGCAAAAGTGGTGTTGCAATCCTAAGGCAAAAAACGATCTCCAAGAAAACAATAGTCATTTTGTCACTTATACATCTAATTTGCCCCAGAATTGCACGCCATTGGCCGTGATACATAAGAAAGACAAAGTTGGTGCAACAAAAATTTGCACCACATTTTCAGTTTGATCAAGAACATGTTTCCAGCCCCAGTTTTGCAATCAGGAGACTTTCAGAAATGTTCCGCTTAGTAGGAAAACGTGAGAGGTCTCTTTGCTGCCTATTGACTTACAATGGCTTAAGGGAATAGATATATATATTTTTTTTTACAAGCAACATTTCAAACAATTTGCTGAAGTTTGGGTATTTGCCAACAAAAGGAAATGCCAGGCACTCCTACGTGTTTCACACCCCACTGGTGCTTTATCCTTGCTAAAGCCCCAGTGGGGTACGAAACGCGTGGGAGTGCCTTTTGGTGTCTCCTTTTTGCCCATCTCTGAAGAATAAAAGACATTGTATACTCGATTTTGGTGATCCTGGCTCCAATGGCTGTGCGCTGCCTCTACCTTGTTTGCGATATTTGTACATGACCTGTACAGGACGTAGAAACCAGTTACAGTACTTGCTAAATAGGCATTTGTACTATTTCACAGAAGTAATACTATTTCATGGTGATGTTGACTCTATGCTTTTGGGTCTGTGCACTATAGTGATTTTGTGAACTTTTTAAAGAGTAAGCAATTTATTTTTATTTACATTCAGTTAAACTGGCTGCACAATGATACCTCTTCTCCTCTACTTCAAAGCTCATCAATCCTATGACCATCATTACATCTCTGCACTCTTCTCGCCATGTACCTTCTCACCACCTCTGCTTTTCTCAAGGTTTTTTTCTCTGTGCCATGTGTTCCTACTCCTTTGTCGCTGCAATCTAAGGTGCACAACCATCAAGTGCCGGTATGGGTTATCGCGTTAACCCCCCATTCAAGTAAATGGGAGGTAACGCTGGAACTGTTGCAAAGACCTATACCGGCACTTGATGCATGTGCCCTAAATATCCCTTTCTCTTATGCTGCCCGCTGCATTTGGAAGTCTCTTTTCCTCATTATCCACCCGGCTCCCTTCCTCGCAATCTTCAAGATCAACCTGAAAAGTCCCCTTTACAGTAAAGTATTTGCAAAGCACTTAACCAAATGAGCCACTGCATACACACTCACCCTCTTTGCCTTGCCCTATGAAGATTGCACTTCCGTTTACTCCTTCTGTCAATTAATGACTATCAATACAACCATTATATTGTAAGCTCTTGGACCAGGGACGCTGACACTCTGTGTTTACTTTTATGTACTATACACTCATCCTGATTTTATTCTTCTTCCTTGTATTAGGTGTATGTAAAGTTTGGTGGCAACATATAAATACAAATACAATCCATTTAGATTAGAAATTGTTCCACTAGCGATTATATTCTGGTTTCCTTTACATTAAAAGCTACACAGTGATTTCACTTAGATTTGAGACGTTATATCCATGGTTTAATTTAGATAAGAAGTCACTTCTCATATATATATATATACTAGCTGAGAGACCCGGCGTTGCCCGGGATGTAAATGCGTAATAGGTAGTATTATTTATAAATCGTGGAACAATAGGTGACTGTTTGTTGTAAAGGTTGGATAATAATATTGAAAAGAAAGATGGAAGAAAATGTAATACGATGTTGTATAAAAATGGTTTATTGTAACCACACCACAGTACAATGTATATTTTGGTGCCATAAGTGATGTAAAAATGTGAGTCGTGTGTCTGCTAGGGTGTGAGGCGGCGGTGGCGCGTGGGTTGTGAGTGCTGTGTGCGAGTGGGGGTCCTGCTAGGGTGTGAGGCGGCGGGTGGTGCGTGGGTTGTGAGTGCTGTCTGTGAGTGGGGGTCCTGCTAGGGTGTGAGGCGGCAGGTGGCGCGTGGGTTGTGAGTGCTGTCTGTGAGTGGGGGTCCTGCAAGGGTGTGAGGCGGCGGCTGGCGCGTGGGTTGTGAGTGCTGTCTGTGAGTGGGGGTCCTGCTAGGGTGTGAGGCGGTGGGTCAGTGATGTCAGGGGGTAGGGGCGGGAGGCAGCAGGTGTGTGTGGCGGCAGGTATGTGTCGAGTGTAGCGGGTGTCTGTTGAGTGCGTGCAGCGGCTGTGAGGCGGTGGGTGAAAGGCAGAGGCGGCCGGAGTAAGGGCGGGTGAAAGGCAGAGGCGGGGGTGGGGAGGCGGTAAGGCGGGCATGAAGGCGAAGGCGGCGGGAAGGGGAGGAGGGGGTGGAGGAGGGGGGCAAGGGGTGGAGGAGGGGGGCAAGGGGTGGAGGAGGGGGAAGGGTTAGAGGAGGGGGGGGAAGGGTTAGAGGAGGGGGGGGAAGGGTTAGAGGAGGGGGGGGGAAGGGTTAGAGGAGGGGGGGGGAAGGGTTAGAGGAGGGGGGGGGAAGGGTTAGAGGAGGGGGGGAAGGGTTAGAGGAGGGGGGGGAAGGGAGGGGGGGGAAGGGAGGGGGGGGAAGGGTTAGAGGAGGGGGGGAAGGGTTAGAGGAGGGGGTGGAAGTGTGGGAGGGGAAAGGGTAAAAAGAGGTGGAGGGGGGGGGAAGAGGAGCGGAGGGGGGGGGTGGAAAGGGGAGCGGAGGGGGGGTGAAGGGGAGCGGAGGGGGGGAAGGGGAGCGGAGGGGGGGAAGGGGAGCGGAGGGGGGGAAGGGGAGCGGGGGGGGGGAAGGGGAGCGGGGGGGGGGGAAGGGGAGCGGGGGGGGGGGAAGGGGAGCGGGGGGGGGGAAAGGGGGGGAGGGGAGAAGTGGTGGGAAGGGGGAGGAGGGGGGAGGTGGTGGAAAGGGGGAGGTGGTGGAAAGGGGAGAAGGGGGAGGTGGTGGGAAGGGGGGAGGTGGTGGGAGGAGGAGGAGGGGAAGGTGGTGGAAAGGGAGAGAAGGGGGGATGTGGTGGGAAGGGGGAGGAGGGGGAAGGTGGTGGGAAGGGGGAGGAGGGGGGAAGGGGGGAGGGTGGAGGTGGTGGAAGGGGGGGAGGTGGTGGAAGGGGGGGGAGGTGGTGGGAAGGGGGGGGAGGTGGTTGGAAGGGGGGAGGTGGTGGAAAGGGGGGGGGGAAGGGGGGAGGGTGAGGTGGTGGGAAGGGGGAGGAGGTGGAAGGCGGGGGGTGGGAGGCGGAGGGAAGGCGGGGGGGAGGCGGTGGGAAGGGGGGGTGAAGGGGGGGTGGAGGGAGGTGAAGGTGGGGGGTTGGAGGGAGGTGAAGGGGGGTGAAGGGGGGAGTGGAAGGGAGGTGAAGGGGGGGGTGGAAGGGAGGTGAAGGGGGGGGGGTGGAAGGGAGGTGAAGGGGGGGGGGTGGAAGGGAGGTGAAGGGGGGGGGTGGAAGGGAGGTGAAGGGGGGGGTGGAGGGGAGGTGGTGAAGGGGGGGGGGTGGAGGGAGGTGGAGGGGGGGGGAGGTAAATGGGGAGGTGAGGGGGGGGAGGTAAATGGGGAGGTGAAGGGGGGTGGAAGGGAGAAGTGGAGTGAGGGGAGGTGAAAGGGGGTGAGGGGAGGTGATGGGGGGGTGAGGGGTGGTGAAGGCCGCTCACTCACCCGTCCGGCAGGTCCCACGTGGATCTGAGGCGGGAGGCAGCGTGTTGTGGCCGCTCTCCCGCTGTGTCCCGGGTGCTCGCTCGCTCCCCCGCTGACTGTAGCGGCGCGGGGGGGGGGGGGGTATCGGGGAGACACTGACACTGGAGGGGAGGTGGAGGGGGGGTGAAGGGGGGGTGGAGGGGAGGTGAAGGCCGCTCACTCACCCATCCGGCAGGTCCCACGTGGATCTGAGGCGGGAGGCAGCGTGTTGTGGCCGTTCCCCCGCTGTGTCCCGGGCGCCACCATCTTGGGCACTCGGCGCCGCGAGCAGCCTGCCTGGCCACTGGCTGTTCCCCCGCCCGGGGAGGTGTGAGTTGTAGCGCCGGGGAGGGGGGGGCATGTATATGTGTGGGGGGGGAGAGGTGGGAGATATAGAGGGGGGGTCTCGCACGGCCGCTGACACTGGGTGGGGGGGGGGGGGCGCTGAAGGGGTAATAATAGTGTGTGTGTCCCGCTGAATGTAGCTGCGCCGGGGGAGGGGGGGTCGGGGTGAAAGCGCGGGAGACACGGGGAGAGGAGGAGGTGCGCGCGGGTGCTGCTAACTGTGAGCCCCGCTAATGTATGTAACAGTGTGTGTGTGTGTGTCCGTGTGTGTGTGTGTCCGTGTGTGTCCCTGTGTGTGTGTGTGTGTGTGTCCGTGTGTGTGTCCGTGTCCGTGTGTGTGTGTGTGTGTCCCTGTGTGTGTGTGTGTCCCTGTGTGTCCTTTGGCCCGTCACTCCGCCTCAGGCCAATGAGAGGTGTGCGGGGGCGGGCCAAGGGACCAATCAGATTTCCCCTAGGGACACCGGACATCCAGGCAGGCAGGCAGGCAGGCAGGCAGGCAGGCAGGCAAACATACAGTGCTTTCACTAATATAAGATATATATATGTAGCCCTGGTAAGAAATTGGGCTATATGTCTTTCCTCCTACTGGTGTAAGTCCTGCTAAGGGCAGGCTGCCAGCAGTTATCATGGGTTTCCCCCGCTTCAAGCCCTGCCCTGAGTGGTGGAGGTAGGCCGTCTGACTCTGTGTCTGAGGCAAGAGACATAGGGGAGGGGCCTGCCAAAGTCATAAAGGGCAGTGCACAGCCTATTTAGTCAGTTCAAGAGTCTAAGCAGAGTCCCATTTCAGAGTGGAGTGATGTATTACATTTGGTGGAGGAGCTCAGGCCTACCCTGAGTAGAACTTATAGAACTGTGGTGGACCAGTGCCCCTCGCCCTGCCTAGGGGGTGAGGGAAGAGCTAGCCCCACCCTGAGTGTCTGTACCTTGGGGTGGTGGCAGGGAACAGTGAGTCCCAGACAGCCCATCCTGAAGGGGAACAGTCTGGAGGAGGAGAGGATCTACTGTACCTGAGTACTGCTGCCGCTGTATGCTGTGTGCTGCTGTGTGGACAATAAAGAGCTGCTTGTTTTACCAAAGACTGAGACTGAAATCTCTCGCCCCTTTGAGGGGTTTCTCTGGAAGGATTTCACCCAACCCTGATAGGGCTTGCCAGAGATGGAGGCGCTGTATCACCCTTAAAAGATGAAGGCAAGAACCCCAGAAGCCTCAACCTGTTGTCCCCCATAATATCGCGGGAGACTCAGGCCCTCCTGTTCCTCACAGGTATGCACCACCAAGAGACATGTAGCCAGCCCTCAGTACACCCTAGGGGTCCGATCTGCGACTGGGGGGGGGGGGGGGGTAGATGGGTTACATGTATTATTATTAAGATGAGATGTTATATAGTCATTCATTGCTGTCATTTTCATATATGGCATGATTTTATGTATATTTAGCAGTTGTCGGAGTAGTTTTAAAAAGAGATGGCGCTGACCCTGAGCTATAAACCTTTTAAAGAATAAAGGTAAAGCTTTATGGACCTTATTTTAGAAAGATTTCAATATTCTATGGTAAACACAAAAAGGAAATTAGTCTTTACAAAATAAACTCATTTCTTGCAGGAACAAATATAAGTATAATATTGAGATAAACCCGTAGTGATAATCTGAGTCTGCAAATAAAAAATCTCTAGTGCCCACACACTCCCACATGATTCAATCACACTCCCACATGATTCAATCACACTCCCACCTGAATAGATCACACTCCCACCTGAATAGATCACTCTCCAACATGGAACAGAGGTCACATGAATGAGCTCTCAGACATGCACATGAGGGGGGGATACAGCAGGGGGCGTAGTTTAGTAGCAGCAGCTCTGCCGCCCACGCCGTGTCTCTCTGAGCATCTACCCCTGATCTCTTTCTGTCTCGGAGCTCCTCCCCCAGGTCTGCGTGTCTCTCGGAGCTCCTCCCCCAGGTATGCGTGTCTCTCGGAGCTCCTCCCCCAGGTCTGTGTGTCTCTCGGAGCTCCTCCCCCAGGGCTGCGTGTCTCTCGGTGCTCCTCCCCTAGTCGTCTTGTCTCTGAGCCCATACCACTTGGGGGCCTATGCAGAGACGTTTTTAAGTTGTAAATCTCCAAGTGCACAAAATCTCCAAATTTGGCGATTTTAACACACCATATGCAGAGAGGTGGGGAAACTGGAATAAGAAGGCTAGAGCAGAAGTGGCGAAAATTTGTCCGTTTTAATGTCGCCATGTTCAGCGGAGTGACTGTGCATTAGCTTTTTATTTTTTTTTATTGTACTGTCCTCGCGCAACTCTCGCGCGACTTTGAAACTATTAGCTTTTTTTTTTTATTGTAATGTCCTCGCGCAACTCTCGCGCGACTTTGAAACCATTAGCCTTTTTTTTTTTTTTATTGTAATGTCCTCGCGCAACTCTCGCGCGACTTTGAAACCATTAGATTTTTTTTTTTCTTCTACTTGGTCCACTGTCCTCACGCAACTCTCGCGCGACTTTGAAAGCATTTGGCGCCGAAATTAAAGTTGCAGGAATCAATTCCAGTCACAGCGTCTCTGTGAATGCATACAGAGATTCCTGTGGCACATAAACGTCTCGCCTCACAAGTACATTGTACAGTACTACACTGAAGGCACATCTACACTTCACTCTGCCTGTTTAGACGATTACAAACAGCATTTGTTTTTACTGAAGTTGCTGCTGCATTTCAGGATGTCTTTTGGTCAATTACCAAGTAATAGGATAAGGGGGGCACATGCAGGCACAAATGTTGCTCGTGGTGTTACTTCACACAAACATGTGCATGTATTTTCAACTTCTGTTAATGAAGGTGCAGGAGTTAGTGGTGCAATGTTTAATGTACGGAACAATGATACTGTTACGCAGAGTGCAACAATGTCTGCTGGTGTTACATGTGTTCCTAGTATGGCTGCGCCTGATGTCAATGGTGTGGCGAGTATCTCAGCAGGTGTGACTGATGGTGTGTTTACCGAGAATGTTTGTGACACTGTGAGTGTTCGTGGTGTTGGTTGTTTGGGTGTTAGTGTGCGTGGCGCTATGCGTGGTAGGGTTCGTGGTAGAGCTCGTGGTACGGTTGGTGGAATTGTGCGTGGCAGTGTTAGTGTGCGTTCCGAAGAACGTGGCGGTTTACGTCGTGGGTTACGTGGCGGTGTACGTGGTGGAGAACGTCGCGGTGTACGTGTCCGTGTACGTGGCAGACAGTGTAGTAGTGTGAGCACAATGCATTTTCCTCACGACAAAACTAATGCTAGTGTGTCCGAGTCAGGCAGTGAAACTATTAGTGCAACAATGAATGTGCACACACTATTGCCTACAGTGACCATGTCAGCGGTTCATGAACAAGTGTGTGCAGGTGCAGATGTCACCTCAGATAATGTTGAGGCTGACATACACATGGGCAACATTGGTTTTCAAGAGGAATACATGCCCGAAAATAACATATATGATGCTGTCAGTCCACTGGTACAACATGCTAAAAAAAGAAACGTTAAATTTAGTGACGAGGAGAATCAGGTGCTAGTTGCGTCAATTTTGGAACACTATGACCGTCTGTTTGGACATCTGGTTGGTACGTTGTACACATGTTATAAATTTGCACTTGGAATCATAATGTCAGTAAATATATTCACCTCACATACGTAACACCATGTTACTGGTTGCCAATAACAGTACAGTTACAATGCTGTGTTTGCTACTGTTGTTTCACAACAGCAATTATGTCATGCATTACAATACACACAGTCAATAGTCATCGTTGTAGTTAAATTGCACATTCTCTAATTTGGTCATAAAGTAACATAGCACTTACTGCAATTGTCCATGTAGAAAATAAAAATCACACATGTTATATTATAAAACAATGTTAAAATTACAAATCTGTTTCTCTCTACTGTCATTATGTTTCTTAACAGTAAAAACCTCCCCTATGGTGAAGAGACAATTGTGGAGAAATATCCGTGATGCTGTGTCTGGCTGTGGAATTCAAGTGCGCACGCACGATAATTGCCGGAAACGGTTTGACGACATCAAAAGAAAACTCAAAATAAAATTACAACAATACTCCAAGCATGCCAGAGGCACAGGTGGAGGCCCACCTGCTACACCATTGAACCTAACACCTTTGGAGGAGCAGTTAAGCGCAAAGTTGCCTTCCATAGTAATAAAAGGATTTGAAGGAGATTTTGATATTGGAGTTTATCAGGATGATTTTCAGCATGGTAAATTGTATGTGTTAAATGTTCGTAATGTGAATCTTATACTATACTAGCTGAGAGACCCGGCGTTGCCCGGGATATAATTTTGGGGGGGCGTACGACAGGGTTAGGCTTCCCCCCCCCCCTTGACAGCTAGGTGGGTGACTGAGTTGACTGAGTGTGTGGGTGACTGGGTGGGTGTGTGACACTTGACTGAGTGGGTGGGTGGGTGACTGAGTGGGTGGGTGACTTTGGGTCGGTGGGTGGGTGACTTTGGGTCGGTGGGTGTGTGACTTTGGGTCGGTGGGTGTGTGACTTTGGGTCGGTGGGTGGGTGACTTTGGGTCGTTTTGACTTTGGGTCAGTGGGTGGGTGACTTTGGGTCGGTGGTTGGGTGGGTGAGTTGGGTCGGTGGGTGGGTGACTGACTTGGTGGGTGAGTGGGTGACTGACTGGGTGGGTGAGTGGGTGACTGACTGGGTGGGTGAGTGGGTGACTGACTGGGTGGGTGAGTGGGTGACTGACTGGGTGAGTGGGTGACTGGGTGGGTGAGTGGGTGACTGACTGACTGAATGGGTGGGTGACTGACTGGGTGGGTGACTGACTGGGTGGGTGAGTGGGTGACTGGGTGGGTGAGTGGGTGACTGACTGACTGAATGGGTGGGTGACTGGATGACTGAGTGGGTGGGTGACTGAGTGGGTGACTGACTGAGTGGGTGGGTGACTGAGTGAGTGGGTGGGTGGGTGAGTGGGTGACTGACTGACTGAATGGGTGGGTGACTGGGTGACTGACTGAATGGGTGACTGGGTGACTGAATGGGTGGGTAACTGAGTGGGTGACTGACTGGGTGGGTGAGTGGGTGGGTGAGTGGGTGACTGACTGACTGAATGGGTGGGTGACTGGGTGACTGACTGGGTGACTGAGTGGGTGGGTGACTGACTGGGTGGGTGGGTGACTGGGTGAAAGTGGGTGACTGGGTGAAAGTGACTGGGTGGGTGACTGAGTGGGTGACTGGGTGGGTGTGTGGGTGGGTGACTGAGTGAGTGGGTGGGTGACTAAGTGAGTTTTTGGGTGACTAAGTGAGTGGGTGGGTGGGTTACTGAGTGGGTGGGTGACTGAGTGGGTGGGTGACTGAGTGAGTGACTGAGTGAGTGGTTGGGTGACTGGGTGGGTGTGTGGGTGACTGGGTGACAGTGCGTGGGTGGGAGACGGTGTGTGACTTACCTTGACCCCGTGGCATCTGGCTGGGGCAGGAGGTGAGTTCGGGAAGCTGGGGGGGGGCAAGAGTGGCAGGAGTCCCGTGCCGCGCTTCCCCTCTCCGGTAGCGTCACACGTGATGGGGAGTCCCGCGCCGCGCTTCCCCTCTCCGGTAGCGGCGCACGTGATGGGGAGTCCCGCGCCGCGCTTCCCCTCTCCGGTAGCGGCGCACGGTGAGGGTGATGGTGCGGCTGGGGATGTTGCGGAGCGAGGGGATTTGGGTGAGGTGGGAGAGTGAGGGGCACCGGGAGAGTGAGGGGCACCGGGAGAGGAGGGGGGGGGGGGTGTGGAAGGTGAGCTGCGGTCCAACTGACGGGGGAGAGTGTGTGTCCCTGTGTGTGTGTGTCCCTGTGTGTCCTTTGGCCCGTCACTCCGCCTCAGGCCAATGAGAGGTGTGCGGGGGCGGACCAAGGGACCAATGAGATTTCCCCTAGGGACACCGGACATCCAGGCAGGCAGGCAGGCTGGCATGCATGCAGGCAGGCAGGCAGGCAGGCAAACATACAGTGCTTTCACTAATATAGTATAAGATTAGTGAAAGCACTGTATGTTTGCCTGCCTGGATGTCCGGTGTCCCTAGCGGCAATCTCATTGGTCCCTTGGGCCGCCCGCCCCCGCACACCTCTCATTGGCCTCACACACTCACACCACCCCCTTGGCCCGCCCCCCACACCTCGCATTGGCCTGAGGCGGAGTGACGGGCCGAAGGTCCACAAAAACAAAACAAAAAAAAACACACACACACACACTCTCCACCCTCCACCCTCCTCAGCGCGCGCGCACTCACACACACACACACACACACACACACACACGTAGAGACACACACACACGTAGACACACACACACCGATACAGACACCTATACAGACACACGTATACACGTATACACACAGACACACGTATACACGTATACACACAGACACACGTATGCACACAGACTATGATCCATGTAATGTGTATACACATTGTACAGTAATTATATATTTTTCATATTTCTCCGTCTACAGAGTTAAATTATGCAGATGAGGAATCTACAGAAGCTACTGACAGTATGGAAACACAATTGAATGTAACACAGCAATCTGATGCAAATGTGGAAGGTGAATATTGTACTACATTGTAATGTTGAAATTAAATTAAACATCATGGAGGGTAACCGCCGCCGCAGCTCCTAACGAGCTCTGCTCCCCCCACCCGCTGACATGCACACACACTGACTGACACATGTGTGCCGAGCACGCGCGTTATAAGTCAATTTCTGCGACAAAAGTCAAAGAAGTTTCACTTACTATGCGCGTGCACAGAACACACAGCTTTTTTTAATCACGGCAATTAATCACAATTTTTTTTTAATCATACATTTAAGTATTGTTGATGCGCATTAGAATGGAGTACACACAATTGAAATTTATGTAGTGTATAAAAATTACTTTGGAATACAAAAATACTTATTTTAATACTTTACAAATGTGACAATTCTTTCTTTTCATAGACATCGAGATGGAAGGGAGCTTGATGGACACGAATATTGTGCATGATGATTGTCCAGCTGACTCAGAGGAAGGAACAGCTACTAATGAGGAAAGGATAGATTGTGAAAATGACCAACATCATCAACTCATGTCAATACAGGATGCTGAAGAGCGTTTAATTAAAAACTGTTCTGACAATCACAATCAAATAATGTGTGTACAGGAAAAAATGCTGGCTGAAATTACTGAAGTAAAAGACATTCTGCGCTGTACAGTGTCCGAATTACAGAAACATAATACTCACATGGAGGCCATAATAACATGCTTAATGAAACATAATGAACTACAAAGTTCTAATGTTATACCGACTTTTTTGCCCTCCACCTATGTTGCAACATTGGAGGCTGCAGAGTTTTTACCAAACAGTAGCGATCAACTATTTGACTCAATCCCTACTATAGTTACACAACTGCCAGGGTCATGTGCTGAACATATTGGAAACGAACATGCAACTAGTGCACCAATAAATGTTCGCACAGACACATTATCTACAACAATTAGTTAAAATAACACTTTGATATCAAACATAACTGACAATACTGAAAAATTTGACAACACTGTTCTCAACATTGGTGTACAGAAAAATGTTTATAAAAAACAACAATGTAAAGGTCTAAAAAGAAACATTATTGCAACTAGCACTGGCACAGGTCCAAATACTCGTTCACAGCACCCAGTTAATGAACTGTGATGTACTATTGTCCTGGAGCAAATTTATACATTATATTGATTTTCATGAAATGTTTTGTATGTTATTAATATTGTTTCATGTGCATTGGTAATGCTAGAGCATATTCACACACGGTGAAATTTTGCATAACTATATATGTTAAACTTTTACAGTTATTTTGTGTATTTGTAACTTACAATACAATGTTATATGTTCTATAAGTCCAATTGTCACCATTGTGTCATGCAACAGTTCTATAATATATATAGCTGAGAGCCCCGGCGTTGCCCGGGATGTTTGTGGTGTGGGGGTGGCATTTGGGTGGGGAGTGTCTACATGTGTGTGTGTATGACTCCATGTGTGTGTGTATGACTCCATGTGTGTGAGTATATGTGTACATGTGTGTGT